>NW_022111369.1:60538547-60540427 GCF_000313985.2 Echinops telfairi
CTGGGTGAAAGGAGGACTAACAATGCTATTTGTGTCTCCAAAAGCAAAGCAGTAGGACCACTGAGAGGAAAGGATAAAGGAGGATTTTTCTCAACATGAAGAACTTTCATTAGAATTGAGAGCTGGCAATAATAATGATGATAAGAATGATAAATGTCATCTTAATTTAACAGATTATTTATTTATTTTGCATTTTTATTGATACCCAACCCACATATCATAAAATTAAATAGTTCGATAGTTCAATCATATCAAGAAGAATTGTAAAATCATTACCACAATCAATTTTAGAACATCCCCCGGCCCCGTGGTTTAGTCGCCTTTAAAATGAGTTGTGTAATCACAGTCAGTTCTAGTGCTACCTCCCTCCTCTCACCTTCCTGTTTATTCCCCAAATCCCTTCACTGTCCCTATCTTCCACCCTCCCACCCCTATATTCCTTATAAACCCCTTGCATCAAATATTATCTCTATGCGTCTACTCCTGTGCTTGACAACCTGGAAAAGTCAATAAAAACAATAAAAATATCAAAATAAAGTGGTAAGGATAAAATAATAAAGATAAAAACACAAATAATGAGTAACAAGAAAAGACCACCCTCTATATTTAAAAAGACAGCAGGGAAATTTTTGTCAGGGAAAATATAAGAGGTACTTGTACCTAGAACAAATTCAGGTTGTGTCAATAGAGAAGTCAACTGATGAAGTATCAAGTGTGATCCAGCATAATGAGATTACAAGGATCTCTCTTATAGTAAGGCTGCTTGAGACTCATGCCTGTGGCTAGTGGGGGTCTGCCAGAGGCTTAATCTAACTACTAGTAGTTACTCTGCAGAGAGGTTTGGGCTCCCACTCTCCCTCCATAGTCGTCTACAAATTGGGTGTTCATAATTCTAGCTCTGATACTTTCCCCTTCATATTTTAATTTTGTCATCTTTGGATCACACAAGCTGGTACCCTTCTTCCATGAGGACTTAGTTGAATCCTCACTTAGAAGGCTGCTTGTTTGAAGCTTTTAAGACCCCAAACACTATTCTGATGGATAGCTGGGCACCATCTACTTCCTTCACCACATTTTGCTGTGGCACCCTCATCTTCAGTGATCATTTCATGAAGGTGAGTGTGGAACAGTGCTATTTTATCAGAACCAAGTGTTCTTGGATTGTGGCTAGAGTTAGGTAGGAGCCCAGATTCCGTCTGCATCTCTATGGGATATGCACAACTCACGTTCACTTTGACGGTCATAATATGACAAAATCAAAATCCCATAAGACCAACTACACTGATAACAGCAACAAACCAACCAGCAACAAAAAAGAAAAGAATAAGCTAACGGCAGGAAAACAAAAACTCATAGAAACAAAAATGTACAACATTGTCAATCATCTCCTTGGGTATAAGGCGATTGCATTGATAACCTTGTCAATTTCCCCAGTGACACAGCCCTCGGGACACTGTCAGTGTGGGGAATCTGTGCCAGTACATTTCCACCTTGAACCACAACCCATGAGTTGTTGCCCTACACAGTTTGATCTCACATACTATATGCTCTGTTTACTCTAAGTATGGGGATAGGTGCCAAAGGAGACCTTCCTGGATAAATTCTTTCAACTGCAGATCAAAACCCGTCATGAAACTGTGAAGTGGACATCAAGGAACTAAATATATTGTGCTTCTAGGTCCCTTTCTCTCAAATACCTACCAAGCCTGGAGTTCCCCCACAAGGTCCAATGACCACCACGTCTACAGTTCTGGGTCGGCCCCTCTCTGCTTCCTCTCCCATCTAGGTACCACAGGCCTCAGTCCAAGGGTGGAGGCAACCTCGAGGCAGGGCTCAGTTCATTCAGCCAGGCCTCTATGTTAAGTCCTTCTGGTGTAGTC
>NW_022111369.1:60541055-60571816 GCF_000313985.2 Echinops telfairi
GAAACTACAGAACTTTAAGCAAATGGTCCATTCTCATTCTGTAGGTTTGTAACCGAGGTGAAAGTGGGGCAGGTCAGCTAGCTCGTGGACCTGAGCCCGTGCTTTTCTCGTTCTTATGCTCACGTCCACACTCAGTGCATCCTATTGCCCAGCTTTGTGGAGAACAATACTCTTCGCTCATACTCAAGAGAGTGAAGCAGTTCACTGTTGTGTAACACAGCAGGCCCAAAGCCTGCTCTATTTTGAAGGGCCCCCAATCCTGTCTGTGAGTAGATGAGTTTGTTCTGTTAGGAAAAAGTAGCCCACGTGAAGGAGTTTTAATTAAGTGTCAACCCTTAATTGGTCCAGAGAATTTTAAAAGATGGCAAGATACCTCTTATATACCAGAAACAGAAGTTTTATAGATATGATCTTGCATTTTAAATGAAAAGGGCCTTTTCTGGTTAAAGACGTATTTTACCCTGAAGTAGTAAAATGGTTTATCTTCCTACAGATTCCCAAGTTACCTTAGGCCCAGAAGTATGAGAACCACAACCACCCAGCCTTGTCTTCATGCTGAAGGCCGCATGCACGGAGATCGTTCCAGAGCCCAGGGCACATCTCGAGTTCTGCTCTCCCGGTTCATTTTATTCTCCTGCCACACACAAATGGAGAGTCTTGGGTTCCCATCTACCATGTCTCCTGATTTCTGCTGGAAATCCCTCTGTTATCTGACTACAGTACACTTACTGGGAAGTGTACTATTTTGTGGAGAACTGGGTTGTTAACATAGCAATAGCAGATCTAGGCCTGATATAGTAAACACTATCTACTTATGTATGTTCTTTTTCATGTATTGTTAATCATGAAATGTGAACATCTAGACTCAAATAAACAGACTCTTCTGGACTTCTTGTCCAGGATGAGATAGAGTGGTTTACAGATCTAAATTATTTTGGTTATCTTAGAAAGAAAAACAACGGGAAAGGATAGCTGTGCATGTTTTATGAATATAAGACTCAATAAATTATTTATTTTGTTTTGACCAAATTTTTAGCATTTGCTGGTAATGCCAAAATGCCAGACTGCAGTAACAGTAACAATTTAAATGTGGCGACTGGAAAAATAAGAACTAAAATGTTATTTTTAATTATATCTTAAATTATTGATAATAACTTAAGCAAGAGCAAGAATAATACGTAAGGAAAGGTTTGACAACACTGTGACAGAAGATTCCAAGTTAGGCTTTGTTAAAATGTGTGAGTCATGGGTCAATTATGCCTTTCCAGCCTCAGCGAGGCTCGATTTCAAAGCTAAAAGTAATACTTGCTTTATGCTTTAGATAGATGATGAAAGAGCTATGCAGTAGCTTTGTTAACTCCTCAGGGAGTGACTTTTCAGGAGTAAGGGGTAGATGTCAAATAATTACTTTTGAAAACCAGTAAGTATTTCTGCGTTAAATATGTTTGGTGAATTTTATGCAGAGGTTAGAGAAGTCAACCCAATATAACCAAACCAAACCAAACTCTCAACTCACTACCGTGAGTAAAGGCTGACTCATGATGACCCCGGGGGACAGGCAGCATTGCTCCCGTGCTTCTCCGAGCTGGTGACTCTTTCCAGAAGTAGAAGTAACTCTTTAAAGAAGGAGCAAGCCTTGTCCGTCTCCCTTGGAGCAGCTGGTGGGTTCAAACTGCAAGAATTTGCAGAGTTAGAATTCCTTCTGTTCTGCTCTCTGCAAGGACAACTAAAGAAATTCTACTTCACTAGAGAGACGCTATGGACATATGTGTCGATTCCTTTTTTCAAAGAATGGCATTCTCAGTACTAGATAAATTAACCAAGAACATGGAGGTTGAGTTCCAATTACATAATATTCTAAAAGGGCACTTTTCAACTCCTTAACGAGGCTTGTGCAGCCAATTTACCTAATAGAATATGTCTTTTTTTCTGGTGAATTATGTTCATGTATTCTGCCCATTTTTTATATCATTTTCTTGGGGCTCTTATAACTCTTATCAAAATCCATACATACATCCATTATGCCAAGCACATTTGTAAATTTGTTGCCACCGTCATTCTCAAATAATTTGCTTTCTACTTGAGCCCTTGGTATCAGTTCTTCACTTTTATCCTCCCTCCCTGCCCCCCTCCCTCATAAACCCTTGATAATTTACAAATTATTTTTACTTTGTCATGTCTTACACTGATCGATGTCTCCCTTAACCCACTTTTCTGTTGTCCATCCCCCAGGGAGGGGGTGATAGGTAGATTCTGGTAATCAGTTCCCACCTTCCCTCCACCCTCCTGGTATCGCCATTCTCACCACTGGTCCTGCGGGCTTCATCTATCCTGAATTCCCTGTGTTCCCAGCTCTTATAAATACCCATGTACATGCTCTGTTCTAGCTGGATTTGTAAAGTAGAATTGGGATCATGATAGTGAGGAGGAGGAAACATTTAAGAACTAGAGGAAAGTTGTATGTTTCATTGTTGCTACACTGCACCCTGACTTGCTTGTCTCCTCCCTGATACCCTTCTGTAAGGGGATGTCCAGTTGCCTACAGATGGGTTTTGGGTCCCCACTCTGCACACCCCCCTTATTCACAATGATATGATTTTTTGTTCTTTGATGCCTGATACCTGATCCCTTCGACACCTCATGATTACACAGGCTGGTGTGCTTCTTCCATGTGGGCTTTGTTGCTTTTGGGTTAGATGGTCGCTTGTTTACCTTCAAGCCTTTAAGATCCCAGATGCTATATCTTTTGATAGCCGCCACCATCAGCTTTTTTCATCACTTTTGTCTTCGGCGATCATGTCAGGAAGGTGAGCACCATGGAATGCCAGTTTAATAGAACAAAGTGTTCTTGCATTGAGGGAGGACTTGAGTGGAGGCCCAATGTCCATCTACTACCTTAACACTAAACCTATAAATATATGCACATAGATCTATTTCCCCATCATCACATATACATATATTTACATATGTACATGCCTGTATTTAGACTTATATTAATGCCCTTTGCCTCCTAGTTCTTTCCTCTATTTCCTTTGACATTCTTCTTGTCCCACTATCATTTTAAGCCTTCATTTGGGTTTCAGTAATTCCTCTCGATTACATTGCCCTTGCTGAATCCCTACCAGGCCTCTTACACCCTCTCTGCCATCGATTTTGGATCACTTGTTGGTCCTTTGTCCCTGGGTTTGTTAACACCACTTCCTTTCCCCCACCTTCCCCTCTCCCATGTTCTCCATGGGAACCAGCAGTCCAATTGTTTTCACCTTCAGATTGTTTATCCCTCCTATCTTATCTAGATAGATCCACAGAGATAATAATATGCACAAAAACAAGACAGAGCAAAACAAAGCAACAAAATAACAACAACAACGACAAAACACCAATGACAAAAAAAGACAATCCTGTACTGTCTTTGATCTGTTGACAGCGGCTTCCGTAGCATTGTTTGTGGATCCAAGCAATAGAAAATGCTGGACAGTTTGATCTTTGTTCCATTTGTTACCTCTTGTTCCATTTGTGCAGATTTTCCTTTTATTTTTTACTATGCATTGTAACCAATACTGAAGGCTGCAATCCTTGATCTTCATCAGCAAGTGCTGCACGTCCGCACTTTCAGCAAGCATGGTGTGTCATCTGCATATTGTGTGTTGTTCATAAGTCTTCCTCCAGTCGTTATGACACATTCTTCTCCTATAATGCAGCCTCTGATTATTTGCTTAGCCTACAGTTTGAACAAGTATGGTGACAGAATACAACCCTTATACTTTTCTTAACTTTAAACCATATAGTATTCCTTTATTCTGTTCAAATGACTGTTTTCTCATTCATGTAAAGGTTCTAGCTGAGCATAATGAACTGTTCTGAGATCACCATTCTTCTCAAGGCTATCGATACTTTGTTGTGGTTCACATAGCTGAATGCTTTCACATAGCCAAAAAAATACCAGTGAGTATCTGTCTGGCGTTCTCTGATTTCAGTCAAGATCCATTTGACATAAACAATAATATTCCTTATTCCAAGTCCTGTTCAGAATCTAGCTCAAACTTCTGTCACCTTGCTGTCAATGTATTGCTGCAACTGTTACTGAATGATCTTCAGCAAACCTTTACTTTTATGTGATATTAATGATAATGTTCTATAATTTGTGCATTCTGTTAGGCCACCTTTCTTTGCAAGAGGTACAAGCATGGCTCTCCTCCATCAGTTGACCAAGTAGCTGTCTCTCTAATTCCGTGGCATAGGTGAGTGAGTGCTTCCAGGGCTTCATCAGCTTGTTGAAACATTAATCCATAAAGACGAATAAAGTAGAACGGTATATCTCACCTAACACTAACCTAATCAATTCATCTATATTTTTCATTATTGGTTCACAAGACTTTACTTGTTTCTACACTTATTCCCCTTTCCCTTTCCTTGAGCATCATTGGCTTCCAATTCTTAATTTTTAAGCTTCATGAGTATTCTTAATTTCTATTATTAAATAATGCTTTAGATTCCCCTAACAATAGATATATTCTTTTTTTCCCATCATTTCATTGGGAGCGTACACATGTCTTATCACAATTCATACATACATCCCTTGTGTCAAGCACATTTGTACATATGTTGCTATCCTCATTTTCAAAACATTTTCTTTCTATTTGAGTCCTTGGTATCAGCTCATTTCATCCTCACCTCTCCCCTCCCTCATGAACCCTTGATAATTTATCTTTTTTTTTTCCATGTCTTATACTGACTAAGGTCTCCCTTCACCCACTTTTCTGTTGTCCGTCCATGTGGGAGGGGGTTATATGTCGATCATTGTGATTGGAGTTCTCCTTTTCTCCCCCCTACCTTCCCCTTCCCCTCCTGCTATCACTACTGTCCTTATTGATCCTGTGGGGTTTATCTGTCCTGGATTCCCTGTGTTTCCAGCTCTAATCTGTACCAGTGTACATACTCTGGTCTGGGTGGATTTGTAAAGTAGAATTTGGGTCATGATAATGGGGGGGGATTAAAGAACTAGAGTAAATTTGTATGTTTCCTCGGTGCTATGCTGCACCCTGACTGGCTCGTCTCTTCCTTGTGACCCTTCTGCAAGGGATGTACAATTGGCTACAGATGGGCTTTGGGTCTCCACTCCGCACTCCCTCTCATGCTTTTTTGTTCTGGGTCTTTGATGCCTAATACCTACTCCCATTGATACCTCATGATCAAACAGGCTGGTGTGCTTCATCCATGTAGGCTTTGTTGCTTCTCAGCTAGATGGTCACTTGTGTATCTTCAGGTCTTTAAGACCTCAGACAATATATCTTTTGATAGTCAGGCACCATCAGCTTCCTTCACCACAGTTATTTATGCACCCATTTTGTCTTCAGTGATCATGTTGGGAAGGTGAGCTTCACAGAATGCCAGGTTATAAGAACAAGCTGTTCTTTCATTGGTGGAGTTCTTGAGTCGAGGTCTAATATCTGTCTGCTACCTCAATACTTAACAAATAAATATACGTGCATGGATCTATTTCCCTATCATTACATATAAATATATTTACATATGTACATGCCCCTATTTATACCTCTATAAATATATTTTGCCTCCTAATTCTTTTCTCTAGCAATAGGTATATTCAATTAACTTTTCTTCCTATTATCTCTCTTAGTTATCTAACATACTTTACACCACCCTAAAGAAACTTTCTCTTGACAAATGCATATTCTATATATACACTTAGATATACACAGATTTATATTATTATATATGTATCATTACAAATATATATACATATACATATATGCATGGACACACATATATATATACAAACATGCACACGCACATACACATATACATGTGTGCTCTTTTTTAGAGTTTGATCTGAGAAGGTGGTCTAGGCAGGTATACTACCTAGATCTTTCCCATGAAGACCTGAGAAACTAAATGAAATAGGTACAAATGACACTCCTGGAAAGCAGAGCTTTAAATGAGAAAATAAACAAATAGATTGAATAACAATTAGAAGAATAGACAGAATGTAAACAATCAACAAGGAGGCATGCGGAAAACAATTAATTTCCAACTGGCTGCATACAGCATGGCCAATTTTAAGTACTATATGCAATATTTCTGATGGGGGAAGGAAACAGTAAGTGACTTTATTTGCCGAGGACACATCAAAACCATCATTGGTGAAAGATGCCAATGAAGTGCACCTTCCGCCGTACCCTGCATAATGCCCCAGGGACCAGAAGACAGCCATGCCACCTACGCCCACCCAATGGTCAATCTCCCCACTCCAAACTGCCAGACCCATGTTGCTTTCTTCTCCTTTGCTTCTTTTCAGTTTTTCTTCCTTCTTAGGTTTTCCCTTTCCACCACCCCCTTTTTATTTTTTCTCTTCTAAAATTCCCACCCCCCACCTTTTTAGCCCAATAATTGACAGTGCATTCCTGTGTCTCACGTTATCAGTTTCCACGCCTGTCCCTTCTCACTTGCTCCATGGAGCAAGTTCCACATTCTTCATGGCTAGTGCTTGCATCACTACTGTCCCTTCATTCTTTTTTGCTTTCTTAGTACTCCCTCTCCACTTTTTCTTCCTTTCTTTTTGTTTCAATCCCCTACCTTTTTTTTTTTCTTTTTAATAACACATAACAGAAACCTTGATTTCCCTCTCTGTGGTTAATAGCATGTCATCTCTCTGTGGATAGTAGCATGTGATCTATGAAGAATTGTACTTTAACAGATTTGAAAACCTAGATGGATTAGATAAACATTTAGAAATACAGTATCTATCCATATCAACACAATGTGCCATAGAAAAATTTAACAGACTCCTAACAAAAGAAAAAATGGAATATTTCAGAAGAAAATTCACTACCAAAAAAAATGGCCCGAGCCAGGATGACTGGTAGATTCTGCCAAACATTCAGAGATGTTATGATACCAGTTCCACTCCAAACATTTAATAACACAGGGCATAATGGAATACTTCTGAACTTAATTCATAAAACAACCATATCTCTCTTACCAGCTCAGGCAAAAATACCACTAAAAAGAAAAGTAAAGGCCAGCCTTCCTCAGGAACATAAACACAAAAATTTCAAAATATCCTATCCAATAGATTCCAACAACATATTATGTATCATATCTAAGTAGGATTTATATCAGGTATACAAGGATGGTTCACTTAAAAATAATCAACATAATTCACTCTGTAAATAACACACCGGGAGGAATGCACATGGTCATATCTACTGATGCAGAACAGGCATTTGACAAAGTCCCAAATGCATTCTTGATTAAAAACAAAAACTAAGCAACATAGGAAAAAGTGGGCTATCAACATAAGTAAGTGCAAGTGCACAAAAGTAACATTATTCTCAATGAAAAGAGAATGGAAACATTTCCTTTGGGAACAAAAAACCAGTTATTGAAACTCTTTAGCAACACTCCTGTTCAGGATCACATTGGAAGGCCTAGCCAGAGCAATAGTGCAAGAAAAGGAGATAAAAGGCATCCTAATTGTCAAAGAAGAAGCAAAATTTTTTTTATTTGCAGATATGATTACATACACTGAAAATCTTAGGGACTCAAAAAATAAAACTAGTAGAAATTTTAGAAGGATTCAGCAAAATGGAAGGATACAGATACAAAAAAGTCATATTTACTCTACACTAACAAGAGAAACTGAAAAGGGAAATCAAGTAGCAATATCCCTTATAGTAGTAATCCGAAAGATGTAGTAGTACATAGGAAGAAATCTAAAAATATATAATATAAACCAATTATACAAAAAGAAACAAAGCAAAACAAACAACAAACAAACCAAAAAACCCTACTAAATTCTATTGCAAGAAACCAAAAGAGACCTCTATTAATAGAATAATATACCATCGTAATGGATAGGAAGACATAACATTGTGAAAAATTCAATGCTATCCAAATAATCATCCACTTCCTATGTAAAGGAAATAAACCCAAACAAGCAAATCACAGCTAAAGAACAATAAGTTAGGAGGTCTCATACTCTCTAACCTCAAAACCTACATATGACCATGGTGGCCAAAACCATCTGTTATTGATACAATCCCAGACATCTAGACTAATGGAACAGAATTGATACAATCCCAGACATCTAGGCTAATGGAACAGACGTAAATATATCCATCTATAAATAACTTATCTTTGACAAAGGGATTAGACCCATTAAATGGGAAAGAGATAATCTGATAAATAATGTGACAAAACTGGATATCCATTTGCAGAAAAATGAAACTAGATTAATATCTTTCATTAACTACAAAAATAAACTCAAGATAGATCAAATAACTAATTAGAAAACCTGAGTATAAAGATAATTTTTTAAATGATGGTCTAATTCATGGCATAAATACATTATCAAATGAATTTAAAATATTCAAACACAAGGAGACACACTAGATAGCTGGTAAATCATAAAACCTAAATACATATTCTCACCAAAAGGTTTAACAAAAGATTAAAAAGGGAAATTCCATATGGGGAAAAATTGACAACAACATATCACAAGAGAGACTAATATGTTAGATTTATAGAAATTTCAATACCTCGGCAACTAAGAGAGAAACAAACCAATTGAAAAATTTGCAATGGACATGAATAGACAGTCACCAAAAAATGTTCAAGTCTTAATAAACACATAAGAAATGCTTTTGATCATTGGCTATTAAGTCACTTTTATTTAGTGAATTATGACACATTAGCCTTTAAAAACAAACAAACAACCTCCCTGTCATGGAACTGATTCCAACAGTTATACCCCTAATTTAGAGGGATTTTTTTCTGAGATTTTCTAAATATTTATGGGAGCAAATAGCCTAATCTTTCTCTTTTGGAGCAGTTGGTATGTTTGAATCTGCAGATATCAGCGCAAAGATTACCCAACATGTCACTAGGGCTTAACCTTTACCTTTAAAGAGATACAAATCAACATAAAAATTAGATATCATCTCACCTGCAACATTAACAACAAAGTTTGTTTAAAACAGAAACAAAGAAAAGATTAAATGCTGAGATGGTATGGAAAGATTAGAATCCTCATACACTACTGGTGGAATAGTAATATTATACAATCACTATGAAAATTAGCCTAGAAATTTCTTAAAAATTGAAAATAGAAATACCTTATGATTCAGGAATTCCACTCCTCTTTATCCTAAATAAATAAGATTCATGACATAAACATATGAGGGCACTTTAAAGGGGTCATGGAAAAACAGCATTAAAAGATAATAAAATTGTTTCATGAACTTTTGAAAGCTCCTTTTTATAGGCACAACATTACTATCAATAGTGCAAAGATAAAAATAAGTGCCCAACAACAGATAAATGAATAAACAAACTATAGGACATGCACAAAACGGAATGCTTCACAACATTAAAGAATAATAAACGTAGGCTGAGTGAAATTGGTGTTCAATATTGTAGAGTCCATTTAAACCCATCGCAGGATAAAAATTTCTCAGGCCCAGTGCTATCCCCACAATTATTTCCATGCTTGAGCCCATTGCGGTAGCCACTTTGTCAGTCTATCTCTTTGAGGGTCTTCCTTTATTTGCTGACCCTGACTGACACCAAGCATGCTATCCTTCTCCAGGGACCAGTCTCTTCAGATATCATGTCTAAAGTACATGAGACAAAGCCACACCTACCCCACTTATAAGAAACAGTTTGAATGTAGTTCTTCAAAGATACATTTGTTCTTGGTCTGAGTATTCAATGTATATTCAACATTATTTATCAATATCATGTTTCACATGTGTTAATTCTTCTGTAGTCTTCTTTATTCATTGTCTAGCTTTCTTAAGCATATGAAAATACCTTAACGGGTCGGGTGCACCTTAGTCCTCAAAGTAGCATGTTTTCACTTTAAAGATTTATTTTGCAGCAGTTTCCCAGGGCAATCTATTGTTTGATTTATTGACTTAGCTTCCATGAGCATGAAGTATGGATTGAAATGTGATGAAATCCTTGACAACTTCAATCCTTTCCTTGTTTATCGTGATGTTGCTTATTAGTCTAGTTGTGGGAATTTTCATTTTCTTTACATTAAGGTGTATACTTGCGGTTGTAGTCTTTAAACACTTTAAAGAAGTCTTGGTAAGCAAATGTATTCCATGAAATATATCGTTTGATTTCTTGAATGCAACTTCTAGGAACATTGATTTGGATAAAACTGCAAAATGAAACTCTTGAAAATTTTAACCTCTCTCCATCTATTATGATGTTTTCCATCCAATTGTGAGGATTCAGTTTTCTTTACACTGAATTGCAATCTGTATTGAAGGTTGCAGTTTTTCATTTTCATAAGCAACTACTTCAAGTTCTTCTTGTTTTCTGAAAGCATGGTTGTGTCAATTGCAAAGCATTGGTTTTATATGTATTTATATATTCTAAATATAAATCTAATATAATAGAGCAGAGAAGAGAAATTTATGAAAACTTCTTACCCAGACTATCACTTTGAGGAAATGAGTTGTTGAGTCTTTTGGCTCAATACCACAATCTCAAAAGACATCAAGGTCAATTGGCATTCCATTGGCTCTGTCTACATCCTACAATGTTGCACAGCCACTGGAGTCTTTTAAGCTTGGGACTGGCCATCTGGGGTACAGCTATTGGTCTCTTCTCATCCAGAGCCAGGAAGAATTAAGAAAATCAAAGACACACAGAAACAGTAAGTCCAAAGGTCTATTGGACCATAACACTCATAAACCCTGATACCAAAAGAACTACATCGTGCACAGCTACCATTGCCAAAACTCTGAAGGGAATTATAATCAGAGGTCTGGCTGGGAGTGAGGGAAGAGAGAGAGAGAATATGAACAAAACTAAAAATCATAACATTTATCAAGCTTTCTGGCCTGTTTGCCATTGTTGGAACTCTCAGATCTATGGCTCTGACATCCCTTCCAAGACTGGCTCAACTTTCAGGCAAACAGTAGATCAGCCTAGGCGGTACACAGTAACACCAGAGAAGCAATCGCTCAGAACAACCAGCCAGATGAGATTAAATGGCAGCATTTACTCAGAGATCAAACTTAGAAAGGGAACACAGGGAAGGGAAAGGGAAGCTAGACAAAGAGAGCAAGCAGGAAGTGGGAAGAGTACTGTTACACTATAGGGTTTAAAACCAATATCACATAATGAAATGTGTACTATTTTATGAATCATCTACTCTGTAAATTATTAGTAAAATAAGACAATGGAAAACTAATTTGCTAGGTAAATTTCTCCCAAATCATAATAAAACTTTTTTTATTGTGTGATCTTTTATATATGTTTCTCTGCATGTCTAAAGGCCATCTGGTGGTGCTGAGTCAGATGCTGGGTTGCTAACAGCAGAGTTGGTGGATGAAAGGTTTCAGCAGCACCATGGGAGAAACGTGAGGCTGTCTGTTCCATAAAAGTTAGGGGACTGAAAACTCGACTTAGCCTGTCTATGAGCCGGAAGCTCTTCAATGCAGTAGGTCTGGCTGTCTATTGAACTCCTCTAATTCTTTCACTCCTCTGTTCATTCAGACAACTAAGCATAGTTCCTTTCTAAATTTCCTTTGCTTTTTGCTCTACAATTTGTCTCAGGATATTTATCCATTTTGGGGCTTCCATGATGACTACTGAAAAGGTGATTCAGATATCACCAGGTTTGATCTTTGACCCAGATGGAACCCATCTCCAACTTTCTACTGATGGTTCACTTCTGATATATCAGATGTGTCACGTGCGTTCCAGACACAGTGGTCACTCATGCCACCCTTCTCTTGATTTCCTTCTCTCTAGCTGTGTTCTCATTGAGCCCTTTCGATTTTTCAACCAGGAACTCATTTTCCCTCATTCCCTTTCTTTACTTCCTACATTCAATAAATGACTAAGCGCTCCATAGTCTACTAGTGTATAATTGTGTTTTTCTTTACCCATTTCTTCTCTCTACTGACAACACTTAAATATGGGCTTCATTATTCCACCCACAGTAGAATGACGGTTGTTACAGCCTTTTTAGCTTTTGTGCTACTCCCTCACCCAATCAATTCCCCCGGCTTGCAACAGACATATTACTCATCTTTATCTGTCATTTTCATGTTTTTAAGCCGTTGCTTAAAAACCTAATGGTTCATCCTTATTACTATATCAAGGCTAAACTTCCATACCTAGCAGTCAGATTTCTCATCACCTGAAAAACACTTCCAAACAATCACACCTCCTGTCTTTGAAATGCATCTATCTGTTCTAATCAGATTTAATTCTGCATTGCATCTTAAACCTTTTCATAGCCCACCTATATTTTCTATCGCTTGAGGTTTATTAGGAAGCTTCTTTTCCACCAAAAGTACATGCTGCAAGTCAGCAAGGATCTGCATACCTATTTAAAACAGAAGAAATAGCTATGGACCACAAATTACAGTGATTTTTTTTTTTACTGGGTGTGGCATGAAGCAGTGTATGATATGAAGGTGTGATTGTGTGGAATTTAGTTTATTTTGTCCTTTGTACTTGGAAATAACTTTGTAAGAATACTTACTGTGTTCTTCTTTGTAAATCAGGAGTTGCAATTCACAAAACAATTTCATGCTCATATGATTACTTTATTTTCAGATTGTAGGCCTTGTGCACACTTGTGAAGGGGTCTAGGATCTACAAAGTGGTACAGAGTCAATAGAGTTAAATATGTCATACATAGTATGTATTAAAATCTGTAACTCACATAACTCATAAAATAATTGAGAAATATTTCTTAATACAGTGTGCCCTCCATTAATGAAAACACATGGTCTAAAAAAATCACAACATAAATAAATGGATAATGAAAAAGTTAAAAAAGTTACATCTTTCCTTGTTCATGCCTGCTATGCTTCTTTTTAGAAAATGTTTTATTGACATATAATTGCCATGTCATACACTTCCATAGTTCAACTATATTTTAAAAGAGTGGTTGTATTAGGCAGGGTTCTCTAGAGAAACAAAACCAAGACATTTAATGAATAGATAAGACAGCTGATAAATAGATACAGATAGATAGATTGATTGATTTATACAGCATGAAGGAATATAACAGCTAATTAGTCCACACAGTAGTACAGAGGGCTTAGTTCTACTCACTTCTGTGGAATAGTTAATATACTGGAAGTTCTTCAACTCAGAGGGGTGCTGGGTCCAAGGTCAAGGAAGCAGACAGCTGAGACTTTCCTAGGATAATGCAGGCAGAGTATGCCCACAGGCAGCAAGCAGCACGGTCACCAACAGTCAGCAGCTCAGGAGTTTAGCGAAGCAGGTCCAAATGGGATATCAAACTCAAGCAATGCAGAACAACAGGATTCAGCAGCCGCAAGCTCAAGAGATGTATACACCAGCAGCATGATGAAGCAGCTCTCTAAGGAACCTCAAGCTCTAGAACAGTGTTTCTCAACCTTCCGAATGCCGCAACCCTTTAATACAGTTCCCCATGTTGTGGTGATCCACAACCATAAAATTATTTTCATTGCTACTTCATAACTGTAATTTTGCTACTGTTATGAATCAAGTGACCCCTGTGAAACGGTCGTTCAATCCCAAAGGAGTTATCACACAGGTTGAGAATTGCTGTTCTAGAGACATGTTCCACGAGTTGGCTGCCCCATAGGTAGTGTAACTCATAAGTTGAGGCAGAGAACTAGCTAAAACAACCACACACTGGTCCGATCACTAGAGAGCAGAAGAGAGAGGGGCGGGCCTTGCCAAGCCATTTAGCTCTTTGCCCTCCAATCAAAATTCAACCTTTTGATCCCACATGTTCCTATTGGCCAGGTTGGCACAATAAACCTACCTATCACAGTTGTATATATATCACCATAATCAGTTCTAGAACACCTTCCCCCATCCTCTATTCATTGTGGTCTCATTTCCCTCCAACTTCCCTACCTCATATCCCTGATTAGCCATTACACCAATTATTGTTTCTATACATCCACCCATCCTGTGCTTCATGTGCTAGAAACATGAAAAAAACAAAAAATGAAAGATCATAATCTTTTAAAACTAGAGACAAGACTAAACATATTAAAATAAGAGAAAAAAACCTCTGCAGAAAAAAAAAGTAGGAAATTGAAAACTAGAACAGATCCAAAATCGGTCAAGAGGGAGATCAATGACCATCTACCATATTTTGAACCTAACTCTATCTGCCATATTCAAGTTTACAATGGTCTCTGTCTATGAAAATAACAAGGTTATTTGCATCATTCAACCATGGTCAGAGGAGATCCCCCAGAGGCTTAATCAATGTAGGGACTCTGCAGATGGATTTTGGGATCCCATTGTCATGTATAACCTTCTGTAAACTGAGTGCTCACAATTTAAGTTCTGATATCTTACCCTCATTTCCATTTGGATTTTATTATTTAGCATCCTTGGATCATACAGGATGGTTTGATTCTTTGATGTAAATTTTGTTGATGACTCACTTGGTTAGCTGCTTATTTGAATACAAGTCTGTAAGACCCCAGACACTATTCTTTTTGGTAGCCTGGCACCATCTGCTTTCTTCACCACACTTTGCTGTAGTGCCCATATCTTCAGTGATCTCATCAGGTAGGCAAGTATCAAGCAGAGCCCTGTCACAAAAGAATGACTATTTGGGTTTGAGTCCAGAATTAATTTTGAAACCAAAATCCATTTACTTGTCTATGGATTATTTACATTTCTGGTTTATTTTAAAGGCATCATTATCATTTTATGACAAAGAACATTCTCAATCATCCCCCTTCCACCATCAATTTTAGAACATTTTCTTCTTTCTTGTTATACTCAGCCTTTTTGGCTATAACTCCAAGACACCATTAATCCAGTTATTGTCTCTATAAGTTTACCTATCCTGGATTTCATTTATAGAAAAACATACAAAACAAAAAGCAAACCAAGAAAAATAATAAAACAGAAAACTACAATAGAAAGAAATTAGAAAATATTAAAAACTAGAACAAATTAAAAATGGATCAAAAGGGAGACCAACTAATAAGGTGTTAAATTCTAACTTAACTACATCTGCAATGATCCGGCTATGCTTACATGAGGACACATCTCCCTTACAAAACATAACTGCTCGGTAGCAATCAACTTGTACGAATTATGCTTTAACAACCTAGAGTTCCTCATGGGTTATTTTTCACTCACACTGTGTGAATCACAGTTTATCTGTGACTCTCTCTAAATCGTCAGCATCTAGTACCCAAACTAATAGGCTTTCCTGTGACATTGATATACTGGCTCACAATTGGCACAGTTTATACCTGTTTACTTATCCTTGGACACATCAAGTTACATAGAGAAGTCTGACATCAGTGGAACAGACAACAACAACAACAACAAAACCTGCCACTCAGTCTATTCTGACACAAAGTGACCCCATATAGAATTTCTGAGTTTGTAAATAATTATGGAAACAGCATCGTCTTTTCCCTGAAAAAAGACGGGCAGGTTTGAACCATCAACCTTGAGATTACGAGTGCTTTCCTAACAAGGCCTCCAGTAGGTGTGGTATCATAAATCTCAGAGCTTAGCCTGGTATCTATCTGGTCTGGGATGTATAATGCTTCCTAAAGAAGAACAGTTAGCATTTTGAAAATTAAAATCTACTAAATTCCATGCCTTGTTGCCAGAAATATCAATATTCTTCACCAGTACCATAATTCAAATACATGAAATCTTTGGTCTTCTTTACTCAATGTCCAAATTTCACATGCATATGAGGCAATTGAAAATACTGTGGCTTGGGTTTACACACAGTTTAATCTTCAAAGTAACATCCTTGCTTTTCAACACTTTAAATATGCCTTATGCAGCAGATTTACCCAGTGCAATGCATAATTTGATCTTTTCTCTGTTACTTCCATGAGCATTGACCTTTGAATCCAAGCAAGATGAAATTCTTGACAACTTAAGTCTTTCCTCTATTTATCATAATGTTACCTTCTAATACAGTTGTGAAGACTTTGTTTTTCCTGACATTGAGTTGTAATCCATACTGAAGGCTGCAATCCTTGATTTTCATCATCAAGTGCATCCAGTGCTGCTCACTTTCAGCAAACAGGTGGGTGTCATCCGTACATGGCACTTTGTTCATAAACTTTCCTCCAATCTTAATCTCAAATGCGTCTTCATATACTATACACCAGATTTTCAGATGCTTTGCTCCCTATACAGATGAATAATTATGAAGGGAGGATAATACATGGACACACCCCCTGCCTGATTTTAAACTATGCAGAATCGCCTTGTTCTATTTACACAACTGCCTCTTGATCCATGTACAGGTTCCTATGAGCACAATGTAATGTGATGCGTTTCCCATTATTCTGAAGGTTATCTGTAATTTATTATGATCCCTACAGTGAGATACCTTGGCAAAATCAATGAAACACAAGTAACTAACATCTTTCTGGTATTTTCTAATTTCATCCAAGAATCACCTGACATTAGTGATGCTATCCCTCTCCTGAAGTCAGCCTGAAGTTCTAGCAGCTCTCTGTCAATGAACTACTGTAACTGTTGTTGCATGATCTTCAGCAAAAGTTGACTTGCATGTGATGATAAAGATATTGTTCTATAATCTGAGCATTCTGTTGGGTCACCTTTCATAGTAATGGGTATAACTATGAATCTCTTCCAATCCATTGGTCAAGTAGCTATCTTTAGCATTTTTTGTCTATGTTAAATTTCCTGGTATAGACAAGCGAGGGCTTTCAGTGCTTTGTCAGCTTGTTGAAATAGTTCAATTTGCATTCCACTAATTCCTGGAGCTTTCTTTTTGGTTAATGCTTTCAGTGCAGCTTGATTCTTCCTTCAGGACCATTAATTCAAACTCATATGCCACCTCCTGGAATTTTGATTAGTTCTTTTGGGCACAATGACTATGATTTTTCCTATCCTCTTTTTTTTTATTAAACATTTTATTAGGGGCTCATACAACTGTTATCGCAACCATACACACATCAATTGTGTAAAGCGCATTTGTACATCATTCTCAAAACATTTTCTCTCCACTCAAACCCCTGACATTAGGTCCTCATTTTTCCCCTCCCTCCCCACTCCCCCCTCCTTCATGAGCCCTTGATAGTTCATAAATTGGTATGTTTCCTACATGATTCAATATTTTTCACATAGAATCTTTCAATACCACCAATTGAAACTGGAATTTTACCTTCATTTCTTTCATTTTAAGATATGCTGGGTGTCTTCCCTCTTTGTTTTTCGAATTCTAGGTCTTTGCACATTTATTACAGTATTTGGTTTTATCCTTTTGAACTGCCCTTTGAAATTTTATGTTCAGCTCTTTGACCTCAACATTTCTTCCATGTGCTTTAGTTACTCTGCGGTTAAGAGCATCCTTTGGTGTCTCTTACGAAACCCAATTTGATTTTTCTGGTTTTTCCGTCTTTTTCATGACTTTTTTTCTTTATCCATGTATGTTCTTAATGCCATGCCATAGCTCATCATATCTTCTGTCATTAGTTTTCCATGTGTCAAATCTGTCCTTGAGATGTCCTAGAAATTCAAGTGGGATATCTCCAAGTTCATATTTTGGCTCTCATGGACTTGTTTTAATATTCATCTTCAACCTGAAGTTACATAGGAACAATTGATGCTCTGCTCCAAAGTCAGCCCCTGGCCTATTTATAGGTGCCAATATTGTACTTTTCCATGATCTCTTCTCAGAGATGTAGTCAATTTGATTCACTTGATAGTTGCTATGAAATTGATTACTAGTCCTGGCATACAGACTCATAAATCAGGAGAATACAAATCATAGCCACAGAAATTAATAGATAGAAGTGTTCAAAAATAGAGCCACTTATATTATGGTTAATTAATTTTTATAAGTATGTGAACTCAAATAAGTGAAGGAAAGATAGTGTTTTACTATAGGTTTTCTAGAGAAGAAATACATAGATATGTAGAGATTGATCTCAAGAAAATCACTGGCAATAATGGCTGGCAAGTTCCAAGTTTATTGGTCAGATGCTAGACTGAAATCTAACCAGTGTAGCTACAGGGGTTGACAAACCCTGGATCGGTAGGTTATATGGCAGGTTGCTGACTACAGAGTTTGACGAATCCAATGTTGGCAGGTGAGATGGTAGACTACTAACTCAGACTGCAGAGGATAACAACTCTCTGATCTGCAAGCAATAGGTCAAATAAAGAGCAATGTTTAGGATTCAGGTACAGCAAAAACAAAAGAACTTTGCCAAAATATCCATATATAGTGGAAGAAGGCCACACCCTCAAATAAACTTCCTTTCAAATGATTGACTGCTCTTATCAGATCTCATCATGGAGTTGATTACATTATGTCAGATTGACTCATGGGGAATGATTACTTCATAACTGTCAAAGCTTTGGGTATCTTGGTCCAGCAAAGTTGAAAACAACTTTAAGCAGCATAGATGGTGTTATCAAAAAATTATATGTTATATAATATATTCATGAAGTCATAATTGAGCATGCATAATCAAAACAAAACCACAACTTACATCTTGTAGTTTATACAAAAATTTATATAGTGTATTACAGACATATAAGTAAAATATTGAATGATAAGATTGTTAGGGAAAGAAAAAGAGAAAAACAAGCAAAGATTTTCTTGTTAGAACACAAAAGATATAAATCATAAAGGACCAAAACAAGTAAATAAGACTTCACTAAAATTAATTATTTTCAATGAAAAGTACTGTCAAAAATGAAAAATCAACTTCTAGATTGGGAAAAAATACTTTAAAAGCACATATAAAGTATAGGTGTCAAAAATATATAAAGAACTCCCTTGATTTAATAATATGTTGCAAGACTAAAATGTAAAATTTTGGATAAATATTTCACAAAAGATACATATACAATAAATAAACACTTAAATAAAATTTTATTGGAGGCACATACAACTCTTATCACACAATCTATACATATACCCATTGTGTCAAGCACACCTTCCCACCAACCCACCCTTATCGCCACTCTCACCACTGGTCCTGAAAGGTTCATCTGTCCTGGATTCCCTGTGTTTTCAGGAATATCTGTACTAGTGTACGTCCTCTGGTCTAGCCAGATTTGTAAGGTAGAATTGGGATCATGGTAGTGGGGCGGGGGAGGAAGCATTTAGGAACTAGAGTAAAGTTGTATGTTTTATCGTTGCTACATCGCACCCTGACTGGCTCGTCTCCTCCCCGTGACCCTCTCATAAGGGGATGTCCAGTGGCCTACAAATGGACTTTGGGTCTCCACTCCGCACACACACACACCACTCATTCACAAAGATATGATTTTTTGTTCTTGGATGCCTGATAACTGATCCCTTCGACAATTCGTGATCACACAGGCTGGTGTGCTTCTTCAATGTGGGCTTTGTTGCTTCTGAGCTAAATGGCCACTTGTTTACCTCAAGCCTTTAAGACCCAAGATGCTATATCTTTTGATAGCCCGGTGCCATCATCTTTCTTCACCATGTTTGCTTATGCACCCGCTTTGTCTTCAGCAATTGTGTCGGGAGGTGAGCATCATGGAATGCCAGTTTAATAGAACAAAGTGTTCTTGCATTGAGGGAGGATTTGAGTGGAGGCCCAATGTCCATGTGTTACCTTAATTCTAAACCTATAAATATATGCACATAGATCTATTTCCTCCTCATCATATATAAATATATTTACATATGTATATGTCTGTATTTAGACCTCTATTAATGCCCTTTGCCTGCTAGTTCTTTCCTATATTTCTTTTTACTTTCCTCTTGTCCCACTTTCATGTTCAGCCTTCATTTGGGTTTCAGTAATTCCTCTCTGTTACATTGCCCTTGATCAATCAGGGCCTCTTACACCCTCTTACACCCTTCAGGCCTCTTATATCCTCCTTGCCACTGATTTTGGATCACTTCTTGTTCCCTTGCACCTGGGTTTGTTAACATGAAATAAATACTTTTAAAGATTTTCAACAATGTAGTTATAATATGGAAATACAAGTTAAAACCATAAGGTACCACTACAAATTGCTGGTGAGAATGAAAGATTGGACAGTTATTTTTAAGAAACAGGCAGTTTCTTATGAATCAAACAAGAATTTAACCATAAGGCCTAAAAATCCTGCCCATAGATATTTATCTGGAAAAAAATATACACACCAGTTCTGTATACAAAAGTTACAGTGATTTAATTCATAATATCCCAAAGAGAAAGCACTATGTATTTTCTGCAGCTGATGAATGGGATAAACTGTAGCACAGCTATATGGCAGAATATTACTTTGCAAAAAAATTTAAAGACAAAAACTATTCATTCAACAACATAGGCAAACCTGAAGTGCATTCTTCTGAATGAAAAGAGCCAGATTTTACAAGTCATACATAAGTTCACTTACATGGTTTTGAAAAAGGGACAATAATAGATAAGTGATTGCCAGTTTAGGTTTAGTAGTAGGGTGGCAGGTGGACATTGGGCCTCCTCATGCGCATTCCCTTAATACAAGAGCACCTTGCTCAGCTAACTGGTCAAGGTCATTTCATGATACCCACCTTCCCAACAAGATCGCTGAAGACAGACATGTGCATAAGCAAATGTGGCGAAGAAAGATGATGGTACCTGCTATCAAAAGATATAGCATCTGGGGTCTTAAAGGCTTGAAGGCAAACAAGTGGCCATCTAGCTCAGAAGCAACAAAGCCCACAGAGAAGAAGCACACCAGCCTGTGGGAACACGAGGCATTGAAGGGATCAGGTAGCAGACACCAAAGAACAAAAAACATCATTGTGTGATCACCTTCCACACACAAACGCTGAAGATGAATGTGCGCATAAGGAAATGTGGTGAAGAAGGCTGATGGTGCCCGGCTATGGAGACATATAGCTTCTGGGGACTTACAGGCTTGAAAGTAAACAAGCAGCCATCTAGCCCAGAAGCAACAAAGATCACATGAAGCAGCACACCAACATGTGTGATCATGAAGGGTGGATGGGACCAGGTTTCAAGCACCAAAGGCGTGGGGGTGGGGGTAGGGGGGGAATCATATCATCATGAATGAGGGTAGCATGTGATGGGGACCCAATGCCCATCTGCACACAATTGGATATCCCTTTCAGAGGGGTAGTGGGGAGGAGATGAGTCACTGAGGGTTCAGGATAGCATAATGAAACTCACAACCTTCCTCTAGTTCTTAAACACTTCCTCCCCCCAACTATCATGATCCCAATTCTACCTTGCAAACCCGGTTAGACCAAAGGATGCAGAGCGGTACAGATGGGAACTGGAAACACAGGGAATCTAGGACAGATGAACCCCTCAGGACCAGTGGTGAGAATGGCAATACTGGGAGGGAAGGGGCTGTAGAAAAGGGGAATCCACTGCAAGGATCTGAGTTTTGCCACAGGAAATCACCCATTAGATAGAATGAAGAAACTTTAAGGGGCAAACGGAAATAGTCTGTTTTGACTATGAAGGTAGGAACTGAATACTTCAGTTAAAAGGGTGTAAAGTGTGTGTGTAAACTGCACCTCCATATACCAGACATAAAAAGCAAATAAATAAATGTATTCAAAACAAGCAAAGAAAAATGCATGAGTGTCAAAGGAAAATTCTGGAGTGTGGCATATTCCTTGACAACTTTACCACACATCTTTAATTTGTCTAAAGTGTGTAACAGTAAAGCTGAGGCTGCACTGAAACTGCTAGAATATTGGTATTCATGATCTCATACCTCCTGGAGCCATATGATGAAACTCAGGTTTCATATCTACAAATTCAAGGACAGTAATTTATGTGATCACCATATCTTTTTTTCTTCTTCTAGTTTTACTGTACCTCTTTATTTCCCTTGCAGATCCCCAGTTAGGTCTGGCTACGTCACTAAGTGCACCCCCTTTCCTCCCTCAGCATCCTCACCTGGGCAATAAATTATCTGGTTGCCCTAATTAAGCAGGTTTTGAGAGGTCAACACTGAGACACTGAATGGAGATAGGATTGACCCAAAGAACGTGAGTTTAAGAAGGACTTTATTAGGGGAGGGAAAGAGCTCCCGGAAGGGAAGGGAGAGCAGAGAAGGACAGGGGCATCTTGAGCTCCTGGGCGGTTCCGAGACCCAACAAGTTAGGTCGGAGAAATTGCAGCTTGTCAGTGAGGCAGTGGGAGATAGATAAGGCTTGAGCTAGGGAGGTAGATGTTGATAACAAGAAGGGAGATGTTGTGCTTGCTGCTGCAGGACCTTGAATCAGGATACAATCCATAGGAAGTGCCTTTTTTGTTTGCCTACCTACTCCCTGGAGTGCTGGGACAGGGGCTGCACAAACCTTGGTCTGGGGAGATAAGCTCCTTGGACAGTTGGGGCAGAAGATGCATACTTCAATAGGTCATTTATGCTTCTGAGAGGCTGGAAATGGGGGCCTTGAAGTTCTATCTTCCTGAGGAGCTGGAGAGGAGATCAGGGCTGCCTAGTCCGGACCCGATCCAAACAGGTATCCTGTAAGAAATACCATGGATATAGATGGAAAAATAATTTTCTCAATATATATTTGCTGGGAAAACTTAAGTTCAGAAAAGTTTGATTCAATTTTGAAGTTTAATTTTATTATTAAAAAAAGAAAATGTGCTGTGTGTATGGATTGCGATAACAGTTGTATGAGCCCCTAATAAAATGTTAAAAAAAATGTGCAAGGCTATATACGGAATGTCTAATAGTTTATCATAGATCAATGAAGATTTTATTGAACACCCTATCAATCTTTGTCAGCATTTTCTAACAATTTGGATACTTTTTTTGTTCAATAAAGAAACTAAACCATCCATGAAAATTAAGCTGAAAACAATATTTAGTGCAAGAGCCTTGCTTTCACCAGCAGGGGAAAAAAAAAAAAAGAGTAGGTCAATGATGAACTCTTCTCTAGGATTGCTGAGGGACTGATAAAATCAAGTTACCGATTATTCTCGGTTCTTAGGTCATTGCTCCAGGAGTACAGAGAAAATATAAATTAGTGCAGTATTTAAAATACCCATTAAAAATTCCACTGAGAGAGACGCATGACCCCATTTTATATCTTACTCTATGCCATAAGAAATAAAGTGAACTTGAAACTGAATCATAATGAAAGTGCTGTGAATTTCACAGGGCAGATGATAGCGATGAAAGTTTCCTCCCAATCATTGTATGGGTCTTAAAGACGAACTACACCAAACAATTTGGATCTTGATTTTTATTGGGCAAACTAGGTTTTGAAATCGTGTTTAAAGTCTATTATGAAGAGGTTTCTGTATGATATAGTCATGCAATTTTCTTTCTTCGGACGTTGTGAAATGGAGCACTGGTGGTGTAGGGGTTATGTGTTGGGCTGCAGTTCACGTGGCAGGCAGTTTAAATCACCAGCAGCTGCTCTGGGGAGAGACTGGCTTTCTACACCTGAAAACTGCTGGTCTCATCAACCCGTAGGGGGTCACTGTGGGTCAGTATAGACTGGATGGCAGTGAGTGAGTAGAGCTTATTAAACCAGGCAAAATATTAACTTAGTCTCTCTCCTAAAAATCACTATTAGTTTGCAAAATTAATTCCCCAAATCATAACGGCACTTCTGAATTCTTGTCTTGATAGGCTCAAAATATTCAGAATCCATGCTGCAATTTGAAACGCAGAAAACCACTAAACGCACTTCATAGTCTTCATGAGCTGGCATAATTTCAAAATAGTGAAAAAAGCAAAAGCCATCAGGTAACAGACACGGGGAGCTCTCCTCAATAACTACCAGAGAAATGCCAGTAAGAGGGAAGTCCTGCACGCCTGGAGAAATGAGCGCTAAGTGCACCAACGTCTCTTCCTGTTGGAGTTCATGGGACGAAATGGAGAACAGGGATGAGGCAGTGCAGTCAGCAGAAAGCAAGGTCTGCCAGCTGCTCCTGACCACAGTTGGCTTTGACCGGTGGTCTAGCCCCGTGCAGGCATGCATACCGCTCCCTGCACAGAGGACCGCGGGGGACCCTGTCCTCGCGCCTTGGTACTCCGCATAAGCATATTTCCACAGGAAACTTCAAGACAAGCTTGCATCTGAGCTCCAACAAAAACATCGGAATCCGACCCAACACACGTGATTTTTGTCAACAAAAGCAGTTCGTGTTTCGGTTACTCGGAGTTAGTTGGCTTGTTAGTAAGCATTGTTCAAACCTTTTGTGGCTGTGTTCCAAGTGTTTTGCGACGATTTTCTCAGTTTTTGTGGCCTTTTGTACTGTTATTAGATTTTTAAAACAAACAAACATCGATACGAAGAGAGCTTTTTGAAAAGAATCATCATGATAAAAGAACTGGTTAACCGTGTTATCGATATTGTTGACAATTAGTAATTTACCAATTGTTTACAATTAGTAAACCCTTTTAAAATACAGTTAAGGAAATGCCAACAGCAGACCACATTAGACACACATTTTTTTTTAAAGAGAAAGCCAGCCAAGTCCTGTGAAAAAGGGAAAGAAGGGGAAAAAACTCCTGAAAAGCAGCTGCCGGCTGATTTCCAATGCCTCTCTCCATCCTCCTCTCACCTCCGTGCCCACAGATCCAGATCCTCATCCGTCTCAAGGTATGGGCCACACTGTAGCTGTTTGAAACGCTTTCTAATGTTGTTTTTCTTATTTAAAGTATAATACTAAACTCTGAACTTATTTGCTTTGAAATTTCTGTGTGATGTTTTTCGTAAAAAGGCAAGGTTAAAATGAGGAGCTGATGCCAAGGGCTCCAGTAGAGGGGGAATGTTTTGACATGATCATGGTAACAAATATACACATATGCTTCACACAATGGAAGGATGGATGGATTGTGATAAGAGCAGTGTGAGCCCCCAATAAAATGATTAAAAAATAAATAAATTTTTTCAAAAGGCAAGGGTAGGGTAAAAACTTGGTGGTCAAAAATGGCTTAATCTGTTTTCATTTATTTATTTCTCTTTTTTTTAATCGTTTTATTAGGGGCTCATACAACTCTTATCACAATCCATACATACATCAATTGTGTAAAGCGCATTTGTACATTCATTGCCCTCATCATTCTTAAAACATTTCCTCTCCACTTAAGACCCCAGCATCAGGTCCTCAGTTTTCACCTCCCTCCCCACTCCCCCCTCCCTCATAAACCCTTGATAATTTATAAATTATTTTGTCATATCTTGCCCTGTCCGACGTCTCCCTTCACCCACTTTTCTGTTGTCCGTCCCCCAGGGAGGAGGTCACATATAGTTCCTTGTAATCGGTTCCCTCTTTCCTACCCACTCTCCTTCTACCCTCCCAGTATCGCCACTCACACCACTGGTCCTGATGGGATCATCTGCCCTGGATTCCCTGGATTTCCAGTTCCTATTTGTACCAGTGTACATCCTCTGGTCTAGCCAGACTTGCAAGGTAAACAAGCGGACATCAAGCTCAGAAGCAACAAAGCCCACATGGAAGAAGCACACCAGCCTATGCAACCACGAGGTGTCGGGATCAGGTATAAGGCATCATCAGAACAAAAAATCTTACCATAGTGAATGATGGGGGGAGTGCAGAGTGGAGACCCAAAGCCCATTAGTAGGCCACTGGAGATCCCCTTGCAGAGGGGTCTTGGGGAGGAGACGAGCCAGTCAGGGTACAATGTAGCAATGATGAAAAATACAACTTTCCTCTAGTTCCTAAATGCTTCCTCCCGGCCCCCACTATCATGATACAAATTCAGTTATTTCTTATGGGAAAAATTGATTTGGAACTCAGCTGCGACGCAACTCCATGCTCCTGCTAGAACAGGTTAGCATTGAGGCCCGGAGTTCTACTGTAGTGGACAACTACTGGCTCCTGTCACAGATTCCCTTCTGCCCTGCTCCATGCCACTCAGCTGCTCTTTTACATCTCTAGCATCTGGTGGCCTTGCCTGAATAGCAGATCACGTGGGAAGCTTGGTGCAGACAACTGCCCTACCCAGTGCTGGTAAACCTTCTAAGAAATACTTCCCCTTCTTTCTTTCTTTTCTTTCTTACTGCTGTGGCACATCCACCATCTCTCAGACATGCATCCTGCACTCACACTCTCACTAGTGGACATGTGCACAAGCAAACACCATCAAAGGTTCAGGATTCCCCAACCTAAAAGTGATATTTTTGTTGTTTTTGGTTTTCTTTTTCCCCTCCTTTGCAGCCCTGCCCCATTGCAGTTACACATGCCCCTTAGACAGAAATAAATGAATTAGCAAATAAAAAATCAATGCAAAACATCAACAAGACAAGCAGTTGGTTTTCTGAAAGGATTAACAAAATTGGAAAATTTAAGAAAAGCGAGAGAAAATGTAAAAACTCAAAATTATAGATGAAAAGGATGAAATCAAAACTGATAAAAATTAAATTAAAGGAATAATAAAGATGGTACCAAAATAAGTTTGATAACCTAGAAAAATGTACAAATATCTAGAATTACACCGTCTACCTATATTAACACTGACCATCATAGAAAACTACAACCGATCCATAACAAAAGAAGAAATAGAGAAAGTCATCAAAAAACTTGCAGGCAATAAACGCCCAGGACCATATAGTTTCAAAGGGGGTTTCCACTAAGAATTTAAAGAAGAGCTGTCACTAATTCCACAGTGAGTATTCCAGAACATAGAAAGGGATGATAAACTCCCAAACTCATTCCAGGAAGCAATCTTTACCTGGATACCAAAACCAGGCAAAGACTGCACAATGAAAAGAACCTGTAGTCAATATCCTTCAAGAACATAGAAGCAAAAATTCTTAACAAAATACTGGTCATTAGAATCCAACCAAATACAATAAATTATTCACCATGATCAGGTGTGATTCATGCTAGGTATGCAAGGATGGATCAACATTAGTAAAACAATCAATACAATCTACCATACACACAAGAGAAAGAATAAGAACCACATCATCATAACAATAGCTACAGTAAAGACATTTGACAATACTCAACACCCATTTCTGATAAAATACTTAACAAAATAGAATGGAAATTCCTTAACAGAATAAGAGCCAATTATGCAAAACAAATAGCCCAAATCACACTCAATAGAGAAAAACTGAAAACATTTCCTCTGTCAGTGGGAACTAGGCAGGGAGCATTGTTACTCTTATTTAACATTATGCTGGAAGTTTTAACCAGAACCATTCAAGGGAATGCAACTGGGTAAAGAAGTGAAGCTCTGTTTGCAGATAATAGTATTTTATATGTAAAAAGTTGAATATTGTTGGTAAATAGGGACACAAGATTTACAACTAGAAATCAATTTGATTCCCATGTGCCAGTGAATAGAGCTCTGAACGGGGTATCGAGAAAACAATACCACTTAGAATAGTCACACGACAGATGAAATACTTAGGAATAAACCTAACCAAAGGGAAAAAATTCTGTACAAAGAATACAGCTCATTATTATAAGAAACCAAAAGTGGCCTACACAAATGAAAGAATATCCCATGTTCATGGATAAGAAGACTTAAAATTGTGAAAATATCTATACTACCCAAAACAATCTATAAAAATGTAAGTCCAATCTAAATTCCAACTTCATTTTTTTAAGAGATGGGTAAACTAATTATCAACCTCAAATGTAGAGGGAGGAGACCTAGATAAGCCATGAACTCCTTTAAAAAGAGGTGGGAAAACTTTCTTTTTTCTTTTGCCAAGGGCCATTTGGATATTTATAACATTATTTGGGGGTCATACAAAATGATCAACTTTAAAACTAGCCTGCTATATTTGGTCAAACAATTAATTAAATCAATATTTTGGTGAGGTATAAGATGATCTCTGATACTGATTATTTTGAAGATCTTATAAAGCCTGAGGGCTGGACTTTCCACAACCCTGCCTTCAGAAAAGGAGCAAAATCTGAGGTCTCACACTACCCAAACACAAAACATACTACATAATCACAGCAGACAAAAGAGCCTCAAACTGGTCAATAACAGACACAGAGACCATTGGAAGAGAATAGAAAGCTCAGAAATGAATACATGCAGCTAAGGCAACTAATTTTCAACAAGGTGCCAAAATTGATCAATCAATCAATAAAAAGTTAAGAAACAGCCTCTTCAACAAATGGTACTACAAAAGTTGGATTACCACCTATAAAAGAATGAAATAGGACCCATCAGTCACCTCATGTACAAAGAACAAACAAACAAAAACAGCACAAGAAGGATTGGGGACATAAACGTAAATCCCAAAGCTATAAGGATCATTCTTGAGAATATTGGGACAAACGTTTAAGTTTCCTCATACAGTTAATTGACATAGTACCAAATATAATAAAGCAAGCACACACAAGACAAAATAGATGGTTAGGCCCTACTAAAATTAGTGTAATTATGCACATCAAAAGGCTTCATCACAGGAGTACAAAGAGAGCTCATGAATTGGTACAAAATCTTTTACAAGGACACAATGAGCGAAATACAAATACCTGAAATCTATAGAATTCTGAGTGGCGATACTGGGAGGATAGAGGGAGAATGGGTTGGAAAAGGGAAACCGATCACAAGGATCTACATGTGACCTCCTCCCTGGGGGACAGACGACAGAAAAGTGGGTGAAGGGAGACGTCAGACAGGGCAAGATATGAGAAAATAATAATTTATAAATTATCAAGGGTTCATGAGGGAGGGGGAAGCGGGAAGGGAGTGAGAAAAAAAAAGAGGACCTGATACCAGGGACTTAAGTGGAGAGCAAATGTTTTGAGAATGATGAGGGCAATGAATGTACAAATGTGCTTTACACAATTGATGTATGTATGGATTGTGATAACAGTTGTATGAGCCCCTAATAAAACGATTAAAAAAATTCATGTGATATCATCTGACACAATGATATGCCAATTAAAACAAAACAGACAAACAGAAACCATCAAATACTGGGAAGGTTGTGGAGAGATTAGAACTCATATACTGCTGATATATACCTAAAACTACTGGTTATAGAAATCCCATATGATTCAGCAATGTCTCTGTTGGTCTTATACTCCAAGGAAGTAAGACACACAACAGGCACAGACACATGCATGCCCATGATTATTGCAGCACAGTTCACAATAACAAGTAGCTGTAAATGGTCCAAAAACCCAGTAGTAGAAGAATGGATTTAAAAACTCTTGTACATGCACACAACGAATTGTTGCTGTTAATTTCCTTCAAGTTGGTAACTACTCATATTGCCTTTATGCACAACAGAATGAAACATTATCCAGTCCTGAATATTCCTAACATATGTTCCTATGCTTGTTACCCATCTCCATGACAGCCTTCCTCTACTATACCAAACATCATGTTTTCCAGAGAGTGCTCTATTATAACATGTTCAAATATGTAAGATGAAATCTCTCCTCCTTACCTCCAAGGAACACTCTGCCCATATTTCTTCCAGGACAGATTGGCTTATCCTTTTAGTACTCCATGGTATTTTCAATATTGTTTTCCAGCACCACAATTCAAAGGCATCCACTCTTCTTTGGTCATTTTTATTCACTGTCTAACTTTCATATGCATAATAGGCCATTGAAAATACCTGCCTGACATCACACACACCTGAGTCCTCAATGTAACAATAGTGCTTTTCAATACTCTAAAGAGGTCTTCTGCAGGAGATTAACCTAATCAAAACATTTTTTTATCTTCCATGAGCATTCATTATGGATACAAGTAAGATGAAATCCTTGATAACTTCAACTTATTCTCCATATATCATGATGTTACTAGTTGATCCAGATGTGCGGGTTTTGGTCTTCTTTACATTGAGTTGGAATCTATACTGAAATAAAGTTAATAGGGAAATGGTTGAATAAGAAATCTGAAAAATTAGGAAGTTGGGGCTAAATAAAGCAATATTAATAATTTTAGAAGTAGGGGACTCGGGATGATCACAAGTCCCACAGTGTAACAGTGTGATTAGATGGATGTGAAATATTGAAGCAGGAGGGTCTATGACCATAGGAAGGTCTGTGGCCCAAGCATCAAGACGTTCAGTGAATGATCCCAAGACCAGCTGACAGAATCCAGAAAAAGGCAGAAAGGGCATTATAACCAGAAAAATAAAAAGGAACCTGCAAGTGGAATGTGGGTTTGATGAGTTACTCTAGTAAAATGCAGAAGAAGCAACATCCCCAAGAGAGCAAGTTGGATGATATAGAGAAATGTAATGATCATTAAACTTGAGGCTGTCACCAAAGAGTTAGATCATTGTGCTGCGAGCATAGGAAGTAGAAGTTTGCTTGACTTAAAGCACTTGGATCTAATTTGCGATATTCAGCCTTTGCTTATTTATATATTCAGAATATAGAATAATAGTAAGAGCACAATGTATAACTCATTGATGCAAAAAAGCATTTACATTTATAAATTTTCCTAATAAATAATAAAAACAATTTTGGTCTCAAGCAAACAGAAGAATGCAGGCACTGAAAAACACAAGGGCAAAAAGGAGTTGGGGATAAAAAGAGATTAAATAGATTGAAGCTCACTTCAAATCCTTGAGGAAATCATAACATATGTTAAAATTTTCTGTGAGGTTTCCTACAAAGCAAACAAAAATACATTTTTTTCTGTTGAGTGTTTTTATTTATTTTTATTTTTTAAATCATTTTATTGGGGGCTCTTACAATTCTTACCATGATCCATACATACATCCATTGCGTCAAGCACATATGTACATTTGTTGCCATCATCATTCTCAAAACATTTTCCTTCTACTTGAACCCTTACCATAATCCATACATACATCCATTGCGTCA
>NW_022111369.1:60573561-60574636 GCF_000313985.2 Echinops telfairi
CCTTTAGTGGTTTGCCTGGGTGTCACGGGGTCAGTCTGGGCCAGTTCCGACACTGAGTCTCCAGTGTTGTCCCCCTTAGGGCCCTGGACCAGCAAGGGACACTGTGCCTGGTAGTGGGATCAGCCATATGGTCCACTCTGTCCATTCGCTATTCAGAGCAGGGATATCATCCTCCAGGGCTGGGTGGCCAGGATGTGCTCCACTCTCTCTTCCTCCCCCTTCATTTGCTCCTGTGTGCTCTGATCAGACATGCCCCTCTCCCCTAGCTGCAGCTTCAGTGCTGTCCTCTAAAGTAAATTCTTCTGCGGGGGAGGGGCAGTTGTCCACATAGCTGGTATGGGCGCTAAGCCCTCAGGCCCCTCCACTGGCTCCCCACTCCTTGCCAGCATGCTGCATTCATCTGGAACTGGCTTTAAGTCTGGTCTCTTTTTCCCTCCCAATTTTCTGGTCTGGCAGCAGGAGCTCCTGACGGGTGAGTCCTATGGAGTTGCCCCCCCCACCCCCCCGCCCCCCAAATACATTTTTAAAACCATACAGATACATATAGAAACAATTTCTGTGCCAGAATTACTTTCCATGTACTGTAATTTCCTGCTTTTATTTTTCAAGTTCCTTCTGTATTTCTCTGGCTTGTGAAATGTACTCAATATGAAGACTTTATGTTCTATAACTATATTTTCTAGAGCAAATTCTATTTTTTTATTTTGTTGTACTTTGGCAACTTTTGGTTTCTAAAGTTAATGGTAATGAAGTTTATTGTAGCTTATATATTGAGGCTGACTCAATGCTGCCAAGTCCATTTAAGCTCATTGTGAACCGATAGGATACAAGAGAATTGCTCACTAGCAAGGCCGAGACAGTAAGTATTGATGGAGGCAGATTGCTTCATCATTCCACAAAGAGCAGCTGAGAGTTCCATCACTGACCTCTCAGCACCCCAATGCTTAATCAGATGCACCACCAGGGCTCCTTTCGTTTTTGCCGCATTTTCTATAATTTTTCAAATGTCATAGTTTTTTTAAAAATTATTTTATTAGGGGCTCATACAACTCTTATCACAATCCATACACACATC
>NW_022111369.1:60576279-60586893 GCF_000313985.2 Echinops telfairi
TTGGAGTTGCCACTGTTCTTCAGCTTTTCTTCTACTGAAGGGGATTGATATCAGTTTCTCGTGTACTGATATTTCCCCTCTCACTTTTGAGCATGACATGTACTAATTCATTGATTTGATTTTTATAAAGGCTCTGTCATTTCTAAGATTTACACATGAGGTGAAGATTGTAGCATTAATGCAGTCTACTATTTTGGGATTAGAGAGCTTAAGAAAACTACATCTGTATCTCTTATGATTCATTATGTGTAATAAAAAGCATGGCTTGGTCAGTGTTGGTTTCATTCACAATAAAAGATGACTTGAGAGAAATTTTACTATTGTCCAATTAAAAGCACTGATATGAGCTGTCTTTTTGTTTATCATTATTTCTAATTTTCTACAATAACAATCATGACATAGCCTCATTGGTTCCAAACTTATTCGTCAGATACTAAGAACTTATTAGATTATCTTTTAAGATTTGCTTCCCCATTGAAACATTTGGGTTCTCTCCTAGTCCATTTAATTTGATAGAAAGGCTGAAATCACACTCAATTATGAAATAAAATCAAAGCAACCTAAACACGAGCAGGTAAGCAATCTAATTAATCAGTATGTCTTAAAAAAGGAAATAGTTTGTGAACCTGCTGAGTTTCAAACAAAGCAAAGAATCAAATGTGTATATATATATATAAAATTTATATAAGGATTATATATATATATGTCTTGACATAAATTATAGATATGCACCAGATACAAGTAAGCTGATAATAAATGTTTTGAAATTATGAAATGCAGTATTGTCTATGCATATATCTGTAATAGACCTATAGTTTCTATATTTGCCATTTGTCTAATAATATTGTGTCTTTTATTAAAATGTCATTATCACATCATATTTCTTCTTAAGATATGCAGTACACTTGAAAAATAAGATTCTAAATGGCAATATGAAATTACAAAATGTTTCCTCAGCAGCCAACATCAAGCTTAAGATCACAGAACATAAAAATGGTGAGGTCCTCTGGATTCTTTTATATTGTATGATTGAAATCCAGTGGTGACAATGAGAGTGACGCTTCCATGATAAAATGTAAACTATTTCCCCAGGTTTGTTCAAAAACAAAATTGCTAAAATGCCCTGAATCATTCCTATAACCCAAGCATTGTGCAATCACTTAATATATATTGTTTTATCATGTACTTTAAGGGGTCAAGTTCAGGGGTTAGTTTTGAGTCAAATGGTTAGAATAGAACTTAAGTGGAAGAACTTCCCTCCTCCCATTCAAATGGGTTGATACACAGATATAGTTAAGGTGGAAAATCACAAATTTCAAAGCAGCAGGTTAGGTTACTGAACCTGAGAAACTAAAAAGTAGCTATTTGGGCAAATCTATTCGTTATAAATTGAAGTTCTCATTTCTTCTCAGCAAGCTGTTTTGTTTGACTACTTGTTTTGTTTCTGCATGTATTTCACCTCTCCACTCAGTTCTGAGGAATACCAAAGAAATTTCAGATCAGATTTTCCTCTCTGATGGATTTAGACATTTGGTCTTGCTAGGTAACAAAACAAACATAAATAAAAATATGACCCACCAAAAGAAACCGGAAGAGCGTGGAGAATTTAAACAGACAGATATGTAAGAATCTACTTTTCAGGTTGTTGTAAAATCATAAATAATGTCTGTAGAATATAAATAAACCAGAAATGTTTATTGAATGTCAATCCATACTAGTGCTCAAAGCTGCAATTGAGGAATATCGTGGGGATGAATAAAATGAGTTTGTTGCCTGCAAAACTTAATTATCAAGATATAATGGTACTATAATGAGTAATTATGATGAAAAGGAGAATGAAAAAGAGAAAAATGTCATTTATTGGTTATTTTTCTGTGCAGATATTGTGCGAGGCTTACCTGCTGTATTCATCTCACAGATCTGAAAAAGTAGGCATTACAATGAGCTGAAAGTTAACAACTGAGCCTTAGAAACATTAGGTGAATTGCTCAAGAGTACAGAGCGGATAATAGTAGAAACAAACTCTAAACTCATGTTCTCCTATAAAGCATTGAACACACATTCCTGAGTTAGGCCCTATAGTTCAATAATGCCCACAAATATATATGCATATATATTTGTTTGTATAGTTATGTATCTGTCTTGAAAGAATCACTGTCAGAATTCTCCTTTGACTCAAGATATTATCTCACATACTTTGGCCATGGTATCAGGAGAGACCAGCCTCTGGAAAAAGCCATTGTGCTTGGTAAGGTAGAAGAGCAATGAGGAAGAGGATGACCCCCAAAACATAGGTAGCACAGTGGCTGCAGCAATTAGCTCAAACATTGTAACAATGGTGAGGATGGTGCTGGACCGGCCATCATGCCTTCTGTTGTCCAAAGGGTCACTATGAATCGGAACTTACTTGACAGCCCCTAGTAACAACAGTAAGTGTGTGTGTGTGTTTACATATGTTTACACATCCATATACATTAATATATGTACCGTATTTCAATGTGTACATAATTCACTGTCATTGAGTATGTGTACATAAATATATATGTGTATAGATATAGAAAGAGATTCATCTGTCAATGATGTATGTCTATACATGCATCCACAATATATATATGCATATTTGCTGTGAGGGGTTTATTTTGTAATTCATTAATTTAGTAAACATTTATTGAATGCTTGTTACTAGTATAATGTGGATGGTTCCTGAGTGACTTACAAATTTAAACTACTGTATATGCTAGAGTATAAGCCAACCCAAATATCAGCTGAGGCACCTAATTTTACCACAAAAACTGCATTAAAAATGTGCTGAAAAACTTGGCTTATACCCGAGTATATACAGTATTCTCATTTTCTCTATTGACTCACTCTGTAACAAAAAACTGAGAACTTCCCACTTCAATGATAACTTTTTGCGTGGAGAAAAATCTTTGCTTCTGTAAAGAAAATAAGCATTAAATTAATTCTGGAAATTCAAGTTTTTATTTTACATGTATTTTTGTCATAATTATTTTATCTCCACGGCTAATTTTGGCTAGAATTTGAAGAAGCGCAATTTTTATTTCCATTTTTTTCCATACTTCCAATTGAAATTTATAAAAGAGAATAAAAAGAAAATTAATGTCATGGATCTTTCAGAAGTTTATTCATGCACGAGGCCCAATTTGCCCCAATTATAACCATCTGCCTTCCTGTACAGAACATCCTGAAACATTTGCCAAGTACCTTTTAGAATCACAATCAAAGAGTAAATGTGAACCTTAGTGATTTTTGGCTCCCGTAGATAGTGTCTTTAGTAGCAGCCTATGCCATTGATTTGCGCCAGTAGAATGTTGTTTCCGGAAAGAAGGTGAATGAATCACTTTTATGGGCTAAGAGACTTTCTCAGCACATCATTTTGCATTATTAATGGTTAATTCAATTTTGCTGGCCTGAATTAGAGTTCTTTCTAGGGTAAGGTTAAATTCAAGTAGCTGTCTTATGATTTCCCATATTAGCAACCATTAGTATTTTTCAGATCCAGAGCATTTCATTTCTCTTTCTCTTATATTTGAAAGTATTCTGAATTTTTATGCAAATAAAGAAGATACTTTTATTCACTTTGAATTTGCCTGAAGAGGAACAGTTGTGGTTTACTCCTTTAAGATATGGGCTTTGGATCCAGACACACCTGTGTTAGATAATTTAAGCTTTATGACTTGAACAGTTTAATGAGAGACCCAATTTCCTTGTTTAGAAAATAAGAACTGAAATTAGCTCCCTCATAAATGTTATTATAAGAATTAAATAAGATAATAAAAAATGCTGATAGGATTCTTGACATGTCCTTAGCCCTTAATATACGGGCTAACTAAACAAAACGAAACCCAGAGTCATCTAGTCAATTATGACTCATAGCAACCTGTACAGGGTTTCTGAGGTTCTAATTCTTTATTGGTGCAGATAAACGCTGCTTTTTCCCACTGAGCAACTGGTAGGTTTAAACTCTACTGACATTTGGGGTCGAAGCTGAAGGTTTACCTGACAGCACCATCAAAAAAACAAGCCAAAGGGCTGTCATACAGTGACTTTTGATTCATAGCAACCTTTTGGACAGAGTAGAGCTGACCATGTGAGTTTCCAAAGACATTCATCTTTATGGCGGTGAAAAGCCTCTTCTTTCGCAAATGGGATGTCTGGTGGGTTCAAATTGCTTACCCTGTGGTTAGCAAGCCAACTTATGTCACCAGGGCCCCTTTCAATGGTAAGCATAATAATTTTCAGAAACTGCAAGGTTAAGCAAGCAAGAGTACATTACCAATCATTCAAGTTCAAAAATACCTTTACAGGTATGACTTCTCATTGTAACGGGAAAGGGATTCAGTTTATATATTTATGCTCCTTCAAATTCAGAGTTATATTCTTTCATATTTAGTGAATAGTTATTAATATAGCATGTTACCTACATGACATTATTTTAAAATTTGCAGCTTTATGATTCCAAACTTTAAGGGGTTTAAATTCATCTACAAAGGAAAGGTCAGTTGTGGATAATATACATGATAACATAAAAATATAGAAATTTCAGAGAAGGAAATTAATGAAAATTAAAATGGAAAATTTGCTATAATACAGGAAGGCTTGATGAAGGACGAGAGACTTAAATATGATCTTGAAGGTATGTAAAAGTTCTATAAAAACAAGTAATAATTCTACCTTACAAATCTGTCTAGACCAGACTGGTACAAATAGGAACTGGAAACACAGGGAATCCAAGACAGATGACCCCTTCAGGACCAGTGCTGAGAGTGGCGATACTGGATGGGTGGAGGGAGGGTGGGGTGGAAAGGGGGAACCAATTACAAAGATCTACATATAGCCTCCTCTCTGGGGGATGGACAACAGAAAAGTAGATGAAGGGAGATGTCGGACAGTATAAGACATGACAAAATAATAATAATTTATGAATTATCAAGTGTTCATGAGGGAGGGGGGCTGGAGGGGAAGGGGAAAATGAGGAGCTGATACCAAGGGCTCAAGTAGAAAGCAAATGTTTTGAGAATGATGACGGCAATGAATGTACAAATATGCTTTACACAATTGATGTATGTATGTGATAAGAGTTGTATGAGCTCCCAATAAAATTATTTTTTTAAAAAGCTGGGAAAAATGGGATGTTTATGAAGGACTAAATGCTTTCCTTTTATTCACATAAACTTAGCATTAAGAAGGATATATTAAGCCTTAAATATATTTTTTAATAGGCAAAAGTGCAATATTGTACATAAAATAATTAAGTATATCTATATATGATTACACCTATGTGCACACACACAATTCAAACAAACTTTAATAAGGAGACCCAAATAAGTTACTATATTTACTCAGGAACCTACTACTCGTCAGTGGTAAGGTTCAAACTATATTTAACTCTCCTGATAGTGTCTCTATGCTTTTAACTGCAATATGTTGAGTGAGTAAGATTTCAAAGGCATCTTGAATTATTAATATAAAATGTGGAAAATCTTACACTATTACATAAGGCCATTTCCATTTACAGCCATTAGGATTATTAAGGCTATATATTTAGACATCAGAATGACTAATTTCTACTCTATCAGTTTCAGTGTTAGCTGGAATTTAGATCCTACAAGCTCTTCAAATTGTGCATACTGCTTCCTAAATCCATACTAAGTGACATCAAACTGACAACTTGAAATAAATCATAATGGAAACATTTGCACTATGGAACCAACAAGACAAAACAAAACAAAAACACCTCACTGCCATCAACTCGATGCTGGCTCACACTGACTCTATGGAATAGGGTCCCTGTGAATTTCCTAGACTGTAACTCTTTATGGGAGTAGAAAGCCCCATCTTTCTCTTGTGGACCAATATTTTGAACTGCTGATCTTGCAGTTAGCAGCCCAACACATAACCAACATTCCACCACTTGGAATAATTAAACCTATGCAATTTTGCTATTAAAACAACTAAAGAAATAAAGATAGATTTAATGATACATTAGTGGACGTCATATAATCCAGCTGCTGTTATGATTTGATCAGCATAAAGATTGAATAAGTATGAGGGGAAGATCCAATCTTGATGCACACCTTTCCTGACTTTACATTATACAGTATTCTCTTGTTCTGTTTGCACAACTGCTTCTTGATCCATGTACAGGTTCTGCATGAGCACATGAACTGTCTTGGAATTCCCTTTCTTCTCAAGTCTGTCCATAGCTTGTTAGGATCCACACAATCAAATGTCTTTGCATAGTTCTTGAAACACAAGTAAACATCTTTCTGATATTCATTGCTTTCAGCCAAGATCCATCTGGCATCACCAGCTTGAACCTCTGGCAACTCCCTGTCAATGAATTGTTATAACTGTTCTTGGATAGTGATCAGCAAAATTTTATATAAAAAACATTATATGAAGATTGGGTGAAAAAGAATGCTCCATTTGGATTGAAGAAAGACTTATTTACAACCTTGGATATACAGATGATACAATATTGCTTGCTGAAAGTGAGGAGGACTTGAAGTACTTGCTGACGAAGGTCAAGGATTAGAGCCTTCAGTATGGATTACAACTCAATGTAAAGAAAACAAAAACTCTCCCAACTGGACCAATAGCTAACATGATGGTAAATGGAGGAAAAGATGGAAGTTTCCATTGATTTTGTCTTCCTTGTAGCCACAATGAATGCTCAGGGGAGCAACAGTCAAGAGTATTGGGTGACTCTGCTGCACAAGGTATCTGGTTGAAAATCTAGGATGTTACTTTGAGGACTATGGTACACCTGACCCAAGCCATGGAATTTTCAATTACTCAGATGCTCATGAAACTTTGACATTGAATAAAGAAGACCAAAGAAAAATTGATGCAATTGAGCTATAATGTGGGTGAAAAATATTGAAAGTACTGTGGACTGCCAAAAGAATAAACAGGTCAGTTATGGAAAAAGTACAGTTAAAATGCTTCTTAAAGGCAAATATATCCAGGCTTCATCTTCATCTCATGTACTTTGGACATGTTATGAGGAGAGACCAGTCCCTGGAAATGGCCATCATGTTCAGTAGAGTAGAGGAGCAGCAAAAAGCAGACGCTCTGAAGGAGATGGATTGGCACAGTGGCTGCAACAAAGAGCTCAGATGTAAGTACAATCGTTTGGATGGCATAGAACAAGGTGATGTTTTGCTCTGTTGTACAGAGGAATGGACTAGACTGTATCTAACAATAACAAATAGACTTCATAACACAGTGAAATGTACAGAGGCCAGAGGTCAAAGAAAAGGCAGTATTAGAATGAAAGTATAAATTTTAAAACTATTAGTTTTTATTATAAAGTTACTTATTATAAGTTGGAATTGAGCAGAGAGCAATGGGAGTCATTGGAAATGCAGTGCATCTGGAGTTTGCAATTTCAGCCACTTTCATTAAATATAAATGTAAATTTAAACAAAAAGAAATATGAGAATTATCCAACTGTTCGGTAAGCAGCCCAACACAAATCACTCTATTTCCTGAGCTCCTTCCACCTTAACATCAGGAGTAAACATCCTCATAACTGGACTAATAAGCAGCAAGATGAAAAATGGAGAAAAGATTGATATTGTCAAAGGCTTCATTTTACTTGGTTCTACAATCAATGTCTGAGGAAAAGCAGTCAAGAAATCAAATGACATATTTCATTCAGTAAATCTTCAGCAAAAATACCTTTTTGAAGTATGTAAAAGCAAAGATGCCATTGTGGTGTACATGAACAAAACCATGGTATTTCAAGCATATGAAAACTGGACAATGAATAAGGAAAACCAAAGAAGAACAGGCGCTTTGAAGTATGTTGGCAAATAATATCAAATAATTATGAGAATTCCAGGAGCCATAACAAGGGTGTCTTGGAGGAAGTACAGACATCTTGGTCCTCAGAGTAAAAATGGCCAGGCCCTCTCATACACTGAACCTGTTGCCAGGAGGGACCAAGTCCTTCAGAAGAACACAATGCTTAGTAAGGTAGAAGGTAAGTGGAAAGTGTACGATCTTTAATAACATACATTGATACAGTGGCTGCAACAGTGATCTGAAAACATAGCAACAATTGTTAAATGGTGCAGGACTAGACAATATTTTGTTCTGCTGCACCTATAAGTCAAATAGACTCAATGGCACCTAATATCAACACCATTACAGACAGCTTCAAATAGAGTCAATAGCAACTAACACCCACAACATTTGAGAAAAAAGTTGAGGTTCTTTTAATTCCATTTACCCACAAACTTTTTTCATACTCCCCCAAAACAGATTTGTGAGGGGAGGATTGGAACTTTCGTAGTGTGCATTTTTTTTCCCTTTAGGAGAACATCAGCCAACTCACTCTGAGTGTACCCAGTGGCATCGCCTTGGAAGTTTCTCTTGGGTCACAGTTACTTTTTTGATAAAAGCAGTTTCTCTCAAACCTAACTTTTTGTGATGGCCAATTTAAGAGAACAGCATGCAGCTTTGAAAGTTTTTTCTGCTCAGGAAAAATGCTGCTGCAGAAACTGTTGTGATGTTGAACACAGCTTACAAGGATGCACTATGGGAAAAATAAAAGTGTACAAGTGTTTTTAGCATTTCAAAAAAGGTGAAATGTTGATTGATGACAAACGTCATTCTGGATATCCATCAACTTCCCAAATGGATGATACTGTCAACTTGTAGTGCATTTGGAGTTTGCTCCACCAGGTCACACTGTTAATCAAGTTTTCTACTTAGAGGTTCTGAAAAGATTGCATAATAGTGTGTATCAAAAAAGACCTGATTTGTGGCAGATGGGGGACTGGTTTTACCACTATGACAATGCACCTGCTCATGCAGCCATCTCAGTGTGCCAGTTTTTGTCAAAAAAACGGTATGCCTCTCTTGCCCCACACACCTGACTAACCTGACTTCACTCCTGGCTACTTTTTGTTTCCATGAATGAAGAGCCACATGAAAGATGGTGATTTGAAAACATAGAAGAGGTGAAGAAATAAAGAATAGCTATCAGCCATCCAAACAGATGAGTTTGAAAAACGTTTCAAGAATGGAAGCTCAGTTTTGACAAATGCATTAAGTGTAATGTAGAGTACTTTGAAGGTGATAAGGTTGTTTCATAAAAAGTTTTAGGGGACAGACAACAGAAAAGTGGGTGAAGGGAGACGTAGGACAAGGCAAGATATGACAAAATAACAATTTATAAACTATCAAGGGCTATGAGGGAGGGGGGAGGGGGAAGGGAGGGGAAAAATGAGGACCTAATGCCGGGGATTTAAGTGGAGAGAAAATGTTTTGAGAATGATGAGGGCAATGAATGTACAAATGCGCTTTACACAATTGTTGTGTGTATGGATTGTGATGAGTTGTATGAGCCCCTAATAAAATGATTTAAAAAAAATGTTTAAATACATAGCTTTGAAAAAAATGCTAGTGTTTTCAGTGTACCCCTCATGTGTGTGTGTGCTTGTGTATTGCCAAAGATGTGCTGAAAAACTAACCATAATTAATTTTTAAAGATCTTTTGTTATAGCTTCAATTTATTCTTTAGAATGTTGAATATTGTTTTCAGTTTTTTCACAGTGAACCATATAGGTTATGTAGAATTTAAACTTTATGAAAAGAAAAATACTATAGATCAGGTTTCCTTCACAAGAAAACTAAAAAGCTTTAAATATCTAAGAGAAATCTAAGTGATCTGGAGGATGAGGAAGAAGACAAAGAAAAAAATTGAGAAATGGTTTAATGAATATGAGCTCAGATAAAATTTCACATTTTAAAATTGCTTTTATAAATAGTTTACCTTAGAATTTTATTTTAATGTTAAGATTAAAGAATTTTAATTAAATAAAGATGTGGATTTTATTATATTGAGTTGTGAAAGAACTAGATAAAAATGGAACAGAAACTTTACCAGTAATTGTTTCTAAGAGTATGATTTCATGTGATTGGTTTTGACTTACATCCTTATTTGAACTTAAAAAAATATTCTACCTTTTTAAAAAAAATAATTTTATTGGGGGCTCGTACAACACTTATGACAATCCATCCATCCATCCATTGTGTCAAGCACATTTGTACATATGCTGCCATCATCATTCCCAAAACATTTGCTTTCTACTTGAGCCCTTGGTATCAGTGCCTTATTTCCCCCCACCCTCCCTGCCCCTCCCTCCCCCATGAACCCTTGATAATTTATAAATTGTTATTTATCTTTTCATATCTTACACCATCCGATCTCTCCCTTCACCCACTTCTCCGCTGTCCATCCCCCAGGGAGGGGGTTATATGTAGATTCTTGTAATGTTTCCCCTTTCTCCCTCACTTTCCCTCCACCCTCCTGGTATCATCACTCTCACCACTGGTCCTTAGGGAGTCATCTGTCCTGGATTCCCTGTGTTTTCAGTTGCTATCTGTGCCAGTATACATCCTCTGGTCCAGCCGTATTTGTAAGGTAGAATTGAGATCATGATAGTGGGGGGGAGAAAGCATTCAAGAACTAGATGAAAATTGTCTATTTCATCATTGCTACACTACACCCTGACTGGCTCGTCTCCTCCCCGCAGCCCTTCTGCAAGGGGATGTCCAATTTCCCACAGGTGGGACCTG
>NW_022111369.1:60586993-60604655 GCF_000313985.2 Echinops telfairi
TGTTTGTTTGTTTGTTTGGCCTTTGATGCCTGATACCTGATACCTTTGACGCCTTGTTATCTCACAGGCTGGTGTGCTTCTTTCATGTGGGCTTTGTTGTTTCTCAGTTAAGTGGCCCCTTGTTTATCTTCCGGCCCATAGGACCCCAGATTCTATATATTTTGACAGCCTGGCACCATCAGCTTTGTTCACTGCATTTGCTTATGCACCTGCTTTGTCTTCAGTGATCATGTCGGGGCAGTCTGGTGTGCTTCTTCCATAAGGGCTTTGTTGTTTCTCAGCTAGAGGACTGCTTGTTTATCTTCAGGCCTTTAAGACTTCATATGCTATATCTTTTGGTAACAGGGCACCATCAGCTTTCTTCACCACATTTGCTTGTGCACCCATTGTCTTCAGCGATCGTGTGAGCTTGATTAATTTTTAATTATTATCCATATAAAATATTTTCCTATATTTATCACAGAAGAAAAAGTGATACATACTTCACTTTCTCAAATATCTCATGGGGTTCTGACAAATATGCTCCCCCAAACATTCTGCACCCATTCCTACTCCCAACTCTTTTTGTATATAGTTTAATTTCCCATTGTTCAAGACTTGATTTAAATATTACCATCTCAGGAAAGTGATTCTCAATCATGCTTTATAATAGGAACTAATAACTTCTATTATGTTACTTTGCTTGTCTTGTTCTTTTATCCTACTACAATTATAGATGTATACTCATATTTATACACATGTTCATTGCCTCTCTTCATCACTTACTATAAGCCCCACAAGATCAGGGAGGTTTTCACCAAAATATTCTCATTGCCTAACTATGCCTGACATATAAATGACCATTCAATACCCCAAATGTCCAAAAAAATTGCCTTAGAATTGATTTTGACACATGGCAACCCTCTATAGCGTAGTAGAAGGTATACTTTGGCTTTTCAAGAATGTAAACCTTTATGGGGGCAGACCTCACCTTTTTCTTCCAGAGTGTTCTATGAATTCTAACTGTTGATCTTTCCATAAGTAACACCACCTGAGCTCCTGAGTCACTGATTAAATATATTTAAATTACTAAATATTATAAACAAGGAAAGTTAAATTATAACATATTTGGGAGGTATAATTGACAGAAGGAAGAGACTCTGAGTCATGTTCGAGAACAATGTTTCCCAGAGTGGATCATACCACTCCATGGGGTACTGCAATTATCCAGGGGGGATGCAAAAACATATAGCTACACTTTAACCTGGATTATGGGGTACGGGAAAGAAAAAAAATATTTGCTAGGGTGGGGTACATTGAGTACTGTTTTTCTTGAAAGGAGATTGTAGGCCAAATAACTTTAGGAATCTATGTAATCTAGAACATAGAGTGTCTGAAACAACTGTAAGGAATGATGTAATAAAAAAGTTGAACAGAAAGTCTCAAAGGGAAACTCCAGAATACAAAGGAAACTGTTGATGTTGGGTGGATCTTTGCTGGAAGCAGAGAAGACCAGGAGCATGTTAGCTCATGTTTATTGACTATGCAGAGGGCAACTGTGCCAATAGCAAAGTATGGATAACCTTGAGGAGGATGGGAATTCCAGAATGTTTCATTGTGCTCATGTGGAACTTATACATGGATCAAGAGGCTGTTGCTAGATCACTTCTTGGCCTCTTGGCTAAGATCAAGTGAAGAGGCAGTTGCTAGATGCAATAGTTAGGTTTATTGTGCCAGCTAGGCCCATAGAAACATGTGGGCAGAGTTTAATCAGGTTGCAACTTGATTGGAGACTTCTGAAATAAATAAAAACAGATGGTATCCCATCTCCCTCCTGCTCCCTGACGATCAGACTTGTGTGCTTCTGCTTTAGCTAGTTCTTTGCCTCAACCTGTGTGCTATACTACCTATGGGCCAAGCCAACACAAGGATCGTGTTGCTAGAGATTGAGGCTCCTTCGAGACCTGCTTTGCCATGCTACTGATGAGTACAATGCCTGAGCTTGAGGCTGGTACATCCTGTCATCATGCTTGAATTTGAGATCCCAGGGGCCAAATCTGCTTCAAAAATTTCTTTACAGTATTAAAGAACAAAGAGGACTGAGGTAGGTCGAGGTGAAGCCATGACCTTTTCATTTTCTTGGTATGTGTGTGAGAGCTGGACAATGAGGAAGGAAGACTAAATAGAATTGATGCATTTGAATTATGATGTTAGTGAATAACAGTTAATGTTCCATGGACTGCCAGAAGGACAAACAAATCTCTCTTGAAGGAGGTACAGTTACATTCTCCTTAGAAGTGAGGATTGTGAGACTTTGTCCCAATGACTTTGGACATGTGATCAGAGGGTACAGTCACTGAAAAATGACATGATTGTTAGTGAAGTAGACAGTCAGTGAGAAAGAGGAATATCCTTAATGAGATGGATTGACACAGTGGCTATAATAATGAGCTCAAACATAACAGTTGTGAGTATGGTGTAGGACTACGCAGCGCTTCACTTTGTTTTACATAGGTTCACTATGTGTCTGAAGTGACTGAATGACACCTACCAATAGCTGAAAGTCTATCATTATAAAATAAAAATGGATATTTTGGAATAAAAGGGAATATGGGTACAAATTCCTCTATTGCCTAAAATGGATCATTGGTATCAATATATTGTTTTCCTTTCAATAGACCCTTTTATTACTAATTTCCATAGAAATTACTATTTGGAATCATAAAATATAGACAGATCACATGAGAAATTAATGAACCAATACTTGCTAACTAATGTAAGGATAAAGAGCAGGACTTGAATAAGATAGGTGATACATGTAAGGCAAAAATGTTGAGGCACTCATTCACACTCTGTTAGGCACTGACCCTAAACTTACATGACACTGAGAGTTCCCAACTAAAAACACAACAAAACAAAAGAACTCCTCACTGCCTTTTGAGTCATTTCTGACTCACAGTGGAAGCCTCCTAAAATGTTATACCCTAGGGGTTTGCCTCCAAAAGCAGGAGGTCAGAGGTCAAATGACACCTTGCCTAGGTAAATCTGCCCCACAAACCCTCTTTAAGGGGAGAAGAGAAAAGATGTTACTGTGAGTTTTGAGGCACACCTGATCCAATTCATATTTGTAATTTCCTCACATGCATATGAAAGTTGGATATTGAATGAGTAAAGAAGGATCAATGTATTTGAATTATGTTGCTAGCAAAGAATAATGAAACGATCGTGGACTGCCAAAAGAAGAAACAAATCTGTCTTGGAAGAAGTGCAGTGAAATGCTCCTCGGAAGAGAGGATAAGTAGACGACATCTCCTTCACTTGGGGCATGTTATCAGGAGAGACCAGTCCCAGGAAAAGCACATCATGCTGGGTGAAGTAGAAAGGCCGTGGGCAAGAGGGAGACCCTCAAGAGTTAGATTGACAGTGGCTGCATCCACAGCTCAAACATAACAATAGCGAGGCTGGCTCAGGCCTGGGCAGTGTTTCCTTCTATTGCTTGAGATGGCACTTAACAAGAAAAAGTTATTTGTCACACCTTAATGCTTCTGGTAATTTAAATATCTGGGGCGGGGATAAAAATAACCCTGAAAGACAAGAAGAGCATATCCCTAGGTTATCTAAGCTTGTTAATATTCCTTCTGAATAACCCCTACAACATACAGAGTTCTTCCTCTGTTGAGCAGCCAGACTCACATCACTTACGTTCTATATTAAGTAGGCATTGTTTTCCCTGTAATTGCATACACTTAAATAATACAAAACATATTGGTGCCTCGATAAATCTTTGCTCTCCTGACTTATTTGGTATTCAATTGAGGCATGCTTAATGTTTTTATACAGCTATTTTGGCCCCGGATAGAGTTTACAAGCAGCATGTCTTGAGTTCCAGTTCTAGGCATAGACCTTTTTACTTTTTTCCTGTTATTTCTTTTTAACTATTCCCTGATATTTAAATTTAGGCATTTTTACCAAAGCCCAGATGTATGGAATCACACAAACAAACAAAAAGGAAAAGCAAAAAAAAATTGATGATAGTGTACCAATAGACTTGTCTACATTAAACTGACAATATTTCATGGCTTTCTGTGGTTAATTCCTCAGAAGTTCACGGCCCATTCTTTCTCAGAAGTCTGTTCATAATCTGGAAGTTACTAAAACATTTTCAACTCTGGTAACCAGCCCCCTCAATATTTGAAAATACCAGTGACATAGGTTGTAATACCACAGTAACACACCAACGTACAAAAAAAGAACATCGTTATTGTGACAAATAGCTGCTTGTTGCCAATGAAACCAAACTCACTGCCATCAAATTAATTGCGACTCACAGTGACCCTAAAGGACAAGACAGAACTACCTCTTTAAAACCGCTCTGTGGTGCCGGGTAAGATTTGGAAGGTCCTGTGGACTGTCAAAGAGAAACTAAATCTGCCTTGAAAGAAGTAAAGCCAGCAAGGATGGTGAGGCGTAGTCTCACATCCTCTGGGCATGTTACCAGGAGAGGCCGGTCTCTGGACAAGAGCGTCAAGCTTGGCAAAGATGAGAAGCAGTGAAAAGGAGGAAGAGCCTTAACAAGGTCAACTGAAAGTGGCTGCAACAATGGAGTCAGACCTTCGGACATCAGGAAAACTGTGAGAATGACAAAAGACCAGGCAGTGTTGCTTTCTCAGAATGCTCAAATTCCATCCCTGTGGCTAGCTTCCGCAACAAGTTTGTCCCTCTTTCCACTTTCCCTGTGATTAATCAAGCTATTGCTTCCAGTTGTTGAGCTACATTTAGATCCATGCCATACCTCATGGTGGACAGAGCAAATGTACCTGCTCATTGATATTAGAAATGGTCATGTGAGTTACTTATGTTCATAGGGTAATGGCATTTGTAAAACAACAGAAAGCAAACATCCTTGCACGATTTGGATATCTGTGCCTTTCTATAGGCTTCTTTTAGTAGTCCAGCAACCTCATCCCCAGAAGAAACACACATACCTTAGATCTAGCCATACCCGTTGGTGAGAATAAAGACTCACTTCCTGCTAGGCAGTTGATTCCAACTCATAGGACTGAGTAGAACTGCCCCTGTGGGTTTCTGAGACCAACTCTTTAAAGGAGTTGAAAACCTCACGTTTCTCCCATGGAGCAGCTGGTGGGTCCAAACCTTATGGTCAGCAGCCCAATGTGTTGCAAAGCAGACCAAATTCACTGCCAGCGAGTCCATTCTGATGAGTGTTGAGCCTATAGGACGGAGTAGAGCTACCCATGTAGAAATGCCCATGGGGTGCTAGCAAAGGATATCAAATGCCTCTCTGCCATCAAGGCTTCTCAGAGCAAAGACTAGATGGCCCAAAGCCTGGATGAGACTCCCCAGTGGAGCTCATTTAGATCGCCAACCTCTGCTCAACCTCCTGAATTTTGAGAATATAATAAATGTAGGTTTTTGTAAAATTCTTGAGTGTGGGATAATGTTTTATACATATAAATTGTTGGTATTAGTTCATTGGTATCATTTACAAGATAGAAGGGGAAGGTTTTATACATTTTTAAAAGTTGGCATAATATATTTCATCAAAAAAGTGACTTTTGAGCAATAACCAAAGGAAGATGAGAGCAAAAACTTGCATTTTGCTAGAGAAACATCATTCAAAGCTGAGAGAATCGCGTGGTGGCATAGCAGTTCAGTGCTTGCTTCTAACAAAAAGTTAGTGTTGTGAATCCACCTAGCAACTCTGCAAGGGAAAGATCTAGTTATCTGTTTCCATTTTTTAAAAGCGAAAGAATCTTTGTCAGACTGCGTTGCTATGAGTTAGAATCAACTAACCTTTGCCATTGTTTTGATTCCTGCTCACAGTGACTCTGTAAGACAGAATAGAATTTCTCCCTCTGGTTTCCAAGGCTATACTTTTTAAAAATTATTAATTACTTTATTGGGAGGCTCTAAAAATCTTATGACAAACCATCATTCAATTGTCTAAAGCACACTTGTGCATATGTTACCATCAACATTTCCAAAACAGTTTCTTTCTCATTGAGCCCTTGGTATGAGCTCCTCCTTTGTCCCTGCCCTTGTGAATTATATATTATTGTTGTTATTTCATGTATTATACTGTCCATTTTCTCCCTGTGAGGGGAGACCAGCCCCTAACACTGTCACAGGTTCGTAGGCACAACTGTATGTTTAAGCTATATAAAGATTAAAGTCATAGAGAATAAGAGAGATAGGAGAGAGTAAAATAAAGGAGTCAGACACATTTCTTGGTAGCATGCCCACCTCAGCCATTCTTGATGGTCCACATGGGGATGTGGGAGGAGAAGAGGGCAAGAGAGAGAGGGAAAGGGAGCGCAGAAGGAGGGAGAAGGAAGGAAGGGAGGCCCAAGGAGAGAGCTATTTATTTCTAACCAAGGCTTACATATATTTTGGGGGTTACAACATACAACACAGGAAGGGATTGTATTATAGGAAATACAGCAATGGGAGGGGACGATCTAGGGGTGTACATGCTATAGGAAGAGGAGGGATTAAGGGTACACAAGTGACAAGATGGACAGATCCTAGATTCATGATGGTGGCCTGACCTTGATTGTCCATAAGATGGAGACATGATTTTTCCAAGCTTTCAGGGGAAGCTATCTGTTAACCTAAACAGTAGGGAGTGAGCTCCATGTATGGCCGGACAGGCAATAGGGTCTGCTTGCTCTGGATGGATGCTGCCTGTAACTTAACAATCATGGTCCGCTAGTTGCAAGCTGTGTCCTAGGTCTGACATATATTTGGGGGAGAAAAACTAGGGAAAAGTCATTTTATATCCCCCTTTCTGTCATTCATCCCCCTGGGGGGTGGCCTATATATCCAACCTTGTGATGGGTTCCATCTTTCTCTCCTCTCTCCCCATTTCTCCCCACACCCCCTCCATACCTCTACCCTCATGATATTACTACTGTTCCTAAGGGTTTTATCTGTCCTAAATTCCATGTGTCGGGAGCTCTTATCTGAACCAGTGTCTACTCCAGTCTAGCCGGATTTGTAAGGCAGAACTGGGTCATGGTAGTGGGGGAAGGAAGCATTCAGGAAGTAGAGGAATGATGTGTGTTTCATTGATGCTGTATTGCACCCTGGTTGAATTGTCCCTTCCTTGTAACCCCTCTGCAGAGGGATATCCAATTGTCTGCATATGGGCTTTGGGTCTCCACGCCAGGAGGTAGAGAGCATATGGAAAAGAAAGCTCAATCATTTCCACAGGTTTGCATGAAATGAAGGGAAGTGGAAATTTGGCAGCCTGAAACATAATGTCCTAGGGGGAAAGTGCTTTCAGTTTTTAAAAACATGCTCCGGGTCTCCTAGCTACCTATAAGATCCATCCTGACAATGGACTTATTTCATAAGAAATGGATGATCCAATGTACTGTAACTCTGGTCATGGATTTTCAAGGTAATTTGACATCTTACTTCTGTATTTCAATCCCAAAGTGAGGAACACCCATGGATAAAAACATCCTTTTGAATATTAATGATACTATTACTTGCTAATTTCCACATTCTGTTGGATCTCTGAAATGGGCAAAAATATGCTTTTCATCCAGTTGGCTGGCTAAGTAACTCTTTCCAAATATGCGAGTTAGTACTTCCTGCTTTCTATGTAATTATCGAAACACTTCAAGAGGTATTTCATTGATTCCTGAAAACTTGTTTATCACCAATGTCTTCAGTGCAGTTTGGGCATTTCAACCACCGAACTTGTGTTAATAGTCTAAGCTTACCTGACAGCACCACCAGGGCTTGGCCAGCAATAGAATAGTAAAACACTCGCTCACTTTACTATAGGTATATATGGAATGGCACAGTAATGTAAAGGGGACTGATGCAGACATAGGATTTCTGTAGATGTTCTTCTAGAGGGTACCTGTTGCTATGAGTAAACAAAAAGCCTACAGCGATCACACTTAGAATCTTCCGAAAGGTTCTGACTAAGTCATTACCTTCAGGCTGCTGCCGACTAATAATTGAGCATATTGTGACATTAGAGCCAGGCTATTTCTGTGCAATGTGTGGAAGTTCTTATGGCTCAAGGATGCTCTGACTCTCCGTCAACTTACTAAGGTTTTCCCCAGAGCTACATTGCAATCTGAGATTTCTTCCTCATATTCCCTTCTCTGTTCCACACTTTCAGATTGGCACTGGGGTGTCAAGACTCGCCCACGCCAGCTCCTTCTCTTTATTGTTCTTCAAACGTATTTCCCCTGTACATGTGTAATCCTTCCTTGACACGGGTTTCCCAGAGAGCTCATGTTGACACAGTAACCTTTGGATAGATCTACTCTTTGTCTAAGGCTCATTCTCCACCCACACTGGAGGCAGTCTCAAATGCTGAAAAGCACTGAATGATGCAAACAAGCGCGCGCGCGCGCGCGCGCACACACACACACACACACACACACACACACACACACACACGGAGACGGTTGCCATGGAGACGATTCTGACTCATAGCAACCTTTTAGGACAGGGCAGAATCCGGGGATGTGAGTCTGTGGTTTCGACCTCCTGACCATGATTGGTAGAGCAGCATTCAATCCCAACTCTGCTGCTGCCAATCTTCCCCTTGAACTTTGAACATGTCACTCCCTCTTTGGAACTGCTTGCTTTTTTGTTCAAATGAGAGTGTTTGATAAGAGGAGAATGTCCCTTCTTTTTTGGTTCTTTCTGTTTTTCATGTAAAAAGAAAAGGAGAGGCTAAAAGGTCTTCACAATCATTCTAGCATAAAAAGCATGAAAGACAAAGGAGAAAATATACAAATAGAACCAGTGGAAAGGTCTGAGAGGGAAACAAATTGCAATGCTATATTGGTCATTGGGAAGGGTTCCTGGTTTACATCCTGATATTTTCTTTAAAAAAAAATCCTTCTTGGATCTAGTCATGATTTCGCTGCCATAGTGACAGCCTGCTTGCTTTAAGCCACATTATCACTTCACTGGGAAATTTCAGACTGTGAAATCCCCGTGGCTATTCTGAAGGTGAAGCCTGTTTTCTGTGCTTTGTTTTACTTACCCCCACCCCCTGCCTCCGGGGATCCCCACGGACCCAACCTGCTTTCCCTTCCACTTGCAGCACTGACACCACACGCTTTCCCTGCGGGTTCTTCAGTCACCCTGGTTCACCTCCTCGGTGGCTTGCACGTTATTTAGCTCAACATTTTCTGGGAGCTTTCCAATGCACAGACATGACTTTTTGGTTTTAAGATTTTTACTAGAAATCCCTTTGGGAGAACAGCCAGAAAAGAACACAACCACAAACATAAGGGAATTCAAAGTTGAAAACAAACACTCTTAGGAAATTGAAGACTCACTGCCCGGGGTCTGTAGTGCCTGGTGCTGTAACTTTTGTAATATCCCTGAAGGCACAGGGAACTTCATCTTTTGTTTCTTTTTTTTTTTGCTTTTGTGTTCTCTAGACTCCATTTCTGCCAGATTCATCCCCTCCTGAGTCTGCAGACCCTCTTCTCTACAAAGCACCTTCTTCCTGGTAAAGACTGTAATATCCCGGGGAGAAAAGTAGAGATAAAGCATGTTCATTCCACGCCTGCTGGGATAAACAGGTGATGTGTATAAACTGAGAGTTGTTTGGGCAGATAAGGCATATTCCAAAGGGGGCCATACCAATACCTCTCATTCTACATACGCTGCTTTGCTGCTGCATGCTATTGCCATACTTTCTTCAAGAGGAGGGCGTTTTATCTTTTTTTCTTCACATCTGGACGGGTTTGTAACTAATTCCACTAATAGGATATGTTAGAAACAATGTTCCGTGACCTTGTAAAGGAAGAGAATGTCTGCCTCATTTACTAGGACTTTTAAAATAAAACCCTGACTTGTCACTTAGACACCTGAAGCCACCACGTGTGGAGCGGTATTCTCTGTGTTCCTTCCATCTTCCGTGATGCTGCCCGTGTAGGTCGCTGCTTTGGTCACAGGTGCCCACACTATTATAATGCAAGGCTTGGCATTTTTCGGAAGCTGAACTACCAACTGAGTTTTTCACTTTTGATTGTCTAACTCCAGATCTTTGCACATTTCAATAACGTATTTTTACCTTGTCTTCTCCAACTGCCTTTGAAATCATCTGTTCAGCCCTCCTGCTTCCTCATTTCTCCAGTCACTAGCTTTTGCATGTTCAAGACAAAGAATCAGAGTCTCTTCTGACGTTCACTTTACTCTTTTCTGCCTTTTAAATGACCTTTTTCATTCGCCGTGTCCATAGTATCTTTGCCATCATCCTCTAATCTTCGGTCCAATCTCTTGCAGAGATGGTGTCTAAAATCATAATTGGTTCTCATAGACTTATTTTAATCTTCTTCCATTTAAATTTGAACTTGCACATGCGCAACTGGTGATCTATTCTGCAGGAAATCCCTAGTCTTGTTCTGTGCTTAATATTGAACATTTTCATTGTCTCTTTTCACAAATGGAGTCCATTTGATTCCTGTATATTCCAGCCAGTGAGTTCTACCTATATAGTCTCTATTTAAGTTGTGGAAAATAAGACACTTGCTATGAAGATGTTATGCCTCTTCAGTTTGTCATTGCAGCATAGTAGACCAGATGCTTGTCTTATTCAGAATGGCCAATTCCAGTCATTTCAGCGTGCTAATTTCTGACATTGATCACTACGTATTTTTTTATCACTTTCAATTTTTCAAGATTAAACAGCTGCCGAGTGTTCAAGTATGGCAAACCCCACAGAAGACAAGGGGTTTGATTTTTTTCTCCTTATCTTTTGTAATATGTACAACATATGATACTGCAGCATGCTTTTGCTATGGGAAAAAGAGATTATGAGGATGAGAAGAAGAGACACTGTCAAAAAATTGTACGATGAATGGATTAGGTGGGGTGTGTACTAAACTAAATAATAGGATACACTTGCTTTAAAACATAGATGGGAATTTCAATCCCTTTTCTAAACTCAATGGACAGATTTAGGGAACTGTAAGATGGTACGTGAAATTATGAAGAAAAAAGTGGGGGGCATATAAGCAACCAGCTCTCCCCAATTTTCTGTTAGAAACAGCACTGGCCATTCCCAGGGATAATCTCGATTAACCAAAAGCTTCCATAAATGATGCTATTACTACAACTGTTCAATTCTTCTTCGTTATTAGAGTAAATTTTTAGGAAGTGTGAATTGTTACATATGTATGTATATATTAAAACATATCTGCAAGTTTATATGTAAGGTCTAAACACTCAAAGACAAAGAATGGACCTATAATGATCTTTATCATGAAATATATTAATAATGAAAACCAAAAAAAGGTAATGGCTTACACTAGAACATATTTAAATGGAGTTGTTATATGGAACTGTCTGTATATGAATTGAAAATTGGGATAACATTTTGAATGAGTGCCAAATGTTCTGAAAATAGAAAGAATTTCTAAAGTCCATATACCAACTCTAAAAGGCATTGCCATGGGAAGAGAATGAACACAGAACTGAGAAATCTGTGGTAAGGAAGACTTTTCATAAAGCATTGTCTTGAAAACAAATTAATCACTGATTTAAACGTAGCTTCTTGTCTGACCCTTGGAGTCTACTCTCTGAAATTAACTGAATTCTTCAAAAGAATCACAACACTCAAGATAAAGTGGTCTTATTTGTCTATCTCTATGTGATTGTTTGCCTCAAATGTGGCTTTTAGGAACTAGTATTTTCAAGGATCAGGTTTCAAAAGGACATCTAAGGAGAGTGGTTACCCAAACAGCATAAAATCAGAAAATGTGGATTCCAGGAGAATTAAAACAATTTTGTCATCCTTGTGTGCTTCATGACTTTGCTACCAAGGCTCAAAATAAGCGTAGGGTGAGGGGAAAAGTAGGTACCACAGGCACGTAGCTCATCAAGGAACCAAGGGGGAAAAGCTGAAAGAAACAAGGATTACACTTCAAAGCAGACAGGCACACAGCCCTTCCCTAGAGCCAATGTCCTGAATCTGGACTTCTCATCTCCTGAAAAAAATATATATTTGTTAACACAACCCACCTGTGGTATTTCTGTTTTAGCAGCACTAGCCAACAAAGCCATAACACAAAAGGAGAGGAAGTAGGCACACAATTTCTTCTGTGCTCTATCTTGATTTCATAAGTATGAGAAAATGAATGTTTTAGTCTATGAAAATAAATATTTAAACTGATAAACACTGCATATTCACTAATATTTATATCTAATAAAATAATAATAACCATAAACTTCAGTTCAAATGTGGGACTCGAAGTGACTATCCCCAACCACCTGCTTAGATAACTGGTCCTGTTCACATATATATTTATTTCCAAAGTCAGGATTTTAGGCCTTTATCCATTTTATTGTTTTCTACATCACTCTTTCATTTAATTGTTACTGTTCTATGAAATGAGTATCCCTGGTGGTGCAGTGGTTACACATCGGGCTGCTAGCCTCAAGGTCAGGAGTTTGAAACCACTAGCTACTGCACAGGAGAAAGATGAGGCTTTCTAATTCTGTTAAGAGTTACAGGGGCATATGGGGCAGTTCTACCCCATCCTATAGAGTCATTGTGAGTCAGGAACAACTTGGTAGCAGAGTTTGCCTGAATTCTAAAAAATATAGGCACAATGAAATATGCTTCTAGTAATAGGAATAAGAAGTATGCATCCACACATCTTCCTCCCCAGCAGGTTTTAAAAATTAGATAGAATGACTATCCAAAGGAAATGGGACACAGAAGAGCATTGTAATAAAAGAATAAAGATGAAGGAAAGATAATTACCTAGAAACTTGGATTAGATTGAGTCTTTGTTACTTTCAGCTCAAGGGTCTTGTTCAAAGCTGAGGATTTTCCAGGGATGACTTGGATCCGCCAAGTCTGTTAGGAATGGCTTTTTCACGTAATTCAACAGACTGGCACATTTCTAAGTAATTTAATATATAGTTTCTTTCAAAGGAAAAGGCTTCTTGAGTCTCTTAGGTTGTTTTAAAATATGTACATAAACAACATTAGGGATATATTAGCTATACTTATTGCTACTATATAATTATAAAACAAGTTTTGTTTTGTTTGTTTTTTAGTAGCTGAATGAAAAAGAAACCACAAGAGCAGTTAAATTTGTACTCCAAAACATCATTTAATGTCTGATGGTATTGACTGGCATGGTCTGTTTCCATACAGACATAATTCAGAGTGATAAATGAAGGTAGAATTCTGCCAGAATCTGTTCTGTAGAAGTAGCTCTCCTGGTGTAGTGAAACTGCATGACAGCAGTTTGAACCCACCAGCTGTTCTGTGGGAGAAAGATAGGCTTTCTGTTCTAATAAAGATTTACAGTCTTGGAAACACAAGATTGTGTACTGTCAATCCTTTGTGACTTTTATCAGGATGATATTTGGTGTGAAGGAATAATTCACATATTTAATCACCAAATTGCATCATCACATAAATGTGAAACCAGTGAGAATAATGACCCAGCCAAGTTGACACATAACTGTAATCATCACATTCAGCTTCACACCTCGGTGTTTGTTGTTGCCATAGGTAAACTGTTAATGTACAACATAGTCAAATGTTTTCCTATTGTTGTAAATGTGAAATGTCACATAGCAATATAATTGATGAGTGAGGAGTAAGTGGTATTTTTTACAGTTCTTTAATAGGAATAGATTTTTCTGGAAGTAAAAATTTCATAAATTAAACTAAAATTTTAATATTCTTCATTAAATGTTCCTCGTACTTGCATAAAGATGGGTCAGATGGATGACTTCATAAGATAATGTTGTTATTGTTGGGTACCATTGAATTGGTTTTAACTCATCGACTTAGAACACAGTGAAATCCTTGTAACCAGACATTCTGTCAGCATTCTCAGCCTCGTTCCCAGTCTACCAATTTCATACACAAGACGTCCAGAGGTCCCGGTCTGGCCCTTGACCTATGGTGCTTGAAGTTGTTAACCCTACAATTGTGTGATGATTCCTCAAAATAAATCTTTCTTGCTAGACTTCTCTATTACTACTTATATGTTGCCTGCTCTGTCTTTTCAATCATTGTTAACATGCATGTGCAGCAATTGCAAACACAATAACAGTGATATAAATGATGCAATATTTATACAAAAATTATTATATGGCATTAGTTGCATTCACTAGGCAATCCAGTTCCTGGTTGCGGGGGTGGGGGGGGGGTTCTTCTTTTGCACTGACCCCTTACATTACCAAGCATGATGTCCTTTCTCAGGGATTTGTCTCTTATGATAACATGTCCAAAGTATGCCATCCCTACTTCTAATGAGCATGCTAGTTATACTTGTTCCAAGACTGAACAATACTTTCAGTATTTTTTCTCAACAACCTATATCAAATGCATCAATTTTTCTTCAGCATTCTTCCTTTTTTATTGTCCAACTTTCATATGTGAATAAGGCAATTGAAAATATGGTAATCATTATGCAAATAATACAATATTTATGCCAAAGTTTTATATGGACGTTAGTTGGATTAAAGTTAAATATATATTGAATAAGATAGTGAGTTAGTTAAGGTTTTTTGTGCCAACCTGGCCAATAAACACAAGTGGGGTTAATTGAAGGGTGGAGGGATAAATGGCTCAGTGAGCCTCACCTTTTGATTTCTAGGGTCTCTTGCTTTGTGGTGGTCAGACCAGGGTGCAGCTGCCTTAGCCAGTTCTCTGCTTCAGCTGGCAAAGCTCACTTTCTGCAAGACATCCCTGAAGAGAAGCCGCATGGACCTACCCTGATGCAGCCCTGGGTGCTGGAGCAGCCATGTGGAGACCCCTGCTAGTGCTGAGATGCTTACACATTCACTGATTCGGCTTTCCTCCTGCAGTTGGTTTCATTGCGTGTGTTTTGTGAGATGGAGGAGGACTTTGTGGATCGGTGTTGGACTATGTGGGTTAATGTTGGACTTGTGGGTTTGGGCAGCACTGGGTTGGGATGTTTTCTTGATGTGAACTTACCTTTATATAAAACACGAGTTTATATAAAACATGAGTTTCTGTGGATTTGTTTCTCTAATATACACAGACTAACACAGATAGATATTGGATATTAATAATTCTTTCTAGATTTTCATTTTCAAAGTGACTAAATCTGCTATCCATTTCTTTAGTAATTCTCTTTTTAGTAAAGTGTTACCTTAGTATTACTCATTTAATTCCAAGTTCAAAATCAAGAATGGTAAAGCTTAAATTCTAATGCTTTTTAGTGAGAGAGATTCGCTTAGTTTGTGAAAAAAGCTATCTTTTAAATATTTTGTGGGCTAAAATGGAATAATCTTAGCAATCCTAGAGTAATATAAAATGTGAACGTCTTTTATCTTGAAATTGAGTTTCTAGGAATAAATCCAAATTATAAAGTATTGAAGGCTCTTCTCTAAAGGGTTACTTTTCACAGATCAGTTCATACCCAAGGTCCTTTTAAAAACCCTCCCCTAAATTCTTCTCAAAAGTATCCCTCATAGTCTCTTATTCTTCTTTGAAAAATAGTTATAAATATATGTAATGTTTTATTATCTTATGTATCCATATTCTGGGAAGACATGACTTTTAACGTTCATAAAAATTATTCTTGGAAATTCACAGGTATAGTTAGTTCTACCCTGTCCTATAGGGTCACTGAGTTTGCATCAACTGAATGCCAGTGAGTTTGGTAATTGGTATACATTCACCAAACCACTGAGCAATAACTCCCCATCTCCTCTTTCCCCAGCCCCTGGTAACCACTGAAACCCTTTGTCTGTATGTATTTCCCTAGGGTAGATTTCCATCTGCAGGTGGGTGGTCATACAATATTTGTCTCTTCTCCTCTTTTACGTGTGTTGTTGTTAGGTTCTTTCCCACCAGGTTGCGACAGGTACCCACCCCATGTACAACCGAGGGAAACACCGCCTGGTACTCCATCTCCGTCTCCATCATCCTCACCATTGTCCTTATGTTTGAGTCCATTGCTGCAGGCACAGTGTCCGTCCATCTTGCTGAAGGCTTTCATCTTTCTTGCTGCCCTTCTTTTATGTTTACTTGTTTGTTTGTTTGTTTGTTTGTTTGTTTGCTTGGTTGCTTGTTTTAGTGAATTTACTTTGAATAACTTCTCATTACATTTTCCTCTGTCTTTTCAATATATTATTTTCAGTTACCATTGTGATAGCAGTTAACATTCTGATTTTGTAACAATACAATTTATGTCTATAACTTCTTATGTAACTTCAATAACTTATAAACTGTTCATATACCACACTATCTTTTATGTCAGTGTTATTCCAAATTACATGTCTATACATTATTTGCCCAATAATAAATTTATAATTGTTTTGTGCATTTGTCTTTTAAATAATGTAAGATAAAGAATATACAATAGATCTTGGATTTATATGTCTATGAACTATATTGATTATGATTTTTCTCCATGAGTTGTTGAATTAGTGTTCTATCTTTCAACCTGAAAGACTCCTTGTAGCACTTCTTCCAGGGCCGGTCCTGGAGTAACAATCTTCCCCAGCTTCCGTCTACCTTGGAATGCTTTCCTTTCCCACATTTTTTAAGGAGCGTTTTGCCAGAGACAGAATTCGTGATTGACAATTACGTTCTTTCAGCATTTCAAACCTGTCCGCCCACTACCTTCTGGTTTCCATGGTTTCTGCTGAGGAATCTCCTGTTAACTACATGTAAAAGCTGCTTAGGGGACAGCAAGGCACTTCTTTCTGATACCTCTGAGATCTTTTTATTTGGTATTTGAGAGTTTGGTTACAATGTGTCTCAGTGTGGATTTCCTTGGTGTTATTCTACTTGGACTTGGCTGAAATTCTTGTATATATAAATTTATGTCTTTCATCTATTTTGAAACTGTACATTATTTCTTTAAATATTCTTTCTGCCTATCTATCTATCTATCTATCTATCTATCTATCTATCTATCTATCTATCTATCTATCTATCTATCTCTTCTCCTTCTAGGAAACATATTCCAGAAAGAATATATCGATCTGTTTAATTGTGTTGCACAAACAGCTTAGATCCTGTCCATTTTCTTCATTGGTTTTCTTTTGGTCTGAGAAAATGTCGTGGGGATCACATCGTACCTTTTCTGACTACGCAAGAGGAGAATCCAACTCCACACCAGTCCAAGCCACATTTCTACAAGGTAGAAGACAGACGTCTACTTTCCAAATTTGTTTATCCTATTATGTAATCAACCCTCCCTCTCAGAGCACTCTATTATTCCGTTGTAATGACCATCCAATACTCATAGACAATACTCATAATCATAGGAGTTTCTTAAATTATCTATAAGTCAGGTTTGAAAACTTTAAGGGCACAGTTATTTTTTTCTGTAATACCTCCTCTCAGCCATGCACATCTTTCTCTGGTCCTCAGACTCTCACCCAAGTAACCCTTGGCTTTTGTCCTGCTCAGACAAGTGTTACAAATCACTTTAGCACTGATAAATGCCAAAAGGGCACTCCAATCTGCAATTAAACTTTCTGCCTGGAGGCATTCAACTTTATAGGTTACAATTCAGGATCAGAAATGCTGAGGATACAGCACTTCAGTGAAGAAGACCTCTCCTCAATCCTGCTAGCAGGCATACTTCATTCCATGATCCTTGGCCTCTCCAGTCCTTTTGCCTCTTGGCCTCTGCCCCATTTGGGCAATGTTGCAAAGTTCTTTTAG
>NW_022111369.1:60605343-60610277 GCF_000313985.2 Echinops telfairi
CCCTGGATTCCTGTATTTCCAGTTCCTTTCTATACCAGAGTACAGTACAATGGCTCTTATTTCTTGATGGTAGTGAGACTTCCCTATTTCTACTTCGCAGATGACTCATTTTATAGCTCTCAGGATGGCAAAAACAATGAACCCCCACATTAGAGTTTTGAGTTTTTACAATCACTGTCAACTCTGTAACATTTGTTTATAAATGACTCATCTCATTCTATCACCTTCTCCCACCTTTGCGTACACATCAGGAAAAAGGAAATACATGCCATCTACACGATCCAATGGGCATTAGAGATGCTATGGCCACAAGAGCCATTCCAAGTAAATAACTGCACCACAATGGTCTTCACTCATCAGCTAAACAGTAAACTTTGAAGGTAGGCATAACTTTCCACATTTCTATCATTTACCTACAGTATGTTGCATGCTATTTTGTTTATATATGTTATATGTAATTCTCATTATTGAGGAATAGATTCTGTATTTTCTTCTATTGTTATAACCTCTTTTTTCTCTTTCTTTCTTTCTTTCTTGCTACATTCAAAGACTCTGAAGTAGTATTTGATATAATGAACAAAGAAACCAGAGGTCACCAATTAAGAACTATTAAAAGAAGTACCTCAGAAAACAATTATCCAAATTTCCATCTTGTAGAAAGACTAAGGAAATTACATGAAAACTCATGTATACAGAAAATGTCTAAGATGAAAACTATCTGGGTCAACATAAAATAATATTATTTTATTTATTTATTTGGTTAAATATTTCCAATTTTATTTTCTTACTGACCTTTTTATTGTGAATTGGTGATGGTTTACAGAGCATGTCATCAGTTTTACATTTAATAATGCACATTCTGTTTTATTTTATTAACTGTAATCCCTTCCATGCACCTTCTTACTTCTTCTCTGCTTTTTGTCTTCCTTCCTGTTTCCTTCCTAATCTTTCTAAACTTTGCCCTTGAACAAATCCTTCCCCCAGTTATTACTTCACTTATGAATCTATTTGGGGCTAAAAAATGAGCCACTGGAAAAAGTTCATTCCCGTACCTGAAGGATGACCAAGCCACAAAGCCATTTGACCATCGAACCTGGTCAGATTGTAATTTTGTTCTCCATGTGTCTCCCTCTCTATCCTGGGCCATCCAGTGGTGCTCATTTCAGAGGGTGGGTAGCAATAGCATGGGGCACTTTCTAATTCTGGTGTCAGGGTTGTGGAAATTAATAATAATGTGATCCCTTAGTCTATTGGGCTAATTGTTTCCATGTGTCTTTTATTTTCATCACCCTTATTTCCTCCATAGTGGGAGAGACCATTGGTTGAACCTTAGATGGCCACTCAAAAGTTTTTCACACTCTATTCACTACTAAACAAAGTACAATGTAGAATACAGTCTTTGTGGACTAAGCAATGTCAATTGACCTTTGTGTCTCTCAAGATTATGGCCTGAACCCCTGGGCTCAGAGACTCATTATCCCTAGGCCTATGGCTATGTTTAAATTGTTTTAATAACTTTGGCCCTGGATGTTCCATTCAGGAATAAAGGTCACCATAATCATAGATATAGTTTGAGCAAAGGTATAAATATCCATATAGAAATATCCTCTGTCAAATTCATATATATTCATAGACATAGCACCTCTCACCTTCCCCTGCCTGTCCAGCCTGAATATCTATCCATGAATCCACTTGTAAATTGAAGAATTATAAGAGGAATACACCAAAATAACTGAATTTTTTTTCAAAGCTATGTATTTAGTTTTGTTTACAAAACAATCTTATCACCTTCAAAGTAATTTCCATTACAACGGATACATTTGCCAAATCTGTGATTTCATTCTTGGAAACATTCTTCAAACTTACCTTTTTGGATAGCTGACATCTCCCTCTTGTTTTCGCTTCACAGCTTCTACATGTTCAAATTGCTGTCCTTTCAAGTCCCTCTTCATTTGTGGAAACAAAAGAAGTCACGCAGAGCAAGGTCAGCTGGGTAAGGTGTGTGGGGCAAAAGAGGTATGCTGGGCTTTTTTTTCCCCCCCCCAAAACTGGCACAATGAGATGGCTGTGTGTGCAGGTACATTGTCATGGTGTCAAAACCAGTCCCCCATCTGCCACAAATCAGGCCTTTTTGTCACCCACTGCTCCACAATCTTTTCAGAACCTCTAAATAAAAATCTCGATTAACAGTCTGACCTGGTTGCACAAACTCCAAATGCTCTCTCCCCTCACATCAGTGGAGTTTTTTCTAGTTTATTTTGGGTACCCCCTCATATATCTTTAACAATTTCATTTGTTCTCTCATGTCTTAGCTGTAATGAGTGTGTAAAGCTTGTCTGCCTAATCTACCATCTTGCTGGAAATCTGATGTTTTTGTTTTTAATGTCTTTATAAACAATTGGCTCTTTAAAGAAAATAAAGGATATGAAAAATAAAGCTTGTATATACCATAGAACACATCCTGTAGCAGTGAGGGGAAAGAATTATATTGTATGCTTTTAAATTTCATGTGTGTAACATTAATCCTAAAGACATTATTGAAAGTAAAGTTGGCATGTACTGATCCTTATTATAAGCATTATTTGATTTCAAAGAAGTATTGCTTAAAAAAGAGAAAAGAAATAAAAATATTATTAAAATACATTTAACTAACCTAATAGAATGCACATAAAGTAGAAATAAAAGAAAAGACATTAATCTATAAAAGAAAGAAAATGTTGGAGACATAAGTGACATACCCTAATGAAAACTCTCAATGACTTCTGAACACGTTTTGAACAAAATCCAATAATTTTCCAATCACTTTCCAATAAAATCTACTATATTCAAGGTCCTATCTTATCTAACCCTGATGATTACCCTAGCTATATTCCTTTTTCTCTCTTTGCTACTAAACCAAATCAAGTCAAGTCAAACCCAACCCAACCAGGGCCCCATAATCCTGAGTGTTGAATGCCCTACATGATCTGACTCCTGACTACTACTCTGACTACGTTCCGTTTTCTCTTTGCTGCCAAACCAAACCAGTCCAGCTAGGGTTTTCTATGGGATGGAACTGACTTGCCAGCACCTAGCAACAACAAGACAGAGTAGAATCTTTCGTCTCTTTACTACCAAGCAAAACAAAATGAAGGTTTCTGAGACTGTAAATCTTTATGGGAGTAACCAGAGTTATCTTTCTCCTGAAGAGGTTCTGGTGGGTTGAAACAACAGGCTGGGAGTTAGCAGCCCAATGTCTAATCGACAGCATCTCCTTCCATCATCGTCTTGTTGTTGCTGTTAGGGGCCAGTGAGTCAGTTTCTACTCATAGTGACCGGGTGCACAGCCGAACAGAACATGCGCCAGTCCTGCATCATCCTCACAATTGTGGTGGCTTGAGCCATTGTGTCAATCCATTTTATTTGGGGACTTCCTCTTCTGCACTGACATTCTGCTTCATCAGGAATACTATCTTTTTCCATGGACTGGACTTTCCTGATAACACATCCATAATACATGAGACAGCGTCTCTCCATCCTTGTTTCTAAGGAACATTCTAGCTGTTCTTCATCAATATCATAATTCAAGTGCATCAATTCTTCTGCCTTCCTTATTCAATATCTGCATTTCACATTCATATGAGGTGATTGAAAATACCATGGATGGTGTTAGGTGCACGTTAGTTTTCAAAGTGACATTCTTGCTCTTCAACACTGCAGCATGTTGGCCCAATGCAAACCATTCGATTTCTAGCCTATTCCTGCGATGAGAACTAATTGTGGTCAAGCAAGATTTTAATCATTTCTTCATTTGCTATGACGCTATCTGTTGGTCCAGTTGTGAGGATTTTGGTTTACTTTACAAGAAGTTTTAATTCATACTGGAGGGTGTAGTCTTTGATGTTCATCTGAAAGTACTTTATGCTTCCTCACTTTCAACAATCCAGGTTGTATCATCTACATATCATTCAGTTAATAATCCTTCCTTCAATCCTGATGTTACCTTCTTTTTCCTATAAGACAGCTTCTTAGATGATTTTCTCAGCATATAGATTGAATAAGTAGAGGGAAAGGATACAACCCATACATTTCCTGATTTTTAAACCACTTAGTCACTGCTTCAGAGAAACGTTAGGCTTTTTGCTCCTGTAGACTGACAGCCTCCGAAACTCATAGGAAAGTGAGTCCCTTTCTCGAGTTACCTTAAATTGTTCAGTTAATGTTAAATATATTGACTAGATCTCCATTGGACTTTTATTTTTGGCTTTTCCTGTAATATTCTCACTCCAAAGCTATACTTTCTTACCCCTTTATTTCATTTATGGTACTGCGCTGATAAGGCCTTTTTCTCAATAAGGCCTATCTGAACACCTTATTATAATCAGCATCCCCATCTCCTGGGTAGGTTTCTCTCCTGACCCTGCTTTATCCATACCCTCTGTAGCTTTTATCACTGGCATCCTTTTGCATATTTCCTTGCTAGCACAAAGATCTTGCTTGTTTTATCCACCACTTTTTCTCTAGTGTGTAAGATGTCCCTGGAATTCCCGACAGAAGGCACCCCACACATTCTTGTGAAATGAATAAGTGAATGAGCACATGAGAGAATGTATGACTGCAGAGGATATTAGGCCAAGGATTGGCAAGAAAAACTGAAAACTGTAGTATAACTCACTAATGCCAAGACAGTTCTACATCCTGGCAATACCAGGCGTAAGTTTAGCAAAGTGAAAGTAATTTGTTTTCACATGGGAAAAAACAAAAGATGTGAAATTTCTTTCTAATTGAATTTCTGAGAACTAGGAAACACTGCAGCTTTTGTTTATAATGCTATTGACTGACTACACACATTTGTAAGTGTAGCTCACATCACTCCAGGGGGTTAAAAGCCTTATTAAGATCGAATTCTGCACAGGTTGTGTTTAGTTAATTTTACCTTCTCTGAGCACCAAAAC
>NW_022111369.1:60611283-60612116 GCF_000313985.2 Echinops telfairi
ATGTATGGATTGTGAAAGAGTTGCATGAGCCCCCAATAAAATGATTTAAAAACAAAATAAAACCCATTCTTCCCTCTTTAGTGGTCAGTTTTGCTGCAGATTTTTTCCATCTTATTAAAATGCCTGCTTCTTTCTTCAGGAATCCTATGTCATATGAAGTATGGTAATGGGATTTTGAAATTAACAAATTGGTGTCAAAGCCAGTGTTACTCTTGGTTGTCTGGTCACCTAATTTAACATCTCTAAGCCACTCTTTGTTTGTTGAAAATTAATATTGGGTTGAAAGTTGTATGCATTTTCCGTGATTTTTATGAGGCTAAAAAGGAATAACACTTATATACTATTCAACTCAGCACTTGACATATTGCAGTTACTAAATAAACATAAGCTCATATTTTAATAACAATATGAAATAGCTTCATGGTGTATTTAAACATGAATACAAATTAATAATTGGTGTATTTGACCATTGAGTTGACCAAAAATACCAGCTATGCCATGATCTGCCAGGAAAGCAAAAATCAGTCTCAGAAGCAACATAATCAGAATGTTTCTTAGAAGCAAGGGAGGCAACATTTCAGCTCATTTGTTGAACAAGTTATCAGGAAAAAATTCTCTAGAAAAGAACACCAAGTACTGGGTCAGAGAAAATGAAGAAACCCCTCAATGTGACATATAAGGGGCTACCTCTTCCCCCCAAAATGATAATTTTTTCAAAGCTATAAGGTGTGGGAGGGCAAGAGAGCCATCCATGTTTTGCCAAAAACTGGTGCACTGAGATGGCTGTACCAGAAGGTGCATTGTCATGGTCTACCACAAATCAGACCTTTTTT
>NW_022111369.1:60613614-60615485 GCF_000313985.2 Echinops telfairi
TACATTAACAGTGTGACTAAAGTTTAACTGATTTTGTTAATTGGACAGATCGGCATAATATGGGTATTTTCATATTCATAACATTTAAATAGCAAGCATGCAGAATTAAGAAGGGCAAATTCATCAGCACATTGTGTGAAAAGTATTGCAATAAGTATTTGAGAATGTAACTACAACTTCACATATTTGTTGACCTCAAGGGTTTCGCACTTGAGTTGTAGAGAATTTAGGTGTAATGCCATAGAACCATGACACAAGAATGTGAGCATCTGTGTGGAAAACCTAGGTCCATGCCTTGAACAACAACCCTACTGTGTAGGCTTGAGCCGGCACTCAGGGTGTTTGACTCTTGTTCCATATTGAGCAGAAAATATTCCCTTTGTAAATGTTTACCCAAGATGGCAGAGGAGTGGGGGGGGAGTCCCAAGCATCAACTTAACACAAGAGATTACATATGTAAACTGAAAGTTCTGTAAGAAATCAATGCATTCCCATATCTGTTTCCACCGCTGACAGTCTCTGGAGGACAAAGACCCTTTTGGCCTAGTCTTACTTCCAGAGCTAATAGAGCACTTGTGCCCCTACATTGCCCTGCTAGCTTCTCACAGAGGCTCAAACCCCTGTCTCTTTGGGGCCCATTATTGACATTGTTGGCTTCATTCTCAGCTCGGTGCACTGCTTTCCCGAGCTCTTCCTCCACCTGGAGTTTGACTCATACTTTTATTATTTGCCTCAGTCCCTTTTCCTACATTATTAATATTTTTCTCTTCCATGTCCCCCTTTTCTGCCCTAGTGAAATTTTTAAAATTCATCAGAACATGAAACCTTAGAAAACACCTTGCTAGAGCAATTACTCATAGCAGCTGATTTATAGCAACTTCCTTTTCAAAGAGTTCTATATATACACAGAAATAAATCTGTCTCAATTTATGAATTAAAATAAAAACAAAAAGCATTGGAGCAACAGTTTCTTACATATCACAAAATGCGCCTAGTGCATATTTCCAGTAAATGAACAGTACATTGAGAAAACAGAGATTTCTCTGTATCTGGATCGGTTTAAAATTATGTTATGGGGTTCAAAAAGACACTTTCATCTTGTACTTGAAAAGGGATAGAAGTTGGAAGGTAAAATGAGTGGAAATTTTGTCCTGGACAAAAAAAATTCCTGTGAATAGTGGGAAATGTGTGGACTTATTGCCAACCAAACTCCACTGAGGACAGGAGGGTGTGCATGGTGGAGGTCTCATTCTGCCCAAATCCTGCACCTGGATGACATTTTGCCTTACTTTGATTAGCAGCTAAATATCATGGCAGCAAGTAAAGCGTGATTGTGTGTGTGTGTGTGTGTGTGTTGGTGTGCTGATGTGTCTGAAGAATGTGTTTCTAGATAAGGTAGTTACACGTTGTTTCTTTGTGGGCCTCTGTGCCGACCTTGGGAATTGAATTCAATTGCAGAGCAATAAAAGTGTACAGAAAAGAATATTACTACATTAAATGCATGCTTTCAAATATATTCCAACAACACTGCTAGGAGCTTAAGGGAAATATCATTTCACTTGTTAACTTTCCTAATCCAGGGCAGGTATCTAACCTGCCTCCGGAGAGAATAGAGAGATATGTGCTGAATAAGTAAAGCTGTGAGAACAGCCAACACTAAGCAGAAAAAACGATGAGCCTGATCGTAACTTTCTGTGTGCAGCAAGGATGTGCAGGCTAAATAGTGAGGTGTTTGTTGATATTGTTAGCATTCTATGTATAAATATCAAAAGATGCTCTTGCCTAAATTGCGATGTCTGATATTTTAGTGGGTATTTATGTGGCATCCATGCATACCGTTGAGAGGTTTGAGTACTTAAATTGATGTAGTG
>NW_022111369.1:60616966-60618050 GCF_000313985.2 Echinops telfairi
AGGAAAGAACTGGGAAGCAAAGGGCATTTATAGAGAGCTAAATACAGGCATGTACATATGTAAATATATTTATATATGATGATGGGGAAATATATATATATATATATATATAGCATTAAGAAAGCAGATGGACATTGGACTTCTACTCAAGTACTCCTTCAACACAAGAATACTGTCATCTAATAATCTGGCACTCTGAGAGGCTCACCTTCCAGACACAGATCGCTGAAGAAAAAGCGGGTGAATAAGTAAGTGTGGTGAAGAAAGCTGATGGTGCCTGGCTATCAAAAGATATGGCGTCTGGGGTCTTAAAGACTTGAAGATAAACAAGCAGCCATCTAGCTGAGAAACAACAAAGAAGAAGCACACCAGCCTGTGTGATCATGAAGTGTCAAATAGATCAGGTATCAGGCCTCAAAGACCCACAGCAAAAATTCGTAATGTGAATGAGGGGGGGAGTGCAGAGTAGAGGCCCAAAGCCAATCTGTAAGCAATTGGACATCCCCTTACAGGAGGATTATGAGAAGAAGAAGAAGATGGGACACTAAAGGTGCAGGGTAGCACCATGAAACATACAGCTTTCCTCTGGTTCTTTAATTCTTCCTCACCCACAACTATCATGACCCTAATTCTACCTTACATATCTGGCTAGATCAGAGCATGTACATGGGTACAGATAAGAGCTGGAAATACAGGGAATATAAGAAAGATAAACTCCTTGGGACCAATATTGAGAGTAGCCATACCAGGAGGATAAGGGGAAGGTGCAGGGAGAAAGGGGGAACCAATCACTATGACTTACCTATAACCCCCTCCCAAGGGGATGGACAACAGACAAGGGGGTGGGGGGAGACATCAGATAGTAAAAGACATGAAAACAAAATAATAATTTGTACATTATCAAGGTTTCATGAGGGAGGGAGGGAAAAGGAGGGGTGAAGGGGAGAAAATGAGGAGCTGATACCAAGGGCTCAAGTAGAAAGAAAATGTTTTGAAAATGATGATGGCAACATATGTAGAAATGTACTTGAGATAATGGATGTATGTATGGATTGTGATAAGAGTTATATGAATCCCCAATAAA
>NW_022111369.1:60619221-60621005 GCF_000313985.2 Echinops telfairi
GCCAAAGCCAGATGCACCGGAGATTGTGGTGCAGAGACTCAGAAGAACAGCTCTGAAGCGATGGGAGCCCTTCTCCTCATCCGGTCCAAGATTATGGGACTGCGAGACAAAATTGCAGGCAGTCTGGCTTCCTGGGCCACAAAATCAAAAATCCAATAACTGCAGGTCTGAGAAGCTGAGTACCATAGAGACACTTGGGTGCTAGATGGGGAGAGATGTTGCTGTGAACTAATGACTGTATCCTCACTGTTTTACTGATCCTGATTGTGGTAACCTATGAACTTCCCTAATCACCCCCCTTAATCGTGAGTACTGTCTGTGAGTTCTATGTGGCCATTTTGTTGCACATAAGGTCGCTAGGAGTCCGCACAGATGCAATGATATCTAATAGCAACAATCTTCAATAAAGGCTGTGATGTGTGAGCATCATTGGTAAATGATTCAAGTTCTCATTTTTAGAAGTAAGGTTGTGTCTTTGGCATAGCGAAGGGTATTGATCAAACTTCCTCCAATCACAATGCCAGGTTCTTCTTCTTTGCTTTTAAGTTTTATATCATACAATATAATCATTCAATCATAGTAAAAAGATGTGTGCAATCACCACCACAATCAATTTTAGAACATTTTTTCCCAAAACAAATTGCCCGTCCCCCCCCATTTCCCCATTCTTCCCTGCTATGTGCCTTGGCAATTATCAGTCCAGTTACTATTACACAGAGAATCATACAAAACACAAAAAGGAAACAAGCAAAAACAAATACCAATGACAACGAATAAGCAAAATGTAGAAAATCTTCAGTCATAAAGAGAGCAGAGAATATTTTTAAAAATGAAACAACTGTAACATCGGTCAAAAAAGAAATCAAGTGATATAGAGTGGACAATAATGACATGGATTCAGTAAAACCAGTAGGAATTAAGCCTTCGGTACCTTCATTTGCTGATGAAGCACAACTGCAAATGAGGAGATATGGCTGAAAATTTCAATTAATAATCGGAGCTTGGAATGCACAAAATATGAGTCGATGCATTCGAGTTATGGTGCTGGCCAAGAACATTGGAAGTACTACGGACTGCCAAAAGAACAAACAAATCTGACTTGGAAGACGTACAACCAGAATGCATCGTAGAGTCAAGGATGGCCAGAATTCTTCTTATACATATACTTCGGACATGTTGTCAGGCGAGAACAGTCCTGGAGAAAGGCATCAAGCTTGGTAAAATAGAAGGAAAGTGACAAAAAGAGAAGGCCTAAACTAGTTGGATTGGCAGAGTGGCTGTAACAAGGGGCTCAGATAGGAGAAGAATTGTGAGGACGGTGCAGAACCAGGCGGTGTTTCCTTTTGTTGGGGTTTCTGGGAGTTGGAAACAAATCAACAGCACCTGTGTTTGGGTTGACTAGAGAAACAAATTCATAGACACTCATTTGTGTATAGGAAAAGCTTTATATAAAGAGTAATTTTACATTAAGAAAACATCTTAATGTCAGTCCAGATCAAGTCCATAAGTCTGATATTAGCCCATAGGTCCAGAACCAGTCTTTAAATTCCTCTTCAGACTCACACAACACATACAATGACGCCGAGTGCAGGAAGATCACAGGCCAGTGGGTGGAATGTCTTATGGACCCAGTGGCATTAGAAGCATCTTAGCACTGGCAGGGGTCTCCATGTGGCTCCTCCAGCTCCAAGACTCTGACTACCATCAGCATAGCTCCATGTGGCTTGTCCACAGGAATGTCTCTCAGGGAGTGAGTGTGTGTCCCACCTCCAGTGAGCTATTTA
>NW_022111369.1:60622717-60628206 GCF_000313985.2 Echinops telfairi
ATTTTAAGCCCATAGATATTTTTTATATTCTGTATTTGAGTGGTTAAAATAATTTCACCCAGTTTCAGGTTATTTTAGCCTAGGTAAATGGCTTCACTTACAGTATTTTTATCCAAAAGCAAATGCTATATATCTGGAGGTAGATATTTTAATAAAGGCCCCTGGGCCTCCAGAAAGACTTTAAAGAGGGAAGTCAAAGCTTCAAGGGGCAGAGCTGTAAGAGATGATTTGAGGCAGAGCACAGAATGAGGGGGGCTCAGCAAAGAAGAATGGGGAACACTACTTAGCTCTCAGTGGTGGCAGCATCTGGCAAAGATTCAAAGCTCTGCAGCCTTAACAAGGTCAAGATCGCACATTCAGAATGCCAGTCTCCTATCCAGCCACAACAGATCTTATGGCTATGTAGCTGACCAAATGTTCATTCGTGAGGAAAATAAATTTTTCAGGTCTCTCAGATCTCAATTATGAGCATGGTGTTGCAGTAGGTTACGTGTTAGGGCTCTAACCACAAAGTCAGCTGTTTGACACCACCAGCTGCTCCAATGGAGAAAGATGAAACTTTCTGCTCCCGTAAAGAGTCAAAGCCTCATAACCCAGAGGGGCAGTTCTGCTCTGTTTTGTAGGGTCGTGCGGAGTCAAAATACACTTGATGGCAGTGAGTTGCTTTTTTTTTTCTGATGTTGTTTTTAAGTTCTTATTTGACTAAGCAGTATTCACGCAGCCTCTAGACCGTGCTGTATGTAAAGTCGATATATGAGGTAAGGTTGTCTAGAGAAACAAATCCAATGACACTCGTCTATATAGTAAAAAGAACTACATATCAAGAAGTCATTACATGGTACTCTCAGACAGTTCACCTCAAGTCCATAGGTCCCTCTTCAGACTCCCGTAGCCACATGCTATGACATAGAACAGTGATGTGAAATGCAGGGAGATCAAAGGCTGGTGGGTACAGAGTCATGCGGATCCAAGCTCAGTGGAAACATGGTAGACACTTGTATCTTTCAAGGTCATAAGCAGAGTCCCAGTAAGCAGGAAGGTAAAGTGACAGAGGAAGAGAAATTCCCAGCCCCCATTATAAGGCCACAACCCCAGGAGACATCATCAAGCTGTGATCTGATTGATAGGTTGAATTCCACCCCTACACATTCATACACCTTTAAGTTAACATAAAATAATTTAACTAGTACAGTCAATAAGGCAAATCATAAACATTATTCTCAAATCCAAATTTTTTCCTATTTCATGGTTTCAGGCTGAAACTGGATTGGTTAACTCATTAAGTTTACATTTTGCTAGGAGGCATATTTCTTAGCAAGGGGCACTGGAAAAAAACCACTGTGTCAGAAGATTGCACATACACATTTACAAGAGACTGTGCACCTGGCAGCTATGCAGCCACCTTTGCAAACTTGTGAACTTTGTATGCAGGCTGCGTGTCATTCTCAGAGTGTAGAAATGGATTAGTCCTTGGGAAATGTGATTAGAGAGCACCAAAATTAACTTCCTGCTGGGGCAGTTCTCCCAACTGAGTTTACATCCACAAGTCATGGCCTTAGAGCACCTGGAATGAGCTCAGCAATGTCCTGGCAAGGCTAAAATTTTAAAAGTTCTCTCAAATCTCTTTCTGGTCTTTGGCAAAACAAAATTCTGGCTTCTGAAAACACATTATTCTGGAATAGCAGCTTTTAGAAATGAGAATCGGTTTATATCTTAATTTTAGGGATACGATCATTTTTGTGATATTAATTCCTTGAAGCCTTTAAAATATGAGTCCCTGGAAATGTTTGTGGTTGAATCAACACTACTCTCAAGCCCTTGATGGAATTTTACTTATCGTAGAGAAAAACAGGCCAAGCTATCGCTATTGATAGAACCCAGGTGTATCCTAGCACAAAGAATCTCTCTAGCAAGAACTGAAATGAAGAAGTAAGAGATAATTAATTTTGGATTCTATTTATTTGAATTTTGATTTTTTTAAAACACAAGATAACTTGTTTGCTTGGACTACAAAAGTGGTATAATGGTTAATGTTATATATTAGCTTGACTAGATCATGACCTTACGTCGTTTGGCACACACTGTTCTCCATTTTGCAATCTGATGTGAGAAACCAATAATTGGGAAAGGGATTATCCTTGTAGATGTGACTTACTTCCAATATATAGGTGGCTATTCTGGTAAAACTCTTTCATTCATCTGGATCCTCATTTTCTCTCATGTTCTCTTCTTTTCTATCCTGCATTCTTCCCAAAAGGTTGCCACTTCTTGCAATGTGAAAAACATAGGGCTTGACTTGGAAATACTCTATTTCCCAATATTCCAGGAGCCAGCAGCCTGCCACCTTATCCCTGGATTTGAGAATTACCAGCTTTATATTAGTATGAACTAATTCAGTGAAGTATATTTATATATACATGTGTTTATATTTATACATTATAAATACTAACAGCAGAAGACCAGCTGAGCTGTGAGATGGCATCAAAAGCGCCCCACATGAAGAAAGCAAAACATCATTTAGAAGACAAGAAAGAAAATATAAAAATAGATGTCAAAGGAATCTCTGAAACTAACACTTGAATATATAGTAGCTAAAACAAAAGGGAAAAATGAGTAAGAAAAAGAGCTAAACAGAAAATGTCAACGCCAACTCAAGGAGGCAAAGTAAATACTTTAATGAAATTGGCAGAGACATTGTTAGACAAAAAGGAAGAACATTCTCAGCTTATGTTAAGCTGAAAGGACTGAAGAAAAAATTCAAATCTCAATTTTCAATATTAAACAATTCCAGGAGCAAAAATTAATTGCTGAAGGAAGCATCCAAAGATAATGGGAGGAATTTACTGAGTCATTGTAAGAGAAAAAACTTGCTGACATTTAATCATTTCATGAAATAGTAAATTATCAAGAAAAGTCCAACCTGCACTGAAGACACTTATGAAAAACAAATAAAAAATGAAACTCACTGCCATTAAGTCTATCCTGACTGATAGAAAGCCTGTATTACAGCATAGAACCGCTCCTGAGACTGTAACTCTTTATTGGAGAAGAAAGTCTCATCTTTCTCCTCTAGATCAGCTGGTGATTTTGAACTCTGACTTTGTGGTTAGAAAAATAATGCACACTCACTATGCCCCTATGGCCCTTAATAAGAAAGAAGTTTCCAGAAACTGATTGAATGTCAATTGAAATGTTTCCAAAATTGATGACACACCGGAAACACTCGTCTATTCCAAGAAATTTGGAGGATAGCTACCTGGCCAACTGACTGGTAAAGATTCATATTTGTGGCTCTTCTAAAAAAGATAACCCAACAAAGTGCAGGAACTATCCAACATCATTAATGTCACATGCAAGTAAAATTTTACTGAAGATCATTCAAAAATGGTTGCAGTGGTACATCAACAGAGACTGCCTGAAATTCAAGCCAGATTCACAAGAGAACTTGGCACGAGGGATATCATTGTTGATGTCAGATGGATCTTGGCTCAAAGCAGAGAATACCAGGAAGATGCTTACTTGTGCTTTATTGACTGTTCAAATGCCTTTGGCTGTGTGAATCATAACAAATTGGATAGACTGAGAAAAATGGGACAATCAGAATGCTTACTGGTGCTGATGAGGAACACACATATACATAGAGCAATAGGCAGTTGTTGCAAAGGAATAAGAAACTTCTGCATGGTTTAAAATCAGGGAAAGTGTGTGATAGGGTTTTATTTTTCCACTATACATATTCAATCTATCCTGAGCAAATAATCCAAGAAACTGGACTATATGAAGAAGAACATGGCATCAGGATTGGATAAAGGCTTATTAACTACCTGTAATATGCAGATGACACAACCTATCTTGCTGAAAATGAGGAGGACTGAAAGCATGTGTTGATGAAATAAAGGATTGCAGCCTGAAATATGGATTACAATTGAGTGTAAAGAAAACTAAAATCCACACAATTGGCTTAGTGTAAGTGCACCTGCCCCAATCCATGGTCCGTTCTATTGCCTCATATACAGGTGAAAGTTACATAACGAAGAAAGAGTACCAGAGAAAAGTTGATGCATTTGAATTATTGTGCTGGAGAATTACATTGATAGTTCATAGACTGTTGCACACCAAATAAATAAATATTGGAAGAATTATATCCATAATGCTCCTTAGAAGCGAGGATGATTAGACCTTTACTCACATACTTTGGACCTGTTCTCATGAATGATCAGTCCCAAGAAAAGAGCATTAGACTGGTTATGATGAAGAGTGAGCTAAATAGAGGAAGACACTCAATGAAATGAGTTGATACAATGGTTACAACATTGGCTTAAATATAACAACAATTGTGTTGATGGCATGGAACCAAGCAGTATTTGATTCTGTTGTACATAGTCACTATTCATTGAAAGTAATTTGATCACACCTAACAACAACATATATACTTCACTGGTTTTGTTACTCTAGAGAGCCTAATCCAAAACAATGGATTATATACTTACTCTTTACTTTCTTCTGAAATGTTCATAATAGGATGAAATTTTGCATTCAAATATTAACATTGCAGAATTGTTTTATTTTAATCATTTTATTCGGGGCTCATGCAATTCTTAACACAATACATACATGCATACATTGTGTCAAGCACATTTGTACATTTGTTGCCATCATTATTCTCAAAACATTTTCTTTCTACTTGAGCCCTTGCTATCAGATCCTCATTTTTACCCTCCCTCACTGCTCCCCCTCCCTCATGAACCCCTGATAATTTATACATTATTCTTATTTGGCCATGTCTTACACTGTCCAACATCTCCCCCCACTCACTTTTCAGTTGTCCATCCCCCAGGGAGGGTGTTATATGTAGATCCTTGTGATTGGTTCCTCCCTTCTACTCCACCTTCCCCTTCTGGTATCACCACTCTCCTGAGTGGTCCTGAGAATTTATCTGTCCTGGATTTCCTGTGTTTCCAGTTCTTATCTGTACCAATGTGCACCTTCTGGTCTAGTTGAATTTGTAAGGTAGAATTGGGATCACGATAGTGTGTTCGGGGAGGAACCATTAAAGAACTAGAGTAAAGTTATATGTTTCATAGATGCCAAACAGCACCCTGACTGGCTCATCTCCTCCCCGTAGCCCTTCTGTAATCGGATGTCCAGCTGCCTACAGATGGGCTTTGGGTCTCCACTCTGCACTCCCCCTCATTCACAATTATATGATTTTTTGTTCTTTGATGCCTGATACCTGATCCCATCAACACCTCGTGATCACACAGGCTGGTGTGCTTCTTCCATGTGGGCTGGTTGCTTCTGACCTAGATGGCCATTTACCTTCAAGCCTTTAAGACCCCAGACACTATATCTTTTGATAGCCAGGCACCATCAGCTTTCTTCACCACATTTGTTTATGCACCCGCTTTGTCTTCAGTGATCGTGTTGGAAAGATAAGCATCATGGAATGCCAGTTTAATAGAACAAAATGTTCTTGCATTGAGAGAGTA
>NW_022111369.1:60629178-60640563 GCF_000313985.2 Echinops telfairi
GCTCACTTGTTAGCTCTGGATCCTGTATTCAACTTGCCATAATCTGACCTCCAGTTCTTGATATTGATCAACATTTACTGCCTGTCAGCTAGCCGCCTAGTGTTTTGCCTGCTGCTTATGGTTTTGTTAGCCTGTGCAGCTACATGAATCAGGAGAAACCTTCAACCTATCTCTGACTCGTGAACTGTAGCAATTGCAGCATCTGCAATTGTATGTCTTTTCCCTGACACATATTGTCATCGTGGTGGTGGTTGTTGGGTGCTGTCCAGTCAGTTCTGACCCATAGTGACCCCATGTATAACAGAATAAAATACTGCCAAGTCCTGCACCCTCCTCACAATTGTTCTCATGCTTGAACCCATTGTTGCTTTCACTGTGTCAAACTGTATTGTTAAGGGTCTTCCTCTTTTGCATTGCCCTTCACATTTACCAAGCATAATGTCCCTTTCTGGGGATTGATCTAGCCTGAAACATGTCTCATCATTCTTACTTCTAAATAAGAATGTACTGTAAATTCTTCCTGACTGTAATTCTGAGACTGTTTTCTTTGTTCTTTTGGAAGCTCATGGTACCTTCAATATTCTTCACCAACATCATAATCCAAACACATGGATTCTTCTTCTGTCTTCTCATTCAATGTCCAACTCTTACAGGCATATGAAGTGATTGAAAATGTCATGGTTTGGCTGAGGAACCTCTTAGTCCTCAAAGTAGCATTCTTACTTTTCAACACTTTATAGCGTTCTTGTGCATATTCACTTCTGCTTCCATGAACATTGCTTGTGGATCCAAGTGACAAAACCCTTGACAAAACCCTTGACAACTTCAAGTTTTTCTCCATTTATCGTGCTGTCACCTATTGGTCCAGCTGTGAGGATTTGAGTCGTCTTTACATTGAATTGTAATCCATACTGAAGCTGAAATCTTTGATCTTCATGAACAAGTGTTTTAAGTCCTCCTTACTTACAACACGCAAGGTTGTGTCATCTGCATACTGCGTGGTGGCAATAAGATTTCCTCCAATCCTGATGCCATATTCTTCTTCATATAGGTTTGCGTCTCTGGTTATTTGCTCAGCATACAGACTGAATAAGAATAGTGAAAGGATAAAACCCTGACTCAAGCCTTTCTCGATAATCAACCATGCAGTAATGCCTTATTCTGTTTACACGTCTTCTTTTGATCCATGCACAGGATCACCAGGAGCACAATATAATAGTGCTCTGGAAATCCCATTATTCTCAGTGTTATCCATAGCTGCTTATGATTCATACAGTCAAATATCTTTGCATACTCAATGAAACACAAATAAACATAATTTGGTGTTCATGCTTTGAGTCAAATTTCCTCTCATGCCAGCAATGACAACCCTTGTTCCATACATGAATTTTTAGTAGTTCTCTGTCTTTGTACTGCTGCAACCATTGTTGACACGCCTTCTTGCATGTGCTATTAATGATAGGGTATGGTAATTTTCACATTCTGTTAGATCATCTTTCTTTAGAATGGGTACAAATATGCGCCTCTTTCAGTCACTTGGTCAAGTAACAGTCTTGCAAATTTCATGACAGACAATTGCTTCATCAGCATGTTGAAACATTTCAAGTGGCATTGAGTCAAGTCCCAGATAATGTCTTCAGCGTGTCTTGATCATCGTCTTCAGTACCACTGATTCTGCATCAGATGCCATCTCATAAAATGGTTGAATATTGAGTAATTCTTATTGATACAGTGACTCTGAATTTCTCCCATCATCTTTTTTTTAAAACTCATGTAATTGGGGGCACTTACAGCTTTTATAACAATCCATACATCAATCACATCAAGCTTTTGTACAAAAGTTTCTATCATCATTTTCTAAACATTTACTTTCTATTTGAACCCTTGGTATCAGCTCATTTTTCCCTCCTTACTCTACCCTCCCACTCTTGTGAACCCTTGATAAATTATAAATTATTATTATTTTCATATCTTATACTGACCACTGTCTCCCTTCAGCCACATTTCTGTTGTTCGTGCCCCTCAAGGTGAGTGGGTAGGGGGGTAGTTATGCATCGATTACTGCAACCTGTTCCCTTTTTCTCCCTGCCCCCCCACCTTTCTCCTACCCTCCTGGTATTGATACTTCCATTTCTATTCCTGATTTATCTGACTTGGATTCTGTCATGAGCTCTTATCTTTACCAGTGTACATGCTATGGTTTAGCCAGACTGAAAGGTAGGACTGTGGTCATGGTTGTAGGGGGTGAAAAAGCCTCAAATAACCAGAGGATGTCCAGTTGTCTACAGATGGCCATTGGGATCCCCATCATGTGCTCCCCTCATTTGGGAGGATATGATTTTTCCCCCTCCGCCTTTGGTGCTTGAAACCTGGTCCCCTCAGCCCTTCATGATCACATATGTTGGTGTGCTGCTTCCATGTGGGCTTTGTTGCTTCTGGGCTAGATGACCGCTTGTTTACTTTCAAGCCTGTAAGACCCCAGACACTATATATCTCGATTGCCAGGCACCATCAGCCTTCTTCACCACACTTACTTATACATACATTCATCTTTGCCGTTTATATGGGGAAGGTGATCACACAATGATGGTTTTTGTTCCTTGGTGTCTGCTACCTTATCCCTTCAATACCTGATAATCACACAGGCTTGTGTGCTTCTTCTCTGTGGGCTTTGTTGCTTCTGAGCTAGATGGCCACTTGTTTGCCTTCAAGCCTTTAAGACCCCAGACGCTATGTCTTTTGATAGCCGGGTACCATCAGCTTTCTTCATCACATTTTCTTATGCACACGTTTGTCTTCAGCGATCAAGTTGGGAAGGTGGGTATCATGGAATGACCGTTTAGCTGAGCAAGGTGCTCTTGTATTAAGGGAATGCATGTGAGGAGGCCCAATGTCCACCTGCTACCCTACTACTAAACCTATAAATATGTGCACATAGGTCTACTTCCCCCATAATCGTAAATATATTTACGTGTATACATGTCTGTATTTAGGCCTCTATGTATGCCCTTTGCCTCCTACTCCTTTCCTCTATTTCCTTACGCTTTCCTCCTGTCCCACTACCATGTTCAGCCTTCATTCTGGTTTCAGTAATTCCTGTCAGTTAGCTTGCCCTTGGTCACTCCCTACCAGTCCTCCAACCCCCTCTCTGCCACTGGTTTTGAACCACTTGTTGTTCCCTTGTCCCTGGGTTGGCCAACAGCTCCTCCCTTCCCCCACCTCCCACACTCTCATGTGGACATCCCTTGAAGAGGGGTAGTGGGGAGGAGATGAGTCACTCAGGGTTCAGTGTAACAATAATAAAACTCACAACCTTCCTCCAGATCTTAAACGCTTCCTCTCTGCCCCTATGATGATCCCAGTTCTTCCTTGCAAACCTGGTTAGACCAGAGGATGCACAGCAGTATGGATGGGAACTGGAAACACAGGGAATCCAGGACAGATGAACCCCTCAGGACCAGTGGTGAGAGTGGTGATACCAGGAGGGTAAGGGGAAGGTGGGGTAGAAAAGGGAACTGATCACAAGGATCCCCATGTAACCTCTTCCCTGGGGGATGGGCAACAGAAAAGTGGGTAAAGGGAAACACCGGGCAGTGTTAGATAAGATAAAATAATAATTTGTAAATTATCAAGGGTTCATGAGGGAGGGGGAAGCAGGGAGGGAAAGGGAGGGGAAAAAGGAAAACGAGGAGCTGATTCCAGGAACCCAAGCAGAAAGCGAGTTTTGAGAATGATGACGGCAATGAATGTATAAGTGTGCTTTACACAATTGATGTATGTGTGGATTGTGATGAGTTGTATGAGCCCCAATAAAATGATTTTAAAAAAAAAGAATCAGAGGAATAATATGTTTCATTGGCGCTATATTGTACCCTGGTTGACTTATCCCTTCCCTGTGGTCCTTCTGTGAGGGGATGTCCTACAGATAGGCTTTGGGTCTCTGCTCCGACCCCTCATGTTCTCAACAATGTTTTTTGTTGTGGGTCTTTTGATTACTGTTACCTGATCCCATTGATGCCTCATGATCACATGGGCTGGTGTGCTTCTTCCATGTGGACTTTTAGCTTCTCTGCTAGATTGCCGCTTGGCTAACTTCAAGCATTTAAGAGCACAGACATTGTATCTTTTAATAGCCATACACCATCAGCTTTCTTCACCACATTTGCTTGTGTACCCATTTTGTCTTCAGCGATTGTGCAGGGAGAGTGAGCATCACAGAGTCCAGGTTGTTAGAACAAAGTGTTCTTGCATTGAGAGAGGGTTTGACAGACACCCCAAGTTCATCCACTTCCTCAATGTACTGCCATATAAATATATGTACATAGGTCAATACCTCTATTTTTATGAATTAGTGTATTTACATATGTACACACCTGTACACACCTATGTTTAAACCTGTATCCATAGCTTTGTTTCTTAGATCTTTTTATTTCCTTCTACTTTCCTCCTGCCCCATCATTCTTCTGCCTCTTAGTAATTCCTCTCAGCTAGATTGCTGTCACTCCAACACCACCAGGATCTCTATGCCCTCCTTGTTGTTGATTTTAATTCCCTAGTTGTTCTCCTGTCTGTGGCGTTGTTTGCTCACTGCTCCCATCCCTCACCTCCTCCTCCCCACAAGTCCCTCCAGAACAGTTGGTTGGTCCGTTGCTTTCTCCTTGGCCTTCTTTCCCGTGACTATCACATATAGGTAGGCAAATCACCAATAGCAGAGGCAAACAGAAAGAAAACAAAAGATCAAATAAAAAAAGAGGGAAAACAAAACAAAACAAAAAGGCTACATGATTCCAGTTCAGTTTGCTGACCTTTATGACTATCTCCCCACTGATTGTGAGGGTTCCTGGAACTTCCCCTTCTAGCCTGAAGTCTATTTTGGGGTTCTTCAGGGGCCTTGTGGCTTGGCTTTGCTCCTGTTGCTGATGTGTTATGTTCCTTTCTTAGTTTGCCTTTGTGGTAGTTATATAATCTGGTGTCAACTTGGGACTTGAGAGGATCAAAAGTGAAGGAATAGAGTCTAGTCTGTCAATTGAGTCATAGCCAATGAGGCCTCTGTGTGGGCATGGCCTTCACCTGAGGATTCTGGGAATTCCTGTATTTCTTCCTTGGAGACAGGAGATACTTTCTCTGCTCACTCCCTGAGAGATGCTCTGCTGGCAAAACACATGGTACTATGCTGATATACTCTGTGCCCTGGGACCTGGAGGAGCCACATGTAAACCCCTGCCAGCACTGAGGTCTTCTACCACCGCTGGATCCACAAGACTTTGCTCCCACTGGCTTGTGATCCCCTTGCATTCTCCATCATTGTATGTGTTTCGTGAGTCTGAAGAGGACTTTATAGATTGGTGTCAGACATATGGACTAATATTGAACTTATAGGCTTGATCTGGACTGGGCTGGGATGTTTTCTCAATATTCAATTTCTCTTGTATATAAACCTCTTTCTTATACACATATGAGTGTATATAAATTTGTTTCTCTAGTCTACCTAGACTAACACAGCCTTTCTGTGGGGGTTCAGACTGGACTCACTCCCCGCTGTGTGTCATCAGTATTGTCCTCTGTCATGGTATATACTCCAGCAATAGGACATCATATCTCAAGCTATTGTAGGCCCCACAGTCCTCTCTGTGCCTTCGCAGTTCACTGCAGGGACATTGTCCTCGGGGCTTGGTGTGCCAGTATGGTATCTGGTCTCTCAGTCTCTCTTTTTCCTTCTTGGTTTGCTTCCTGGTGGGCATGACAGGCCAGCTCCTCTGGCCTAGGGTTTAGTGTTATCCTCTGTAGCACATACTTCTAGGGGGGAAGAGGGCAGTCAGATTGGTTCTGATTGGAGTCGACCCTGTAGACCTCTCTGTTCATGAGTTGTTTCATGTGGTTACGTTGTCCTCAAGGTTTGGTGCACCATGGTGGGGTCTGCATGCACACTCCCATTTCTGTGGAGACATAAACAACACCCTCCCACTGGATGGATTAGCGTGCTGATCCCCCAATGCCATCGCCTCTCTATTTTTCCCCCCTTTTCTCACTCCCTCCTCCCCCATTTCCCTTCTTTGTGTTGGGATGATATATAATACATCCTTGGGTTTGTTCTGTCTCCCACTGGATTGCTTGTAGCTCAAGCCATATGAGATAAGTGGCGTTTCTTCTATACTTACCTCTGTGAACTCAGATTGTACTTGTCCTTTTGTGATTGGCTAACTTTGCTTAGTATAACTTCCTCCATTTCTTCCTATGAGATGATGTGCTTCATGCAATCATCAGTGCTTTTTAAGGATGCACAGTACTCCATTGTGGGTATGTGCCAGGATTCTCGTCTATCTCCTCCCATCTTCTTTCATGGCCCTGAATCATTCACTCTTTTACCTTTAGCATAATTTAATGTTGAAACTTGAGTTTTTAAGTTTTTCTTCAGTTCTTTGCCTCATACATTCCTTGATGTATGAGGAGGCTTAAAATGCTTGTGAAAACATGAAATTGAAAGGTAAGGTAACATGATGCAGACAAAGACCTATCATGATAGATAAAGTCTATAAAGAAAACAACACATGTGGTAAATGGTGATTAGGTCTATGTAATAAAGAGAAAGCAATGAACCTGTGCAACGTCTTATAGTACAGATTAACCTTGAAACATTACTTATACTGAATAGAATAAATCATCGCAAAAGGACAGAGACCATTATTATAAAACTCAAGGAAATAAAATCAAGGAAAGATTTTTACATAAATAAATATTTTGATGGATATGAGGAATGAGAGGGGAGGTCAAAACAAAGACAGAAAAGAAAGAAAGAAAGAAGAGAAGGGAACCATAATCAGAGGTTACATTTTATAAACCATGGTTGAACAAAATCACTGAAAAGGTAATCTGGAAGCTAAGACCTGAATGAATTAAAGGGTCATAAGAATACCTTGGGAAGCTGCTTTAGGTAAAGAAAACAATGAATGCAAAATAGTCTGCTTACCAGTTCTAGAAACCAGAAGAACACCGACATAATTATAGAAGAATGAACCATGGGGAGATGTTTGTGGGAGATTTTGCCAAAGCAGCATCAAGGATACCAATAGCATAAAACGTAGTTGAACAAATTCAGACTTTTCTTTAGGTGAATGGGAAATTGGTGCAAAGTTTTGAGTAAGAGTGACATAATCTAAGAATTAAGGCTGTTATGTTGAAAGCATTGGCATTTGTGGAGGAAAGAGTGTGGCTTTTAGGAATTTAGATAAAATGTTGCTATTATCATCTAGACTGGCAGTCAAGATAATGATATCATATAATTCAAGATGAGCATTGTATATAAAGCCAACAGGACTTTCTGATGGTTTGATTTTAGAGTTAAAAGGAAATATTTTTCAGATGTCAACTAAGTCCACATGGAGGAAGCACACCAACATAAGTCACAGAAGGGTTGTAATTATACAATCTGAAGTTGAAGGAGGGGATAGTATCAGAGCCTAACTTGTGAGAATCTGGTTTGCAGAAGGCTATGATGACAGTGGGAGCCCAAGATACATTTGTGGGATCTAGGTAGGAAAGAAGACTCCGGTGATTCCCCTCTATCCATAAGAGAGGAATGGGGGAAAAAAGTCATTACCAAATGGAGTTCATTGGAGAGGTGACTATGGAAGATAAAAAGGAAAACCCTGACTTGAATGGTTAAAACCTTGTCAGCAGATCCCCCTGTAACGCATGTTAGGCCTGATCTAGCTTTCAACATTTTCTGTTTGTTTTTGTTTTTGCTCACCTTGGGGTTTATCACAGATATGTTATGTCAATGTCTTGAATTTTTGTTAGATGTTTTTCTGGTTTTTTGTTTTCAGTATATGAAGCCCAGTATTGATGAACTGGTAGGGACAGAATGTAGAATAAAAGTTTCTGCGGGTGGGTGGGGGGTGGGGGTGGGTAAAAGGGAGCTACTATTAAGGAGTTCAGGAAGGGAAAGAATATTTTGAAAATGAATGTGGTAGCAATTGTACAGTACAGCTTGATGTGATTGAACAATGTAAAGATATGATATTTGTATTAACTCAATAAAATGGTTTTGAAAAAATATATTATTTAGCTTGAACCACTAAAAATTTGCAGCTCCCAGTTTTGAGGCTAGACTATGAAAGAAGCCGTTTGAGTGGGGAAAGCAAGAGCTCAGTTCTGCGTGAGTTTGAGTGAGAGCTCTGCCTCAGTGCAGTCTGTGGGCTCCCTCGGGCACCACAGGAATGCAAATCTGGAAATCTCCCCTCTCTACAGAATGTTAGCTAGAGATTGCTCATGATTGGCACCCACAAAGAATTTGGAAGGCAGAAGAGAAGACATTGTTCCCCAATGGCAGCTGCTGACAGACGGTGAGCATTGGCAGACAGCAGAACTGGGATTTTGCCTACAGATTTTAGAAATTCTCATGAGAATTGCCTAATTTGGTGCTACACAAAGCAGAAAATAATGGAGTGCTTCTCTGTATGTATTTATCTCCCGGATTCCTGAAAGCAGCTTTCTTAACCTTGGTTCATCTACTTTTTCAAGGGTTGTATAAACTTTCAATAATCAGTACTAATCATCTCTCCACTTCAGATACCTAGACTAGCACCCCTCTCAGCAAAAATTTTTATTAGATATATCATACTTTCAGTAACTTCTGTCTTGTATTTCTTCACAGGTTAAATAAATAGTTCTATCAGTAAAGTAAAACCGTGTTAATTACTTTGTGAAGCATTTTCAATCACAAGAGTCTTTAGGAAAGGCCCCTTGTGTATAGACTTCAATCTGTTTTTTCTCTAAATTATAATTGATGCAACCTCCCAAAGGAGATGCAAAAATACAGGTAAATGTCAGTCTATAATTTAGGTGAAAGTGTTGAGCTACAGAGATTGATTTGTGAATTGTAGACATATGGCTGGTATTTAAAGCCATGAACTATAAAGAGATCACCTGCATATTGAAAGGAGAAACTATCCAAGGACCTTAACTTGGGCTATTTCAAGGTTTGGAATTTGGAAGATGAAGAAGATACAGCAAAGGCGATTGCCCATGAGTTATTAGGAAAAGCCTTTTCAATAGGAAAAAATATGATCCTATTAGAATAATAAAATATTTTACTAATTAAGGAAATACAAGATAAACTAAATGCTACTGATAAATTATGTGAGAGGAAATATTTAAAATGTCTATTAAACTTATCAACATACATGGATCTGATCAGCGAATTTGCCAAGAACTGCTTAAGTAGACTAGATCACTTGAGAAAAGAGAAAATAGATAGAAAGTACATGTGAGATTTTTTTTTTTGGTACAAGAACACTGGAAAATAAGCATGAAATCCGAGGGGGGGGATTAATCATTTAATCAAATTACATGACTCTGTGTAGAGAGGAGAATCCCTATACAGGAAGGAGAGGAGAGAATTCTTCCTTTGAGGAAGAATGTTGACATAGGTAATAGGAAATTATAAAAGAAATTTTTTCCTAACTTCACCATTTTTATCCTCTTTATTGTTAATTAGGTGAAGGATAACTGCACCCAAGAATTAGTTTTACATTAAACACTTCATGCACATTTTATTTCCATCCCCTCAATATACTATATTTTATCTAACTTCCTCCTGATGCTTCCTCTTTTCATGTCTCCTTTTTTCCTAACCTTCTAAACTTTGTACTTGAGTAAATTCTGCACTTTGGATCTTAAATGGTTGATTATTCTAACATGGGGTGAGTTCAATTCACAATCTGAAAGATTACTAAGGACCACAATTTGTGAAGTTCCACCAGTCTCTATACTAGTAAACCTGGTATCTTTTATGATTTTGAGTTTTGTAACACATTTTTCTCCCAATCTATCCAGGGCTTTCTAATATGATCCTTTTCAGAACAATTGGTAGTGCTAGCCAGGTAGGGTTGTAAGGACTGATTTAATTAATCCGCAGGACTAATTGTTTCTATACATCTTTAGATGTTCATTACTCTTCTTTCCTCTGATCAGGGAGAAATCAAAAGTTGAAGGTTATATAACCAATTTTCAGACCCCATTTTCTAGTCACCAAAGTAGGATGGAGAACATTATCTTTGTGACTTGTTATGCCAGTGGACCTGGTGTGCCTTGATGCCTCATTCCAGGAGCTCATCCTCTGGGGGTCGGGTTAGATAGTCTACGAAGTTCCCATTACTTTGCCCCTCCATCACATTTATGGATATATATATAGATACGTCAGAACAAATGTCAGTGGATTTAACATAAATTCCACCTCAAAGTGACCCTAGAGAACAGTAAAATATCTTCTCACTTCTCAATACACTAAAATATCATAAACATAATGATCCATCACATAATAAGAATATGGTAGTAATTAAAGTAACCGCATAGGGTACCGTAATGAAGGGAAAGAAAGAACTGTGTATGTGTATCTGTGTGTAGGTACATAATATTGCACACACCAAAATTACAGCAAAGGTTACTCCAACAGTTTACATTGAACAAAATAAAAACAGATCATGCTTAAAGGTTAACATATGCTCGTTACAGCAATGTCTTCCCACTAGAAAGGACATGCTTGGGGTAACATTGTGATAACATTAATAATTGAATGCTACAAAATAAGATGGTAGTGAGATGCTACTATGAGCCTGGTGTTGACGAGGATGTCCCTGGTCCTGGAGAGTCAGACCTTGATGCTGTTTCTAAAGGTGAAGGGTTTACTACTGGATTTGTTTTCTTAAATTAGGCATCAAAGGAGGCTTCGTAGGAGCTATTGCTTTTCTTGTCGTTCACAACCTTCTAGCAGCTACGGTCCTTGGTAGCTATATGGTTAACTTTGTTGAACCTGTGCGGATTCCTCTAACCTATCTTATTCCTCTATGTTTGAAATAAGATGACAGACTTCAACTAATTATTTTGACAAAATTTGGGGGTGTCGGTGGGGTGGGCATTCTGGAATTTTTAAATCCAGGTCTTCTACCTTAAATACTATGATCTGCTGCTCTAATTAGCTACCTCTCTTTGGCATGGAGTTGAGTAACTGCAAAATCAACATCTAACTAAAATTAACTACCAATATCAATAACACCTGACTTTGGTACTTGCTGCTTCATCTTGTACTTTAATATTATGTAGATCTGGCCCTACTTGAAATGATTGAATCAACCCAAACTTGAAATAAATTCTTAATCAGAATCACCTTCGCTGGCTGTATGGGCATCTTTTAAAGGATCCCCAACATTTCCTTCCCCTAAAATAAGGATAAAAGACATATTATGCTGATTTTATCCATCAAACAAAATTATAAATAGTATTTTTTAATCATTTTATTGGGGGCTTGTACAGTTCTTATCACAATCCATACATACATCCATTGTGTCAAGCACATATGTACATTTGTTGCCCTCATAATTCTCAAAA
>NW_022111369.1:60646510-60648254 GCF_000313985.2 Echinops telfairi
TGCACATGTATTAGTGTTACAGGTTTTGTTTCTCTAGACAACCCAGCCTAACATAGTCACTTTAATATGAAAGCTTAACCATAAGTGACTCTGCTTTTTCAAAAATTCCGGTAGCATATCTTCCAGCATCACACAATACACATGCCACTAAAATGTGACAAGCTGACAAAACAGTGGTGGATTATGTTGAAGGTAGAGCTAGTCCCTCGAAAACTGATGAGTAAATGTTAATACTTTGTGAATAGACTCTTCATAAAATTGAAGTTCTGGTAGGAATGTTTAAGATAAATTAAAATAGAAAATTATGGTTTAGAAAGAATAAATGTCCAAAGTATCATGCAAATCTTGAAAAATAATAATGAACAGAAACTTATCAGATATCACAAAATATTATAAAACTTCTGCATTTAAATTAACACACCATTAGCATTGAAATAGGCACCCTGTTGTTGCTGTAGTTTAGGTATTGGGTTGCTAATTACAAAGTTGGAAGTTCAAAATGCACCAGCAGCTCAGCAGGAGGAAAATGAGGCTGTCCCCTTAAGGATGGAAAGTTTCAGAAATTTGGCATAGGGACACTATAGATCTGAATCAACTTGATGGCAGTGGTTTTGGTTTTTGGTAGCACTGAAATAAAAATTAGGGTCATCAAACAGACAATATAGCAATTGATCGTTCCATAAAAGTGCAAATAAAAAGTATTTTTACTAGAACTCCAGTTTTTGCCTTCATTCTCACAATACTTATTCAAGCAGCTATAGCTCTCAGAAATGCACTTGTGTGAGCCTCATTAAGGTGCCTACCAAGTAAAATCTGATCCAAACTGTGTCAGTACAATTTAAAATAGAGAGACCAGCTCAGAAGGTTATGGTGACTGTTTTTTAGAATTACAATTGATAAATTCTCTTGAAGGACACACCATGACCACAGGTTTTAAGAAAATTGAAATCTGCCCTGGTGAGAAAAAGCTAGCAAAATTGCACTAAGGAATGCGAACATTTTTCTTGTCCTTCATAACAGTGCACTCGCTCCTTTTTTGAGAGTGACCAAGTTGTCCTCTACAAACTTCTTTGGTTAACCTTACAGTATCCACTCTCCCTTTAACCCTGATCTTTCCTTTCAACTTTCTTTTGGGTTACCCAATCTCAAACAACATGCAAAGCAACATAATTGGAGTCCTTTGAGAGATTCCAAAGTTGCTGTCTTTCCATGGTCTACATTGAAGAGTTCTGGATTCTTCAGGGAAGGGTTACAGAGGTGAAACTGTCACTTTCAAAAGTGCATTGATCTTGGTGGAAGATGTTTCAAGAAACAGTAGATTCGTATTTTATTAGTTTTGCTTAGTAAATATTTCTATAACTTTTAGCAATACTCAATTTTATATTTACATTTGTTTTATTATTTTAAAAAACAGTGTTGTTGACAAATAATCCATATATCAAACAATTCAATAGTTCAAGCACATCAAGATGTGTAGTACAATCATTACTACAATAAATTTTAGAACATTTTCTTGTATTCTTCATTATTAGCTCCCCATGTCTCCCCAATATCCCCTGCCATATATCCATGAAACTACTCTCTCTATGGATTTACCAATCCTAGATTTCATATGCAGAAAAGCAATACTTTTAATTGCTTAATATCAGTATCACAATGTAAGTAAAATCAGCATCACCATCATTTTGATCATGTGATCACAATGACTATCATAATTTGTTTTCCTCCCAGTGCAAAGCCTAAT
>NW_022111369.1:60648532-60662617 GCF_000313985.2 Echinops telfairi
GATTTTATACATTTATCCTTAAACTCTGCTGAGTTTCTTTCTTTTTTTTTAAATCAATTTATTGGGGCTCATTCAATTCATCACATTACATAGATCAATTGTGTAAAGCACATCTATACATTTGTTGCCCTCATCATTCCCAAAATTCGCTTTCCTCTTGGGTTCCCGGAATCAGCTCAATTGCCTCCTGCAAGGCAATCTTTACATTCCATTTTTTTCGTGAACATTTTGCAGCCACCTCATATATTGGGTGCCTAAATCATTGTTCTGCCTGTAAGGATTGGTAACACGGTCCTGTACATCCATAGTTCAGCCAAGCTTTTGCAAGAAGCTTGGGCATTGTAAACATTCTCCAGACGAGTAAGTGTTCTTCCCCAAATTTGTGTACATTGACCTAACTCATGTGAAAACATACTGACTCCAGGGAACACCAAAGTTGGCACAAAGTGTGTTCCGTTTTTAAGTTATATACCACAGTTATATACTACCACATTCTGTATGCGTTTTTGTAGAAGTTACAAAAGAAAATATCCTATATATTCTCGAGTATAAGCCAACCTGAATATCAACCAAGGCACCTAATTTTACCACAAAAACTGCATTTAAAATGTGCTGAAAAACTTGGCTTATACAGGAGTATATATGGTATATGATTTCTGGTGACAAAGTTCTCATTGTTGAGTTTTAATAAACATTGGGATCTTGTTTACAAGCTATATATTTTTCTTCTTCTTCTAGTCTTAATGTTCCAAAGTGCTAAAAATGTTTTATAGTCTAACTTTGTTTGCATGCAAATCCATTTCTTCAGAAGTTAGCACACTAGATGAATTATTTTATGTTTTAATGGACAAGAGATTCATTACAGCAATAGGATGTGGGAAGTGGGGAACAAGTTTACTAGCTGACGCTAAAGTTTGTCTCTAAAGTTTGTAAATTTTCCCCTTGTCAAAAGTTGATTCCAATACATGGGGTCTCCAGGTGTGTCAAGTAGAAGGATGCTCCACAGAGTTTTCAGTAGCCTAATTCGGGAAGTAGATCCTTTCTTCTAAAGCACCCGTGCATATTGCGTAGGCTTACACAACCACTGACTATCAGCCAAGCCATTTATTTGGACTTCTCAGAGATTCTTTTGTAAATTTTATGTTCGCGTCATTCAGCATAGTTTTAGGTGTCAGAAAAAGCCATCCTTTTCTGTTTTATTTATTTTCAATTACATGCAATGATTGTGTGAATTAATCATTTTATGAAACTTATATGTCATCCGGCAGGAAAAATTCTTTGGCTGCCATTGATAATATTGTGTTCTTTACCTTTCAGTAGAAAAGGGTTCTGTTTGTAGTTGAAAATACATTTCACCTAGGAAAACATTAATTCATATTCTTTTAACTCACATTCTTTTTCATTATTTGCCCAAGCCATTGTTCTTTTGTCCTTTACCTTTGCTTCATACTGTCTCTGAACGCAAAGATGTACAAGGATTACAATTGAATGCCTATTATGGGTCAAATGCACAACTGGTTTTACTTGTGTTGCTTCATTTTTTTCCGCACAACATCCCTTCAGATAATGATTACTATTACCCATTTTACCAATGATAAAAGAGAGAAAGATCAGATGATTTTTTACAGTGATTCTTAACAATGAAGATTTAAGCCTTTGAAAGTTTTGTATTTTCATAAAAATAGGATTACAGTCTGAGCTAAAAGTGACTTTAAAAAAAGAAAACCCATGGTTCTCTGCCCTTCTCTTCCTGAAGTCTCAGCTGTGTCACTGTGCATTGCCAGTTGAGGAGGCCCTTGTTGTGGAATAACCAAGCACGCTATAAAATATTGCATGGAATTAATTGTTTAACTAGTTAGGAGAATTCATGGGCAATGCCCTTACAAACTGAATGGTGAATAGAATATTTTAAAAATGAGAAAATTTGTGTTCATCTTGTTTTTTACAATAAGAGAAAGGAAATTTTCTCTTTTAAAATTTATATAATTTTGTTGTTGCTATTATTATAATCATCAGTTACAGTAATCTTGGATATTAGGACACTCGTAGCATAGGACAGAAACTTAATCGAAATTTGCTTAAATATTTTTAAGCTTGTATAAAAGACAGGTTTAAGGCAAGTATAAATCCATGGACACAAAGACAGTTAGCAACACTAAAACCCTCTCCCATTTCTCAATTTGACTTTTTTTATTGGTTTCATTCTCTGTCTGACTCAGTCCATGCGGTAACAACCTACTCCCTGCAACTAAAGTCTTACAAGATCTTTGTTAGCATTATTGTTGGTTGCCATGGAGTCAACCCTGACTCTAGGTGACCTTCTGTACAGAGCAAATGTTGCTTGGTTCTTCCTCACAATTTTCAGCATGTTTTAGTCCGTGATCGCAGCTTATTACGAGATCCATCCGACAGGTCTCTCGTGAGGCTGTCCTCTAGGAGTTGATCTCTTGGTAGCACTGTTGAGTAAGTGGTGGGCTTTAAACTGCAAGGTCAGTGGTCCAGACTCATCAGCTCCTCAGTGGAAGAAAGATAAGCTACCTGCTCCTGTTAAGATGCATAGCTCCCCAAAGCTGTATCGGGTCACTATGCGATAGACAGCTGTCAGGAGAAGAGACCAGTCCCTGGAGAGGGACACCGTGCTTGGTAAAGTGGAGGGGTGGTGAGAAGGAGGAAGGCCCTCAATCTGGAAGATGGACGCTGGCTGCAGCAGTGGAGACAGTTGAGAGGATGGCTCGTGGTCACGCAGAGTTTCATTCCGTTGTGCGCGGGGGTTGCTGTGGCTCAGAAACCACTCCGTGGCACTTCACAGCAAGGACGAGAATGAGTCGGGATCGACTCAATGGCAGTGGGGTTGAGTGGGTAATGCCAAACCAACAAGCCATGCATTGTTCCCTGGAGATACTTGACGTATTTAATGACTGACTTTCGGACTATATTACCATGTCTTTCTTCCTAGCCTGCCTTAATCTGAAACCTCTACGAAAGCCTGTTCACCATAGGTGACGATGCTGATATTAAAAAGGTCAGTGGCATAGCTTCCAACAGCACAGCAACATGCAGGCTACCACCTTAGGAGAGGCAGATAGATGAGTGATGGTCAATGGTCCTTAACATGCTTGGTCTCACCTTGTATATCAATCCCTACACTGTGTTCTGATTGGACCAGCATCGAGCATATGCCTACCCCACACATGAAACTCAAGAGATGTTACTTTTATAAGTCACCCAAGGCCATATTCATTGGGTTGAATCATAACTGTCCCTTAAAGTAAAAGAGGGTGAATGGAGATTAGACAGACAAACCAATAGAGCAAAAAGTTATAAACGATGTAATGTATTTGAGAAACATAAACTCAAACCAAATCACCTTCATTCCCTGGGGCCCTAAAGAACAAAATAGAACTGACTTCTTGGGTTTCCAAAGCTGTGATTCTTCATGGAAGCAGAAGAGCCTCGTGTTTCTCCTGAAGAGTGGCGGGTAGGTTGTGCCTGCTGACCTTGCAGTGAACAGATAACTCAGAACACATTACACCATGAGGGCGTCTGCTGAGTAGCGTACATAACATATCCTATCAGTTTGTATCACGCAAACTTAGAGTAACAGGTATGAAACTGAATCCTCAAACCTTTTAGTTTTAATTTCCAAATACCTATGACACATCTTAAGGATCCCTGATGGCACTGTAGGTTGAGAGTGGGGCTGCTAACTGAAAGGTTGGAGATTCAAACCCACAGAGCTATGGTATCAGACTGTTCATGCCATAAAGATTTACAACTGTGAGGCAGAAAAGACCCTAGGGTGCTGGGTTTGTTTGGGGGCAGGATCCATTTTCTTTTCAGTCGTAAACACATGTTAAATCTCACAATGCAGCCAGAGTCAGTCTGGCAAAGCATATGTTGGAAGAGAGGGAGGAGGGGACGGAGACAAGGGTCCATGCAGTTAGTCACTGGTAAAGATATATCTAAGTTGAGTGATCCATTAGGGAAAGTTGTATTTACAATTGAAATGCCCACACAATTCCATTTCAGAAGTGTGGACTGAAAGAAATGCTAATCTAGACAATTATACCAACCTATCCAGGAAAAAAATACTTTAAAAATTAGAATATAAAACCTGAAATAGCAGAAGATAATAATGTGTCGAATAGAGTCATTTAAAAGGCACTAATATCAAGAAGAGAAAGGAAATCAAAATTTGGAATTCTCTTATCAAAAATCAAATGTAATCTTATTTGATATCCATAAGAATATTGAAGATTAATATACTGAGGCAAGGAAACAACAATGCTCAAATATCACTGCTGAGCTTTTTGTCATTGAAATAAATATATACTAGTTTTCTTAAGGGCATCAATAAGGTTTGTTCCTGAGCTAGTGTTTTCTTATCTTTTTAAGTTTCTCTTAAAGATAGAATGAATCTCTCAGAAGCCTCAATTTTTTGTCATGCTTCTAAGAAAGTATAAATAATTTCAATACCAAATAAAATCATCTTTGAAAGCTTCTTATCACATCAAGAAAAGGGACATGACAACAAAATCACACACACCACTGGAGAAAGAGCTCTGGCGAGAGAGCTTCCTATAGAAAGTGCATGTTCAGAGAGTTATGTTTGCAAGATAAATCTCAATTCTCTGAAGAATTCCAAGCCTCCACTAACTTATGGCTCTGTAAGTTAATGTCTTGGTATGTGCATAATATGTGGTAACTGTGTAATATAATTAAATACTGTATATAATTAAAGATGCAAAATAACATGCAAAAATGGATTTTAGCATATTGCCTAGCATATGGGTCTTGTTTTCTTGTTTTGTTAAGGGAAAAGTTCCATAATTATGATGATATAATTATCACTAATATTTCAGTGCATGGTTTTAACAAATAAGCCCATGGACCTGGTAAAGTCAACCCTTTGTGTCAAGAACTGATGCTGTTGATATTCAGGGTTGTTTTAACTGAGTAGGCATTCTATTTTGGTAACAAAATATTAGGAATAATACCAATTTTAATATCTTTGTATCAAAAATTTAGAAAATGCATCTGTTAAAAGTGATTGACATTTCTTATCACAGGTCTTCTTTTGTTTTTTCTTCTTTAAAGCTTATCTCACTTTTTTCCTGTTTCCTACTTCCATTCCTTCATCTTTCTAACTGTGAGTGCGTGTAGCTTACGAAGGTTATTGTTTCTCTCATAGACCTACCCTTATCCTTTTGGCCTGCTAACAATAAGCAGTTTGATAACACCTGCAATTCTACAGAAGAAAGAGGGGACTTCCGACTCAGAAAGAAGTTATAGACTCAAAACAGTTCTGCTTGGTCCCTCAGGGTCATTATGAATGGGCATTGATTCGATGGCAGTGAGTTTAGTTTTGAGGGTTTTTTGTTTGTTTTTCTGGTTGGGTTATTCCAACGTATTTCATATTTTGTGACTCTTGCTAATAGTATTGTTTTCTTATCTTCTTTATCAAAGCTCTCTTTGTTAGTATATAGGAGTTACTGATTTGTAATATTAATCTTATATCCTGCCATACTGCCAAATCTTTCCATTTTTTCCCCAAATATCTTTTTTGTCAAGTCTTTGAGATTTTCCACATATAATATCACATTTTCTGTCAATAAAGAGCATTTCACTTCTTTTCCAATCTGTTTTTCTTTGATTTCTTTTTGTTCTGTGATGTCTATGGCTAATACTTCCAGGACAATATTGAATAAGAGTGGTGAGAAGGGGCATCCTCGGCTGTAAGAGAAAGGCTTTCAGTTTCTCCCTGTTGTGCAAGGTGGTGGCCATTGGATGTATGTATATGGCCTCCAATATGTTGAGAAAATTCTTTTCTATACCTTTTTTTGAGTGTTTTTATCAGGAATGGGTATTGGTTATTTGATCATCCCTTGAATCATTATTTAATGCCTTCATTATATCTCATGATGGATTTTGCCTTGAAATCTATTTTATCTGAGATTACTATTACCACCCTGCATTTTTTTTTTTGCCATTAACTTGAATTATTTCCCATTCTTTGAATATCAGGCTATATTGCCTTTATGTCTAAAATATGTTTCTAATAATCAGCACATTTATGGACCTTATTTTCCTATCCAGTCTGCTACTGTTTCCTGACTAGTGCATTTAATCCACTAAAATTCAAGATAGTTATTGTTAAGTGTGAATGCGTTGTCATTTTTATATATATTCGTTTGTCATGATATTGGTTTCTTTGTGCTTCCCCTAGTTCTGTGCTGTTTTGAATACTGCCTTAAGTGTGTTGATTTCTGAGTGGTGTCATCTTGTATAGTGCTCTCAGGTTTGTGTGCAGTTCTTATTGATTATCTGTCCAGAATACTTTCTGGCATATTTTTTATAATGCCAGTCTTGGTTTTACAAATTCCTTTTATTTTTAGTTGTTTGCAAATATCCTTATATTTTTGTTCATACATAAGAAATAATATTTCTGGATATAAGATTCTTGGTTGGCCAGATTTATGTGTTTCTTTTAGGGTTTTACATATGTCATTCTATTAAGGAAAGGATGTTTTAAAAAGTAGGATGCCTGTCACATTACAACCTCAAAACCTGTTACAGAGCTACAGAAGTTACAATGGTACTGGTTGCTACTGGTTCAGTGGAACAGAATAGAGAACCCAGAAATAAATCTAACCACCTACAAATAACCAATTTTTGTCAAAGAGATACAAAAATGTGAACGGGATAGGAATAATCCCTGCAATTTAGATTTCCATATTTACAATAATGAAAAGGGACCCATACATCAGCGTATGTGCAAAAGTAAACTGAGTATGATGCAAATGTATAAGTGTAAATCCTAGAACTATAAAGACCATCAATAAGAAAATAGGGGCAAACATAAGGGCCCTATTTCAGGGGATAGACATACTACCAAATATAATGAAGGAAACATACATAATAGATGAACAAGTAGACGACTGGAGCAAAATAAATAGAAGAGTAAACAGAAGACACTTATATGCATAAAAAACGTCATTAAAAATGTAAAAAGAGAACCTATGGAGTGGGAAAATATTTTACACTGGACATGGGTCTAATCTGTAAAACCTATAGAAAGCGGCAAGAATTCAATAATAAAGGGACAAATCACCCAATTAAAAAGTGAGGGAATGAAATGAGCAAACATATGAAGAAATGCTCAAATGACTAAAAAATATTGGGTACATACATGCAAGGGAATAAAGCACATGACAACACTGTGAAGCAACTCATGGCATGGATGGACCTGGAGAGCCTTATGCTGAGTGAAATTAGCCAATCACAAAAGCACAAATATTATATGAGGCCATCGTTATAAGAAAACATAAAATGTGGGGAGGAGGGGAAGGCTTTGAAACCAAAGGGAACAAATATAGTTGTTTAGAGAGAACTAAAAGGGAAGATAAAGGTATGATGTAGACCAGCGGGTTTCAACCAGTGGGTTGCGACCCCTTAGGGGGTCAAACGACCCTTTCACAGGGGTCACCTGATTCAAAACAGTAACAAAATTACAGTTATGAAGTAGCAACAAAAACAATTTTATGGTTTGGGGGGTCACCACAACATGAGGAACTGTTTTAAAGGGTCACGGCATTAGGAAGGTTGAGAACCACTGATGTAGTAGACTGTTGGTGGGTGTTAACTTGGGTGAAGTGGGAGACAGTTGTTTACAAAAGGAGGAATCCTGGTGTTATTGTGGGTTACATATTAGGCTGTAACCACAAGATAAGAAATTTTAAAACACCAGCCAGTCTTTGGGAGAAAGATCAGGATTTCTACTTCTGTAAGGATTTACCATCTTATAAACCCAAAAGGGAAGTTCTACTCTGTAGTGTCACTAAGAGTCAGAATCGACTTGATGGCAGAGAGCTTGGCAATTTAATTTGAGTCTGCCAGAGGGAAACAGGAGATCGACAAATGGATGAGGGGTAAACTACTGGAAGAGTTGATAAGCACCTCCAACGGTGGCATGCTGTGTTAGTTGCGTTCTCTAGAGGAGCAAAACCAGTGACACTTGTATGTGTTTGTGTACAGAAAGAGATGTATATCCAGAAATGGCTTACAGAGCTGTAGAAGGAGGTAAGTCCAGTCTGGTTCCACTCAGGCTTCTCCTGACACATGTAGCTCTGGAAGCTTATGAAAGTCATATGGCAAAGCAAGGGGGGCACAGGCTGGTGAATGTAGAGGTAAATGAATGTGCAGTCAATCAAATCAATTCACCATTGGTTGTCTTCTGTTGGCTTCTTGGATTGGCATGCAACACAGCCGGGTTTGTAAGAGCCAAATGCAGAATCCACCTAAGAGAATGTGTTACTGGATCTCTCTTATATGAAAGGCCACACCCCCAAGGAGACGCCATCAGGCTAAGACCTACTGGATAGGTTGGGCTCCACCTCTACCTTCTCCCAGGAGTGTCTACTTGACATGGACTGTAATCGTCACAGACCCTCCTTGTCAAGTTGGCCTCTGTACACAACTCTTTGGCCATACGTAATCTCCAAAGACAGCAATAAACTCGTATTTGTTTCTAACATGATATAACTATGTATACAACAAACTAAACACTAACTTCATTTTCATTTTATATTTTAAAAGTGAACACAACAAAAATACTTGGTGCACAAATGCAAATGGAAAATACTTATAAAAATTAACAACCCTCATTTCTGCAGCAGGTGACATGACTGTGGCTGGGGTTTAGAACTACTTTTTTCCTAGCCCCTCCTGAAAAAATGACCAACGTATATGACAAGAAATCCCTCTCAATCCCACTTCTAAGGAGCATTTTGGCCCTCCATAATCTATTCAATGTTCTTGATAAACACCATAACACCATAACCGAAGGGCATCAATTTTACCTGATATTAGCAATGATATTCTTCATTTCATATTTTATTGGAAATTGGTTTGAATTTCTGGCAATCCCTTTTCAGTGTACCACTTCAGCCATTTTGGAATCCTCTTCAGCAAAATGTTACTTGTGTGTGATATTATATTGTTTAATAAGTTCCACTTCTCACATATTTTATTTTTCTTATCTCTGGGTAGGGCCATCTGGTGCCCCTCTGCATTGTATTCTGGTAAAAAAAATGCTTGTAGAAGCTCAATTTTTCCCATGATTTGTTTTGTTGTTGTAAAAATATAGATAACACATTTTCTAGTTCAACACTTTTCACATATATAATCCATTGAAACCAGTTATATCAATCATTTTGTACAACCAGCTCTGATACTCTTTGTCACAAGTTTTATTCCCACAAAACCCAATGCTTCTTAAACAATAATCCACCCACTTCCTCTCCATTCCAACCCTGATCACTACTATTAGCTCTCATCTCTTTATATTGTCCTATTCTAGGTAATTCATATTAGTGAGCTCACACTATATTTCTCCTTTGTGATTTATTTATTTCATGTCGCATAAATAATGCTTCCAGGCTCCATCATGGTATCGTGTGCGTCAAAACTGACTTCTCTTAGAGCACAGCCATATCCCACGGCACCCATGTGGCACATTTGTGCATTCCCTTTGAGTCAAAACATTTCATATATATGAAAAATAAAATGTAACATAATTACTTAGTTGGTTACAAACGATTAGCTTTTCTTTATTTTCTGTGAAAGGTTCATGCCAACACATATTCATATATATATATATATATGTTTACCATGGATGGATTTATTTTGATTCTTGGTCTAAGATATTAAAATCATCCAATCCCCTGAAAGCACATACTAATGTAAGTGTGATCAGTAATGAAAAGTCAAGGTCACAAAGAAAAAATATCATAGAACAAATGAGGGTTTTCTGAAGCAAAATGGCAAACATTTTTCCTTTTAGCCTTTTTTCACAATCACCTTGAGTTGATTATAATGATTGGAGAGGAAAAGGCGAGGAAGATGACTATAAGATACTTGATCTGCACCCAAACAAAGGCTGTTTAGCTAGATGAAGGATCTATTCCTTTGAGCTAAACACAGGGTGTTCAATTGTTAGACCCCCGGAGTCAGGTGTCATTTGGGCAAATAGCTTCTTCATATTAATACAAAACTCTATTGCCACCACGCTATTAAGGTGAAAAAGAAGACAGGATTCCCTTAGTAATGTTCACACTTGTTATAGAGTCAGGAACTCAAAAGGCTCGGAAGGGAAATTAGCAATATTATTTGTTGATGGTAGAGTATTAATATTTACCATGAAGAAACATACAGTGACTGTTTTGCCTGGGCCCCACCTAGCTGCCTTGTTTACAATCACCTTTCTGAAGCATCTCACTGTTTTCAAGTTTACCTGTTGAGACTTTGACCACTTTCTTGCGTTACCTTTGCACTGACCCCTGCTGTAATACCTTAACTTGGGACCCCTCCCCAGTCCCCACCCTTACATATGGTGTTTCAACTTGGGCACTTCTGTGAACCCGTAATCTGGGGAACAATAACCAACCCAGATATTATCTTCTATGGAATGTAGTCTCTAGATACCATCCTTATTCTTTACAAGCAACTATTCTTCTATCTCATTGCAAATTATTAACAAATGACATTACATAGTGATACAAAGCATGCCTAGAAAAGCAAAGCAGGTGCTGCTGTTGTTCTATGCTCCCCAGTCAGAGCTCCTATCACCACTATGTACAACAGAGTGAGACACTGTCCCATCTGGGTCATCCCCAGCAGCATCACTGTGTTTGAGATCACTGCTGCCATCACTGTGTCCAGTCATCTCATTTAGAGTCCTCCTCTTTTCTGTAAAACATATGTGACTCTAAATCTCTATGTGATGCCTTAGCTTACTTCTTTCTTATTTCCTCTGTTGCAATTCTCACTCCCTTCATAATAACGAAATGTATAATCATAAATCTGCGCTGGCTGCAGTGTCGAAGAAAGATTACACTGAGGGAACAATCGAGTCCCTGCTCTCTTGGAGCCAACAAAGACACGAGCATCAATCTAACCCTTTTATCACCTCCTTCTCCAGGCCTCCTTTCGCTCTTCTTTGATGGAGAGTGAAAACAGATCCCCCTATCTTGTTTTCACTCAATAAAGTGGCATGTGTTTGCAGAACATCTTGTTTTCCTCTTATTCATATTTTGGCATTTGTAGCAGTTGGTTAAAAGGAGAGGGGGTAAAAAAGCCACATTCCGATTTGTCTGCAACAGACAGTCTAATTAAGTTGGAGGGAGGGACAGATGCACAAAGCTGCTGAACTGCTCATAATACAAAACATGGCAGCTTCAGTTTGGAAAATCTGGCAAGACCGTGCCAACACTGTCAGCTGAACTATAATGTCACTGAACTAGCCGAAGTATGTAATTATGTTAAGTTCTCTAATTTTAATTCCAACTTCACATGTATTGCTGATGAATTTGAAAACATTTGCAATGCTATTACTTGAACTATGGTAAAAGCACAGTATACATATGATTCATCAAATCATAATTTTTCATTAATACGTTTTCATTTTAAAATACAAATAATTATCTAAACATTAGGTTTTTCACCTTTTAATGAAACGTTTTTTTAACTTGGTATTGTGTCTTAGGTGAAAGTTTATACAAGAAATTTGTTTTCCATTGGACAACTCATACAAAAGTTGTTCTGTAACATTGATGACTATCTCTGCCATGTGTCGCCCCCTCGCCACATTGCCACTCTGCCTTCCTCTATGTCCCCATGTCCATTTCTCCACTTTCTCTGTCCAAACCCCCCACCCACCATCCCCTTGTCTTCTCACCTTTGTTTTTGGATAAATGTTTCCTGTTTGTTCTCTGCGAATTGATTATTCTGGGGAGCACATTCCTCATGGGGGTGAGTTGTTTGTTTGTTTGTTTGTTTGAAGGCCAAACTATTATTTGAATGAGAGATCCTCAGTTCTGGGTCAAGACAATATTCTTCAAGATTTACTAACATTCTAGTAAATCTGATGTTTTTTCATGAATTTGAACTTCTGCATTGTTCTTTATTTCTAACTGGGGCCGTCTATTGGATCCATGGTCAGAGCAATCTAGTTCTTCTGGTCTCAGGCCCCAGCTTTGTGCTTTATGATTTGTGCACGAATTGCTTCCTTGGGTCTTTGATTTCCTTTAACTTTTGCTTCTGATGGGGATAGGCCAAGAGTTAGATCTAAGATCTCTGCTTGCAACCTTTTAAGATCCTGGGTGTAACCCACCAAACTAGGATTAAGAATAGTAGCTTTGTGAACTATGTTATGTCAATTAAGCTTGATGTTCCCTGAGACAATGTTCCTCAGCCTTGAAGCCTCACAATTCAATTCCTTAGAGAGGTCTTTGGGCATGTCTGAAAAACATCTGTGTTCCTTATATGTTATATATGATGTATATGTGAATGTATATGTAATGCATGTTGTTCCTCTTTGGTGCTATAGCATTAGCTTCAAATCATAGTGACTCTGTACAGTGCCTACTTCTGTGCCTTCCTCACAGTCATGGCTATGTCGGAGCCCATTGTGGGAGCCAGGGTGCCAATCCTTGCCATTTGTGTCTTCATTTGTCCACAGTTACATCTTCATGCTCTTTAACACCTGAAAGTGGTTTGTGCAGCAGCAGATTGGCCCAATGCAATGCATCATTTTATTTCTTGACTGCTGCTTTCATGAGTTTGGGTTGTAGATCCACGTAAAATGAAATCTTTGACAACTTCAATCTTATCTCCATGTATAATGATGTTTGCTATTGACCCAGTTGTAAAGATTTTTGTTTTCCTTAAATTGAGTTATTCACTGCTGCGGACAGCAGTGGAGATGGACCTATATGATCTCCTCTGCCTTCCCCATTGCCACAGGCAAGAGTCAGACAGACACCCATGCCCCATTCTTCATGACCTATTCTGTCACGAACAGTTCCCCTCATGCCATTCTACAATGGCCACAGAATTCACAGACAATATTCGCAGTCAAAGAGCACGTTAGGAAAGTCAATAGATTTGCATAAGTCAGGATCAGCAAACAATGAGGATACAGGCTTTAGTTTCCTAAGCCAGCAGCCTAGTCTCTCTCTCTTGTTCTTAGCCTCTCAGTCATGTGGGATCCAGCCCTCAGCCCTCAAGCCATATTGGTCTCTTGTCCTTTGCCTCCATGGGCAAGGAAGCCAGCCTCCCTGTTGTTTGGTCCCACAGTTCCATAGTCTGAGGCTAGATGAGGAAAAGGTGCCCCATCGTTTCTGTGCTGTTCTGCTGAGCTTCCTTGCTGCCGCCTCAGATGCAACTGGTCGCAGCAACCTCCGCCCTTCAGACCGAGCGCTTAGATGTGCTCTGCCAAAGTGCTCTGGGTTCAGGCTTGGTTCAGGTGCACTTTAGTCCTCAAAGTAATACTCTTGCTTTTCTTTCTTTCTTTTTTTCCCCTGAATTTGCTTTAACTTCCAAATCTACATATTTTCTAGTTTCTAATTCTATTCTGCTGCTTCAAAGATGACTCATTCTTATAGCCAGGGAGGTGGTGACAAAAATTGACCAATTCCCTTTTAGCATTACCAACACTATTTGGTGGGAGTAATGAAGACTTAGTTAGAAGAGTCATATCAAGAAATTTCACTCCATCACACACTCTGTTCCTGATAACCATCAAAGAATGAAAATGTCTGCGTGGATACCTACTCTTACCTTTCCAATAAAAGTAGTATATTTGTTCTTTTGTAATTGACTTCTTTAACTCAGCATAATAATTTCTTTTAGAAGAGTCAATGCCAGAATTAAACCCAAGGAGTTGAATATTAAATTGTCCCAATGTCCATCTCTTTCAAGATGCTATTTGGTTCCAGTTTCACCCGCCCCCACTCCTCCCTTGAGTATAGTTCCTCACATTCTTTGGTTTTTAAGAAACCCAAAACCCAATCCCACAAAACACAAAAATTGTGAGGGAATATTTCACGCGTTGGTGAGTGCTCTTAAGTCCCAGACCCAAATGTCAGGCTGAGGCAAGTCAACTGTGGGTCCTGGAGCCAGAAGCCAGAGTCACTGCAGGTCTTCTTGATACGACAGAGCTCAGTCAGGAAATAGGGGTGCAGCTCCCAGGTGAGGTGATGTGCATTAGAACCAGTGTATAGACCCCGCAATAGGTGGTTTCTGAAG
>NW_022111369.1:60662717-60665384 GCF_000313985.2 Echinops telfairi
ACAGACAGTCTAATTAAGTTGGAGGGAGGGACAGATGCACAAAGCTGCTGAACTGCTCATAATACAAAACATGGCAGCTTCAGTTTGGAAAATCTGGCAAGACCGTGCCAACACTGTCAGCTGAACTATAATGTCACTGAACTAGCCGAAGTATGTAATTATGTTAAGTTCTCTAATTTTAATTCCAACTTCACATGTATTGCTGATGAATTTGAAAACATTTGCAATGCTATTACTTGAACTATGGTAAAAGCACAGTATACATATGATTCATCAAATCATAATTTTTCATTAATACGTTTTCATTTTAAAATACAAATAATTATCTAAACATTAGGTTTTTCATCTTTTAATGAAACTTTTTTTAACTTGGTATTGTGTATTAGGTGAAAGTTTATACAAGAAATTTGTTTTCCATTGGACAACTCATACAAAAGTTGTTCTGTAACATTGATGACTATTTCTGCCGTGTGTTGCCCCCTCGCCACATTGCCACTCTGCCTTCCTCTTTGCCCCCATGTACATTTCTCCACTTTCTCTGTCCAAACCCCCCACCCACCATCCCCTTGTCTTCTCACCTTTGTTTTTGGATAAATGTTTCCTGTTTGTTCTCTGCGAATTGATTATTCTGGGGAGCACATTCCTCATGGGGGTGAGTTGTTTGTTTGTTTGTTTGTTTGAAGGCCAAACTATTATTTGAATGAGAGATCCTCAGTTCTGGGTCAAGACAATATTCTTCAAGATTTACTAACATTCTAGTAAATCTGATGTTTTTTCATGAATTTGAACTTCTGCATTGTTCTTTATTTCTAACTGGGGCCGTCTATTGGATCCATGGTCAGAGCAATCTAGTTCTTCTGGTCTCAGGCCCCAGCTTTGTGCTTTATGATTTGTGCACGAATTGCTTCCTTGGGTCTTTGATTTCCTTTAACTTTTGCTTCTGATGGGGATAGGCCAAGAGTTAGATCTAAGATCTCTGCTTGCAACCTTTTAAGATCCTGGGTGTAACCCACCAAACTAGGATTAAGAATAGTAGCTTTGTGAACTATGTTATGTCAATTAAGCTTGATGTTCCCTGAGACAATGTTCCTCAGCCTTGAAGCCTCACAATTCAATTCCTTAGAGAGGTCTTTGGGCATGTCTGAAAAACATCTGTGTTCCTTATATGTTATATATGATGTATATGTGAATGTATATGTAATGCATGTTGTTCCTCTTTGGTGCTATAGCATTAGCTTCAAATCATAGTGACTCTGTACAGTGCCTACTTCTGTGCCTTCCTCACAGTCATGGCTATGTCGGAGCCCATTGTGGGAGCCAGGGTGCCAATCCTTGCCATTTGTGTCTTCATTTGTCCACAGTTACATCTTCATGCTCTTTAACACCTGAAAGTGGTTTGTGCAGCAGCAGATTGGCCCAATGCAATGCATCATTTTATTTCTTGACTGCTGCTTTCATGAGTTTGGGTTGTAGATGTACGTAAAATAAAATCTTTGACAACTTCAATCTTATCTCCATGTATAATGATGTTTGCTATTGACCCAGTTGTAAAGATTTTTGTTTTCCTTAAATTGAGTTTTTCACTGCTGCGGACAGCAGTGGAGATGGACCTATATGATCTCCTCTGGCTTCCTCATTGCCACAGGCAAGAGTCAGAGAGACACCCATGCCCCATTCTTCATGACCTATTCTGTCACGAACAGTTCCCCTCATGCCATTCTACAATGGCCACAGAATTCACAGACAATAATCACAGTTAAAGAGCACTTTAGGAAAGTCAATAGATTCGAGGAAGTCAGGATCAGCAAACAATGAGGATACAGGCTTTAGTTTCCTAAGCCAGCAGCCTAGTCTCTCTCTCTTGGTCTTAGCCTCTCAGTCATGTGGGATCCAGTCCTCAGCCCTCAAGCCATATTGGTCCCTTGTCCTTTGCCTCCATGGGCAAGGAAGCCAGCCTCCTGTTGTTTGGTCCCACAGTTCCATAGTCTGAGGCTAGAGGAGGAAAAGGTGCCCCATCGTTTCTGCGCTGTTCTGCTGAGCTTCCTTGCTGCCGCCTCAGATGCAACTGGTCGCAGCGACCTCAGCCCTTCAGACCGAGCGCTTAGATGTGCTCTGCCAAAGTGCTCTGGGTTCAGGTGCACCTTAGTCCTCAACGTAATATTCTTGCTTTTCTTTCTTTCTTTTTTTTCCCTGAATTTGCTTTAACTTCCAAATCTACATATTTTCTAGTTTCTAATTCTATGCTGCTGCTTCAAAGATGACTCATTCTTATAGCCAGGGGGGTGGTGACAAAAATTGACCAATTCCCTTTTAGCATTACCAACACTATTTGGTGGGAGTAATGGAGACTTAGAAGAGTCATATCAAGAAATTTCACTCCATCACACACTCTGCTCCTGATAACCATCAAAGAATGAAAATGTCTGCGCGGATACCTACTCTTACCTTTCCAATAAAAGTAGTATATTTGTTCTTTTGTAATTGACTTATTTAACTCAGCATAATAATTTCTTTTAGAAAAGTCAATGCCAGAATTAAACCCAAGGAGTTGAATATTAAATTGTCCCAAATGTCCATCTCTTTCAAGATGCTATTTGGTTCCAGTTTCACCTGCCCCCACTCCTCCCTTGAGTATAGTCCCTCACATTCTTGGGGTTTTTTTTTTTT
>NW_022111369.1:60665725-60674655 GCF_000313985.2 Echinops telfairi
AGACACCCATGCCCCATTCTTCATGACCTATTCTGTCACGAACAGTTCCCCTCATGCCATTCTACAATGGCCACAGAATTCACAGACAATATTCGCAGTCAAAGAGCACGTTAGGAAAGTCAATAGATTTGCATAAGTCAGGATCAGCAAACAATGAGGATACAGGCTTTAGTTTCCTAAGCCAGCAGCCTAGTCTCTCTCTCTTGTTCTTAGCCTCTCAGTCATGTGGGATCCAGCCCTCAGCCCTCAAGCCATATTGGTCTCTTGTCCTTTGCCTCCATGGGCAAGGAAGCCAGCCTCCCTGTTGTTTGGTCCCACAGTTCCATAGTCTGAGGCTAGATGAGGAAAAGGTGCCCCATCGTTTCTGTGCTGTTCTGCTGAGCTTCCTTGCTGCCGCCTCAGATGCAACTGGTCGCAGCAACCTCCGCCCTTCAGACCGAGCGCTTAGATGTGCTCTGCCAAAGTGCTCTGGGTTCAGGCTTGGTTCAGGTGCACTTTAGTCCTCAAAGTAATACTCTTGCTTTTCTTTCTTTCTTTTTTTCCCCTGAATTTGCTTTAACTTCCAAATCTACATATTTTCTAGTTTCTAATTCTATTCTGCTGCTTCAAAGATGACTCATTCTTATAGCCAGGGAGGTGGTGACAAAAATTGACCAATTCCCTTTTAGCATTACCAACACTATTTGGTGGGAGTAATGAAGACTTAGTTAGAAGAGTCATATCAAGAAATTTCACTCCATCACACACTCTGTTCCTGATAACCATCAAAGAATGAAAATGTCTGCGTGGATACCTACTCTTACCTTTCCAATAAAAGTAGTATATTTGTTCTTTTGTAATTGACTTCTTTAACTCAGCATAATAATTTCTTTTAGAAGAGTCAATGCCAGAATTAAACCCAAGGAGTTGAATATTAAATTGTCCCAATGTCCATCTCTTTCAAGATGCTATTTGGTTCCAGTTTCACCCGCCCCCACTCCTCCCTTGAGTATAGTTCCTCACATTCTTTGGTTTTTAAGAAACCCAAAACCCAATCCCACAAAACACAAAAATTGTGAGGGAATATTTCACGCGTTGGTGAGTGCTCTTAAGTCCCAGACCCAAATGTCAGGCTGAGGCAAGTCAACTGTGGGTCCTGGAGCCAGAAGCCAGAGTCACTGCAGGTCTTCTTGATACGACAGAGCTCAGTCAGGAAATAGGGGTGCAGCTCCCAGGTGAGGTGATGTGCATTAGAACCAGTGTATAGACCCCGCAATAGGTGGTTTCTGAAGTCATACCATCTACTATGATAAATTAAAAGAATGTTCCTATGCTTGAGCCCATTGTTGCAGCTACTTTTTGTCAATCTTTCTCTCTTTTTTTCCTGCCCACTTACTTCCCCAAGCATGATGTACTTCCAGAGGGCCTGGTCTCTCCCAACAATATGGCCAAAGTATGCAAAACTAAGTCTTGCCATCCTTTCCTCTACAGGAGCACTCTGGCCGTACTTCTTCCAAGAAGGTTGGTTTGTGCTTTGATCAGGCTGCGGAACTTCACTGTTCTTGTGCTGTCCCACAACGTAAGTGCATCAGTTCTTCTTCAGTCATCCTTATCCCTTGTCCATCTTCCACAGGCAGGTGGGGCAAGGAGAAATGTCATGGGTTGGGTCCGCTGCACCTACTCCTCGCGGCATCCTCTCTTTTCTTTTTCTAAAATTTACTTTCACTTCCAAATCTGCATATTTTCTGGCTCCTAATACTCAAACATTATCAAATGAGTGGTTTGATAAGTCACAGGATTTAAAGATAAATATCTGGTTGGCTGAGGATATGAGTACTGACCAAGCGAGCTGCCATGAAGACGACAGAAGCTGTATTGCCATAGGATGGTGCTATGCCAAGCAATGCTATTGAACATCCGTGTTCATTCCACCAAAAGACTAATTCATAATTGCTTATTTAGATCCTGAATGAATAACATATACATTTTAAAAATTCTTGGACATTCATTAAAATTTATGAAAATTCTTCATAAGAAATATAAGAAGTTACAAAAATTATTACTATATAAAATATTTAAATCAATGTATAATTATGAATTCTAAATAATTTGGGGGGAAATTATACATGAGAGAAATACCATAAGAGATAAACAGCTTCACAGAAGATAGAATGTGCTAAAGAAGGAGTTAGGAGAGTAGTAATGTTAGGTTATGAGATACTGTCCTCGGTTCTTGTGTCTAGACATGGGAAAATTCACATAGCAAAAGCATGAAAGCAATTAAAAGTAAACTTTTATGAATGGCAGCCAAGACATTTTTTTCCTCAGTCTTTTCTCTGTTTATTGTAATGCCAAGTGTTAATCCAAAAATACTATTTTGGATTTTTACCAACAGATGTAATGATATATAATTCACATATCACAATCACACCAAGAAGAGCTGTACAATCATCACCACATCCACTTTAGAACATTTCCTCCATGTACCCATCGTTACAAGATCCCCATTTCCCTCCAGCCTTCCCCGCCATACCCCCAAGGGACCATTAACCCATTCCCTGTCTCCATAGATTCACCTATTCTGGATTTCATACACAGAAAAGCATTAAACAACAACAAGTAACAAGAATAACAAAGTAAACCAGATAAAAACCTCAAATGAAAAGAAAGCAGAACGTAGTTAAAATTAGAACAAATTTAAATGGATCATAAGGGAGATCAAATAATAGGTTACTAAATTTTCACCTAACTGCATCTGCAACAATCCACTTTCCAAAACATTCTGTATGACAGCCTTCCATTTCAATACACTAAAGAGTCCTCTGTAGTATATTTACTGAATGCTACATATATTTTGATCCCTTGAATGCTACTTCCATGAGCATTGATTGTGGAGTAAAGCAAGACAAAATCCTTGTCAACTTTACCGTTTTCTCTTTTTATCATGATGTTACCCATCCATCCACTTGTGAGGATTTGGGTCCACCTTATAGTTAGTTGTAATCCATACTGAAGGCTACAACCCTTGATCTTCGTCAGCTAATGCCTCAAGTCTTCCTCACTTCAACAAGCAAGGTGCGTCATTTGCATATCATAGATTGTTAATAAGTCTTTCTCCAATCCTGATGCTACATTCTTCTTTATATTAAGCAGCTTCTCTGATGATTTGCTCATCATAGCTATTTCATAATTATGGTGAGAGGATCCAATCCTGATTCATACCGTTCTTGATTTTAAACCACGCAGTATTCCCTTGTTTTGTTCACACAACTGCCTCTTGATCCATGTAAAGGTTCCTCACGAAAACAATGAATTGCTCTGGAATTCCCATTCTTCTCAACGTTATCCATAATATATTATGGCCCTCATATATGTCTTGGTATAGTCAAATGTCAACAAAACACAAGTGAACTTCTTAGTGGTATGCTCTGCTTTGAACTAAGATCCATCTGACATCAGCAATGATATTCCTTGTTCCATGTTCTCTTCTGATTCCTGCCTGAGTTTCTGGGAGTTCCCTGTCAGTGTACGACTGCAACCATTGTTGGATGATCTTCAGCAAAATTGTGCTTCTGTGTAATATCAGTGATAGCATTCTATCATTTGAACATTCTGCTAGGTCATCTTTCTTTGGAATGGGTATAAATATGGATGCACTGGAAGCACCCACTCAACTATGCTTCATCCGCTCTTTGAAACGTTTCAACTGCTATTCCATCAATTCCTGGAGCCTTTGTTTTAGGCTGATGCTTCAGAGCAGCTTGACCTTCCTTTAGCACCATGGGGGTCTAGCTTTTATGCAAAAGGGTATCCTGAAATAGTGGACTATCAACTAGCTCTTTTTTGGTACATTGACTCTGTATTCTTTCATTCTTCTCAATGCTGGCTGCATCATCCAATTTTTTGCCCATAGAATCTTTTAATATTGCAACTCTAGGTTTTGATTTTTTTTTTTCATTCAGTTCTTTAAATTTGAGATATTCTGAGTATGCTCTTCCCTTTTGGTTTTCCACTTCTAGGTCTTTGCACAATTCATTATAATACTTGAATTTTTCTTGAGCTGTCCTTTGAAATTTCCTATTCAGCTCTCTGTATTCATCCTTTCTTCCATTTGTTTTAGTTATCTATGATTAAGAACAAGTTTCAGAGTCTCTTCTGACAGGCACGTTGATTCTTTCTTTCCTCTTTTAATGACCATTTTCTGTCTTCCTGAATGATTGTCTTAATGTATTTCTACAGATCTTCTGTAGATCTTCTGTCATTAGTGTTCAGTGCCCAACATCAAATATGTTCTTACGATAATCTTGAGATGTTCAAGAAATGGGGAGACAAGTCCTTTTTTGTTGTTTCTACTTAGTCTGGAAGCTCTGCTGAAACTTGTTCACTTTGGGTGACCCTGCTGGCATTACCATTGAATTACCAGTGACAATGCGTCCAGCATCACAGCAGCACATAAGCCACCACAGTAGACAAACTGGCAGAAAGTGGTGGTTCTGGTGCATAGTGAGTACAAACATGGTGGCTGTTGTTTGTATTATCTATTTACACCTAGACTTAAAATTATGATATTTCCCCCTATTCTTCTCAGTTCTTCAATAGTCTGAACAGTTTAGTTCCTAGTATTCCCAGCTGCCCAGAAACATGGATCTTACAGGCTCTGTGCAAATAGAACTCTAAGGGCTGTCTTGAGTCCTTACAGAGTTACCGTACATAATCAAGTATAAGCTGACCCAAATATCAGCCAAGACTGATTTTTTTTCAACCACAAAAACAGCATTAAAAATATGCTGAAAAACTCGGCTTATACACGAGTATATAGGGTAATTGAAATTACATTTAACAGCGAGACTAAATTCCATATGAAAAAATGATCCCACCATTCACAGACACATTTTGTAAAATTAATTAAAACACAGGCAATACTCAGACACAGTTAAAGCAAAATAAAAGTTCAAAGAGATGTTTTTGACTTTTTATTTGGATAGATTTTAGTTCTGTGTAACATTCAGTTAAAACAAACAGCAGCAAAAACAAATCTTGGAAAGGAGGGTCTATATAGAAAGAAAATAGAATTAAAATTTTACATGAACTTGTAAAAAATAATAAAACAAATATAATATGTTAAGAATGTTTTGATGCAAACAGATAATTTGAAACACGCATTATCTAACAGGAATTCTAGTGATGAAATGGGGTAAGTATTCAACTGTTAACTGCAAAGTTGGTTGGTAATTCAACCAAGTTGTGGCTTTCTCCTTCCAAGATTTATAGCCTTGTAACCCCTTAGGAGCAGTTATATTCTGTCCAATAAGGTTACCATCAACTGAAATTCACTTGACCACAGTGAGTTTGGTATGTTATAGTTGGCTTCAATTTGAATGCCCTGCAAGTTCAAAATCCTGAAGTTTATGACAATTTCTAAAATAAATATGCTTTTAACTTCTAAGTTTAGTTTATTACTGTTTTATTAAAAAGCTGAATATAAACAATGGTGAATTATTTAGAGGACAGAATCTTAAAGATCTAACAAACACATCTTTAAATGATACTACTATAACTGAAAAAATTTTATTGTATCTTGATGTAAATACAATTCTGGATGGTGGACCAGTAAAGATGACTCCTGATATTTTAACGCTGAATTACAACTCACTTGTTGAATTAATTTTACATGTTGTACTATGCAAAAATAAAATGATTTATCTGGAGAAATAATGCCTAACACTTTACTTCCTTTTCCATTTATGGATTGAGATCCAGGAACATACTGAGACAAAACTGAAAAGGGTACGTAGACTGCCATCTAGCACGATTTTTCAGTAGAACATGATTTATAGGGTATTTGAATAATATCTCTAGTATTGAGACAAGCATATGTTTGAATACAATTAATTTATTCTCCATATTCAAAGTTACATATGGGCTGTCCTTTCAGTCATTGGCCTAAATTTCCCCTCGAAATATTCATATATAAGTGTTGCCATTTATATACTAATTTATTAATACTCACTTGACTCAGATATAGAATTGTAATTTAATAGGGATTTTCTCGAAAGGCCTCCTTTTAAATAGGCTTATTAGTGTGCTCTTTTCCTTCCTTAGAAAGTATAAAGTATTTGAGCCCAAAGTCTCTCAGGACTCAACATGCTTTGTAAAATTATTTACTTTCCTCAAGAACACTTTTTGTTTGTATTGGCATAAGAAAAGAACTATGCTGATGATTAAAATTAAGTAAAAGTATTTCATTAATGGTTATCCTAGTCTATGTCTTTATATTTACTTTAATCCTACTGCCACTTACTGCACAGGTATTTTAAAATATTTTCTCTTGCTCCAACATAGAGTGAGCACAAACCATAGTGCTGGCAGACCCAAAGGGAATATGAACACTACACTTGAGAAGGCCAAGATAAAGCCTGGTCTCAGGATATACTCTGAATCCCTGTCACATAGGCCTTAGAGCAGGCATCCTCAAACTATGGCCCGCGGGCCACATGTGGCCCGCTGAGGACATTTCTCCAGCCCACCAAGTGTTTTTGCCCCGTTTGTTGTTTTACTTCAAAATAAGTTATGTGCAGTGTGCATAGGAACTTGTTCATAGTTTTTTTTAAAACCATAGTCCAGCCCTCCAATGGGTCTGAGGGACAGTGAACTGGCCCCTGTTTTAAAAGTTTGGGGATCCCTGTTTAACCAGTAAACATTCTAACTTGATATGACTTCAGTGAGAAGTCCTATAAGATTAAACTTTTGGTCTCGCCTCATCCAGAGCAAAGAATTAAAAAAATGCTCAAGAAAACAATTAGTCCAAAGGATTAAGAACCACTTGAACCTCAGCCTCATGTACCCTAAACCAGAAGAAATAAATGGCACCCAGCTATTGTTACTTGCCATTCTGATTAGCATTACAATAGAAAATTCTTAGCAGAAATGGAGAAAACAAAATATAGAAAAAATTCAAAAAGATCAGACTTTCTGGACTAAGAGCATCTCACACATTCTGACCTCTAGATATCCTTCAAGTCTGGAAGAGCACTCCAGGTATGGGTCAACTTCTGGTCCAATGGTAGACAGATATACAGTGAATAACAATACCAGGGAGAGATATAGTCCTCAATATAAACTATAAGATTACATCAAAACGGCAGCATTTGCCCCAAAACAAAGCTCAGAACTCTGGGAGGGAAGGAAAGAGGATGAATGAAAACCGGGACCCCTGGGAGAAAGAGAGAAAGGTGCTGCTATATGAGGGGATGGCAAGCAATATCACAGAACACAAGGTGTATAAATTTAAAATAAAAAACGAATAGGCCTTTTCAGAAGAGTGGAATGCTTAGCGCACCCGTGGAGCTCTTACCGAAATAAAGAAATGTTCAGCTTCCAGTTTAAGAAATTTCACTGATGTCGGGACAAGGAATCTTGGGTCAGGACAATAGAATTGAATTAAAATTAATTCCAAGCAGCTTAACAGCGTCCCCACTTGGGGGCCAGAAATAGCCTTTAAAGAGGAACCAATCACAGTGTGGTGCTTGAGCAGTTCCTGATACACTGATGACACAACTTCATCCCTTCAAAGGCTACATTGTGATGAAGGACAAAATGTATCCTGACAGATTTTCTACCAGAGCCTGCATCATTACCTGTCAGGCAATTAAATAAATGTTTATAGTGGAAGCAAGTTAGGTGTCTTTGATGTCATTTTTACACATCATGATGTAGTTCTGTCATAAACTGGTCAAGTTCTAAACTAAGCAGACATAGAAAATAGAATATGTAGTTCACTAAGAATTGCAATAGTCTTCGCACAATGGAAAGCTTTAAATAAGCAAGTAACCTAAAATCCTAATGAATCAGGAAATTCATTAAACGTATTATTCAATAAACCACATAGCAGATATTTCCTGCCACTGAGTCAGTCTGACTCGTCGCAACCCTGTAGTGCAGGGTAGAAATGCCTGTGTTGGTTTCCACGGCTGTAGAATCTTTATGGACGTAGAAGCCTTACAAATTCTTACAAATAATGAATAACTTACGAGTACTAAAAGAGCTAAGGATATTAGACAAGTCACTTGTTTCATTCCTCAGTGTACCAACCTTCTTTTTAAATTGGAAAGACTAGTTCAAGATAGCCATCATTTATCCCTCCAAATTTATTCTACTCAAACACATTTCATTTTGGCAGTGCCTTCAGAAACTTCCATTCAGTCGTATCTATGTTATGACTCAGTTTAATTTAGAGAGCGTGTGCATTTTTTAATCAAAATACAAACAAAACCAAATACTAATGCATATTTCAAAATGTAGGAAATTCAGCTAAAGCATGATTAAAAAAATAAAACAACATCAAGCTTTATATACCTTCATTAGAACAAAGAACATGGAAATAAATAGACTAAGCATTTGCTTTCATAACTTGAAAGTTAACCAAAGCATATTATTTCACTGCTCTATGGTATTAATGATAATGTACTTTGGCCTTCTTGTTTTTTACATTAATCATCTCTTAACTTGAAACAAATATAAAACCTATCCTTCCTTTTCTCTCACAGTGTTCATACTATGAAATCCTCTCTCCAGCGAAATATCTGTAAAGAGTCAGTGGATTACACATGTCGACCTCTATGGCCCATGCTTCCAATTATCTGCTTTGCTTAATATTTTCTAAATGTTTAGTCATTTCATGTTCAAGTTCTCTCAAAACCAATGGAGAAATTCAACTGGTTTGCACCAGATTGGCAGAAACCGTATCTACTATTTGTGAACTGGTTGTTTAAATGACACTTATAATTTGGGTTCTCTTTACGGTGGGAAACAGGGCAGCAGGGAGATCACGGCTGTGGCGATCACAGACTTTCATTCCGAACCTTTTTCATGCATTCATCTGTGCAGGAGTGTGTTTTATAAAACATGAAAGGGAACTAGGTTTGTAATATTTATTCACTTTATAAAAGTCT
>NW_022111369.1:60675826-60677378 GCF_000313985.2 Echinops telfairi
TTTATTTTAACCTATAGTAACTGCTTAATTATATAATCTTTTAACTTAGAGATTTTTCTAGTTGAATGAATCTTCTACTTAACTGTATTTGCTCTATATGGAAATTATATAGATTGCCAAATTCAAATAGCCACATGTTAATGTAGCATATCCAGTAAAATACTACTTTTGTCAAGCTAAAACACTTCTTTGTCACTGCCATCAAGATGATTCTGACCCATAAAGACCCAAGAAGAAATGGTAGAACTGTGTCTGGGTTCCAAGACAGTGGCTCCTCAGGGGAGTAGAAAATCCTATCACTGACGGTGAAGTGGCTCGTAGTCTCAAATTGCTAATCTTGTGGTGAACGGCCCCATACGTAACCCACCACACCACCCAAGGCTCAAAACTCACTTAAAAACCTTAAAATTAACCTTGCAAAGTTCTATAGAAATAAATTATATTTGCTTCTAGTTGTTTGCATTATTGAAAAGTAAGTTTCTACACTCTGATTAGATGAGGGGCATTTTGTTTCATATTCATCCTAGTTTCCTCAAAAGCTTAATCCAAATCCCGACAATAGCTTTCGATCTTTCTCCTTCAATTCAAAGTGTGGCAGGTGTAATATCTGTGTGGCCAGCAAGGTGAATGGATGGATTTTGCATGATCGAGACTGTGGTGACATGGTACCAAATCTGTCTTACCTAAAATGGACAGTAACTACTCATTTCCATCAAATAGCTGCCATGTATACATGTGGAACACAGTAATGAGATGGTTAATTTGTCAAAAGATGACACAATTCTGAGATTTTTTTTTTGAAATTTTCAAAAATGGATATTGCCCACTATGATTTCTTGCCACCATTTCTTTGTTGGTGTGTCAGGCTGTGGTGGTTTGTGTTTTGCTGTGATTCTGAACGCTGCGTCACTGGCATCTGAAATACAGCAGAGTCGCCCAACATGAGCAGGTGTCAGTAGAGCCTCCAGAATAAGACCGAACTCTGCAGAAGGAGTAGGCTGCCCACTTCAGAGGGATTAGCAGCCAAAAACATATGAATATCATGAAAACACTATTAGTTACTGAAAACCTCATGAACAGAAGCAGATTGTTGTCAGAGATAGTGCCAGAAGGTGAACTCATCAGATCAAGACGCTCAGAATATGACTGAGGAAGACCTGCTTTTTCAAAGTAGAGTCCACTACAATAAAATGAATAGAGTAAACCCTTCCAGACCTTTATTTGCTGATGGGCACTACTCAAAAGGGGAAAAAACAAATATCAATAAATCATTGGAACATCGAACGCTCAAAGTATGAATCTAGGAAAAGTGGATGTCATTAAAAATGAAATGGACCACATAAAAATTGACATTCTAGGAGTTAATGAGCTGAAACAAACTGGTATTGACAATTTGGAATAAGAAAATCATATGGTTACTATGTGGGGGAATGAAACAATCAAGACGAAGGACACTGCATTCATCAAAAAGGCCATTTCTATAATTATCTTGAGATATAGCTCTGTTTGTGATAGGATAATGTGTAACCACATACAAGGAAATCCAATCAAT
>NW_022111369.1:60678313-60679310 GCF_000313985.2 Echinops telfairi
GAAAAGATCAAAGTGGAGGTCAGAAGAGACTCTGAAATAAGATTCGTGCCTGGAATAAAATATTGAAGTTGTCTGTGGGTAAAATATTGAGTGGAACAGAAGGTACCAAGGAAAGCTCAAAATTATATACAGTCATTATGCCAAAAGAGAATTAACCAATATTTAATCATTTCAAGAGGGAGCATATTATTAAAATAATTCAGAAAATGCCATGTGAAAAAATTGATAAATGAAAACTTAGAAAACCAAATAAGAACAAAATTGAAATTCAGAAGCCAAATACTCAAATTTCAGAAATAGATAATCCATTGAAAAAGATAAAGAGTAGAATAGAATAAATCAAAGGCCAAACTCAGGCAATGAATGTACAAATGGGCTTTACACATTGATGTGTGTATGGATTGTGGTAAGAGTTGTATGAGCCCCTAAGAAAATGATTTTTAAAACTTTACAAATTATCAAGGGTTCACAAAGGTGGGAGGGCAGGGGAGGGAGAGGAAAAAAGAGGAGCTGATACCAAGGGCTCCAGTAGAAAGAAAATGTTTTGGAAATGATTATGACAACATATGTACAAAAGAGTTTGATATAATTGATTTTTATAGGAGCTGTAATATCCCCCAATAAAATGATTTATTAACATTTTTTAAAAGGCCATACTAATGAGTTTGAAGACAAAATCTCTCAATACTACTCTGCTAAAGGAAACACAGAAAAAAATTACTAAGGAAGCCAAAAATTATGTGTCTTCAATCAAGAATAATAACTTACAGTTGATCTGATGATGACCAGGATTGCCACCTTCAGCTGGCACTGGGAAGTGAGAGCAACATCTAAATGCTAAAATGTTCATAAAATCCTAATTTGGAGAGCTTAAACATGTCAGAAAGTAAGTGGTTGATGTACTAAGATTTTAGAAACTTCTTTTCCCATAGTAGGCTCTAGTTTTTAAGTCAAAAACACAATTCAACACAGTCAATAAAAATAAGCAATAATTCTT
>NW_022111369.1:60684400-60685462 GCF_000313985.2 Echinops telfairi
GGGGTGGAGAAAAAAGAGGAACTGATTCCAGGAGCCCAAGCAGAAAGCGAGTGTTTTGAGAATGATGAGGGCAACAAATGTATAATTGTGCTTTACACAATTGATGTATGTGTGGATTGTGATAGGAGTTGTATGAGCCCCAATAAAATGATTTAAAAAAAAGAAAGAAAATATCAACTTTGCAAGAATGGATAGAAGTAAAAATGGTGCATTCTTAAATAAGTCAAAGGTCCAACTATCTTATGCTGGGAGAGTCAGAAAGCATTTACATAGGACTCAGTCAAATTGTATGAAGTACACTTCTACAAATGACAGTTTTGCATATTTCTATGAGTAGAATTAATGTCTCTGTGAATATATAAAATACAGATGTTAAAAGTCAAAAAATATATATACATCACAGTCCCCAAATTATCCCCAAAATATAAAATAAGGACATATTCAAAAAATAAATAAAAGGAATTAGGAAAAATCAGACCAAGTTTTCCAGAAATACTAGAAGGACATTGATCAACCCATTGAGATTAACATGCATGACAAGACCATCCAGAAGTCCACCTAGACATTGAAGCACTCGAAGCAAAATAAACCTACAAGCCTGACAAACAGGGAGCAATGCATACTCACTTGTAATGAAGACAATTACCTCGTGGAAAAGAGGAATCATGCGGTTACAGACTTCAAAATGGAGAGGACATCAAGTAGATGGCAAGAAGTTCTGAGAAGGGGAGAGTAGTATAGAGTAAGAGGAAGTTTGACAAGAATGATGGAGTCTGGGGAGAGCACTGGGAAGAGTGAACGAGTTAAAGCAGTAGAATACAGTCGTCAATCTGATTGCAGTATAGCCATCTCGAGAAGCCCCTGCGGAGAGTTTCCATTTGTGCTGTTGGAAGAGGAGTTGTAAGGTCCTTTAAAATGTTGAAGAGCAAGGACGCTGCTTTGAGGACTAAGGTGTGCCTGACCTAAGCCATGATATTCTCCATTTCCTCATATACAGGTAAAAGTTGGACACTGATGAAGGAAGACCGAAGAAGAATCAATGCATTTGAATTATGGTGCTGG
>NW_022111369.1:60686269-60694993 GCF_000313985.2 Echinops telfairi
CACGCTGTGGTGAGAGTCCCATTTTGGAAGGAATTCTCTGCGATCACAGGGCATAGGATTAAAGTGAGATGTGTTCTGAGTTTCTACCTAGGTAGATGGTGTGACTTCCGTCACCACCTCATGTTCCTCTGGGAATGTGGAATCCTGAAAGGAAAAGCCCACACCTCCATATAAGAATGAGCTGTCCGAGAAGCTGGAACGAAGAACAATTTCCCAGCAGCAACAGAAGAGATGCCAATGGAACATATTCAAGATCTCTGTCTGAAGTGGTAGAAGTCAAGACCAGAGACCATGGGAGAGAGCAAAGAGATAGCCTTGGCTACTGGGTGAGGATAGGTTTACAGTGGATATTTGCTTCTTCTTGCTTGTGTTTCCTTCCCTTATAAACCCCATAGGTGTGCGTTTTGTCTATGAGTTCCATGTGGCCAGTTCAATGAATTGCCAATCCCAGCATAGAAGTAGAGTGCTGCTAGGGAAATGGTTGAGATCAGAACAGGGTAAGAGATGGAGGGTGGATGGATGACCCACTTCTGCCTTATGGCAATAGGGAAACAAGGGCACGTTAGATATGGCTCCCATGCTGTTTTCATACGAATTAACAACGTTTACAGCTAGATGCCTGTCCTTATGAAAGCTACATTCCTCTCGTGTCTATTTTAAAACTAATTGCTATTTAAATATTTGATGTATACACCTCTATTCCACTTTCATCTTCTGTACATTACTGAAAGATATCACACACAGTACTTATCTTTTTAGCTGTTGATCAATTATTCATTGTACATATATCTGAAATATGTAAACTTATAATTTATATGAAATATAAAGATCCTAGGGCAGGCCTCATCCTTGTTCGTACTCCAGATGACCCAAATGAAAGTCAGAGTGGTAAAATTATTTGCCCAATATTACATAGCATCTCTGTAACAGCGCTAAAATCATAGGTTAGGTACCCTGACCCTCAAGCCACTCACTACAAAACACAAACAAGCAGACCGCACACACACAAAAACATGCTGTGTGACCAAAAGAGACACAATATGTCATGTACTTGGTTTATTTAGTCATTTGAAAACACAAAGAAATTTTGTCATTAAGTAGCAAGATGGAAAAATCGTAAAATCAGCCAGAAAGACAAAGCCTGAAATAGATTTCCAGTGTCCAATGACTAATTACTTAAATCTATCCTCATTACTTTCAGGGTGTGATTAGTAATCATATAATCGAACCAAAAACATATTGTACATGTTTAAATGTCAAATATGTTCACAGGAAAAATTCTTCAGAATGTATTTCCAAAAACAATCACCCCTCATGTCTATTTGTGTGCAGGGTCCAGTCATTAAAGAAATACCTGATAAAGGGCTCAACTAGCCACCATGCTGAAATTTCAAATACACTATAAAAGAACTCAGAAGACAGACCTGGCTGTTTGCTTTCGAAAGGTCACCACCTTGAAAACCCTATGAAGCAGTTACATTCTGCACACACAGGGTTACCACGCGTCAGAATGACTGAAAGCTAGCGCACATGCCCAGTGCACGTCCAGCAGTGGAGTACCTGAGTGGTGCAACCAAAGACACCTCACAGAACACCCACATGGACTCCCTGAGCTTATCTGTTCAAGTCCACCCAGAGGTACTGTCAAACATTCTTGCAATCTACTTTAAAAGAATCATTGAAAGCACTAGGAAGAACAATTCTATTCTGACAGAAATTAAATCAATCATCATGCATCAGAATTGACTTAACAGCATTTTTAAATACCACATTCTGTATCATTTATAGGAAGTATCAAGATAAATGAAATAGCTTTTCTCAAAGATTCTAAAATAAATACCTATCAGTCTGGCTTGTTGGTGTAATCCATTCATTGTGAAATCATATAATACAGAGGCTAAATGTTTAAAGTCTATAATATACTTCTTTTCCTGTTAAAATATATATGTGTGGTCATTACTTTGCCTTTGCTTAAGTAGTTTGCTGTCATTAAAAGGACCCTAGAAGTGCAGGGATGAAGCATTCAGCCGCTGGCTGGAAGGGTGGGCAGCGATCGGACATGTAAGCAGAAGCAGCAGGCACGCGGTCAAAGGATGCATTGCATGGGGTCAGTCTGCTGCACAAGTCCTCTTTCAAGTGTTGACCAACAAGGCTATGGCTTTGAGAACTAAGGTGTGCCTGACCCAAGCCTTGATGTTCTCAGTGAATATTGAAAAGGGAAGACCAAATAATAGTTGATGCCTGTGATGAGGGGGCTAGCGACGAATATTGAAAATACCGGGACTGTGAAAGAACAGCCAGAATGCTTCTTAGAACAAAGGCGGCAGGACTTCATCTAAGACGCTTTGGTCGTGTTATGAAGAGAGCAGGCTCTTATAAAGGGCATCGTGCTTGGTAAAGCAGGGGGACAGGGAAAAGAGGAGGACTTCGCCAGATGGATTGACATAGCGGATGAACAATGGCCTCAAACACAACCATCGTTAGGTTGGCGCAGGGCAGGACAGTGGTTCTGTTTGGCATAGTGTCCCAATTACTTGGAAATATTAGATGGTATCAAACAACAACAACAACATAGCAGAAGTAGGATCTATCGGAAGGTGTGGCCACTGTACTCCAAGAGCTGTATCTTTATATTGCTCTAAAAATTTGAAACTTATTTTTCTGCCACACACACTTAAATCTTATATTAGCACTTGCCAAATATTTCTTCTTGATAAGCATTTTAATATGTACAGAAAAGATATTTTTACATTATCATTTCAATGTGAGGCAGTGTTAATTTATGAGGCAATTATTCTGAGGGAATGGAAGTTAAATACAAAATTTCTTTACTTAATTTACCTTTGCTAATCTTATTTCCTGGGAAGTAATTGCTTTAGCAACTGTAAAGACAAGTGGCTTAGGACACAACTTGACTCCCTACCACCCACACTGACACAGTGTTGCTGAACTAGAACTACCTCGCCATCCCTGGGAGAAAGAGAACAGAGACATCAATAACACATTCTGTTTCCTTCCTGTAAAACACATCTTATTTCCTCTCAGGACACTACAATGCAGACAGACAGTGGGATTAAAGAAAGCCATGGCTGAAAATTTAAGGAAACGAAAAAAGACACATTTCAAAATGTCAGTTTTGTGATTCATGTATGATACTTCTTTTATGACATGGTCCTCCATTCATCTTTCAAAAAGACTCTTTCCTTCTAATCCCATCTGTGAGTAAGGTGGCCTGAGAGTTTATTGTCTAAATGGGACCCCTGTCGAGAGTGAAATGGGGCTGTAAATAATAGGACTGAAACAATCAGCATAGACCAGCCCAGTAAACTGGGATAGAACACCACCCTATCCATGAGAAACAACATTCCCACAATATTCTAAAGATATTTTTATCTTTACTGCAAGTTCCATTTATTTGACAGTCAGCTTATATTACCAGACATTATTCCTATTTCATATGTGTATTCTGGTCTTAGCTCGGCTTATAATATCCTTTGATTGTTTCTCCTATCCTGACATAAACTCTGCACAGATCCTGAATTCACAAGACACAATTGAGGGTGGTGCTTAAAAGGAACTAGTGTTTTAATAATGATTATTTATAGAATCCATTGCCTGTTCTGGGTAATAGTAATGATTTTCATTAATAACATCTGGTTGTGTGTCTCTCTAACATGTTTTTATTGGTTTACTTCAGCAATATTATGTGATTTTCAATGGTAGACCCTCTGATTTCTGGCTTCACCAGGTTTCTCCAAATGCCCAGGCACAGACTCAATAATACTATTAATGATAATAAACAAGAACATATAAAGGTAAATAGGACAGTCTCTTCCTAAGTGGATTGTTTTAAAAGGATATGAGTACACATTAAAGATGACTCACAGAAGGGTCAATAAAGCATATAAAATTTGTGGTGTTAAAAAATATATAGAACACACTTCTGGAAAGTGGGACAATTTAAAGTCTGAAAACCTATGTTCCATAATGTCTGCGCCATGACAGGAAGACCAACATTTGTTTCCTGATATATAAATTTAAAAACCTGTGACATTATGCTTTCAGAACTGCATTTATTCAGCTTTAAAATACAACAACAATAAACTGTTGTCATATAGTTGTTAAGATTAAATAAGTTGAGGGTCTGGCATATGAGTACAGTAAGCACTCAGCCAATTGTCATTGTTTTAATCATCATTGTCATTTCAACATTATCATTATTATCACCTCATCATCTGTGATTTAGGAGCCTCTTTTCTTCATTATTTTATCATTGAGTGTGAAAGTTACTAAAGGATTTGAAGGATTATTGTAAGGAGTAAATGAAATAAAACACATCAACATACTTAGTAAGCTTTAAACATTACACAATATTGACAAATCATTTTTGTCACTACTTTGACAAAATGTGGAAATTACACAGTTGTGTATATTACTCTATAGGTGTTTATAATTTAAGAGATTTGAGAGATGAGAAGTTTTACTCTAAGATATTTTAGTTGTGTTTCTGCATTCCTTTTCTATATCCCTGTATAGAACTATATAATTGAGTATGAAATAGAAAACTTTCAAATCTGAGGTGGCAACAGTAATAGAAATACAAACAAAAAACCCACAAAACCAATGAACTCTTCATTAAATTAAAAAAAAAGATACATGGCAGGTGAATTTAAAGTGTGGGAGAGATATATATTCATGTGAGCCTCAACATGGAAGATTATTCCTCAAAAGTCAGAGTTTGATGTGCCCCTTTCCCTTACCACTAAGTTTCAGAATAGAAATCATTCCATTTCACAGTGGAGAATTAATTTGAAGATTCACATAAGAGGATCCAACTTTGCAAAGACAATGCTGTGCCTCAAAAGAAACATATAACACATAATAAAGTCATTGACATAACTGAAGTGTCTGCCCCTTCAATGGAACTGTCAGTAAAGTCAGATGAAGGGTCATGTGTGAAATTAAAACATCAGGCTCAATGTAAAGAACGATTCATATGCAAAAATGGACAGAGCTCATCTAAATGAGCAATTTAGATTAGGTGAGGGGTAAAAAGAGGAACCAAAGATGATTTAAGATACCAAATGTTAAAAGGTCTAAATTCAATCAAGGTCCAAAGTAGAATTATAATAGATCTTAAATATAATTTACTCCTCTCTCTATATATGAGTAACTGAAAGAATACTTCAAAAGTAATGAGAACTGAAAGTAATTTTCATGAAAGCAAAATCTATGGATTTGAAATGCGTAGCCTATTTTTTCATAGGTGTATAGGAGAGATGTGTGCGTTAATCGATACCATCCAGTTATTGGTGATCATTAATCATAGTTACCTTTACTTTTGGAGTTGTCTTAATTTCAACTAATTCTGTATTGGAGTCAGAAAGATCTAGATCAGAATTGTAAGAGTACACCCCTTTTTGACTTGAGCACGTAACTTGGGAATAAAATAATACTGGTGGTCCAAGAGATGGGGTTGTGTTCTGACGATTCCATCCTAAATCAATTCTGAAGTTAGTTGAAAACCTCTTTTCATTTTCAGTATATTTGTATATCTGCTCTTTTTTGAATTGGGGCATTGGAAACATTACATACATATTATTAACAATAAGATCCACAACAACAACAGATGATTATAAGTGAGGTTTGAAGTAACTCCATACTTGGTAAGTCTTGTCTACCCATGCTTACTTCATAGGGTAGTATGAGGATGAAACACTATGGAAAGGGTTTAGCAGAGAGAACATGATTTCATGTAGGTTATCCCTAAGCCACTTCTATTACACCAAAAATTAGTTCCCTAATTCATTCGCATGCAAGTAATAAGAAAGTTTTCATTCTTCCAGAGTACTTTTGGTACATTGACCAGTGGCTGATCCAGCTTCATGTCACACACAATTGTAAACACTGGGCTTTCTTCATTCTCTGCTCCCTGCACTCCAGCACTCACTGGTCAAAGGGAGAGAAGTTAGCTGAGAGTTCCTATAGTAAGTAATCAACTTAGCATGAAGTCTTTATTCCTCATCTTCAAAGCACTTGGTGAACATTAAATAATTAATCCTCACAACACACATGGGAAGTTGGCATACATTATTATCACTGTGACAAAACTTGAGGCTCCCTGAAATTAAATAAATTGCCTGAAGCTACACATCAAATTATTATCAGAGCTAGATTAGTAGCTGCTTCCCATTTTCATTTTAAGACTTATCTTGGTCCTTATCTTTCTTAATAAAAACCCAAGTCAATTTTCTGCATGATTTTCAGTTAAGCAAGGACATGTTGCAAATCCCTATTGGTGTTAAGTGCCAATAATTCAATTAAAATAATTTATCTCAACCTGCTCTAATAATGACGAAAGAAGTCACCTTTGAACAGGACGATGGTTGCCAGAGAAGGAAATGATAATATGCTCAATGTATTAGGTAGCAGATCTGTATTTCAAAGATTGTATTTTTGAAAAATAGGTGCGTCAGATATCATAATAGGTAGAATGTAGTTTGGCAAAAGAAATGGCTATCCACCAAGGAAATATGTGGCTAGGTTTAAAAACAGAATCAGTATCTTCAGAGCATTTGATGATAAACACCAAGTCCTTGCTAAGAATTGTATGTGGCATTGAATTAATCATAATCTAAGTCTCCTGGGCTAAGGCAATATTCCTATTAATATTCCCTTGTAAGTAGCTGCAGTTGTTCTTGCTAATAAAACTCCCAAACGAAGTGTGGGTCATTCCTCCCAAAGTCCTCACGTTCGGCACCCAGAATGTGTACCTTGTCTATCTCCTCAATGAAGAAGCTCTCCAAGACAAAGCCATGCCCTGACACCTACGAAAGAATTAGCAGATTCTGCCCTCGTCATGTCCAGCTGATAAACAGCCGTTAGTGAGCTGAACTCACATCGCTGATCTGCTAATTGGCTAGCTAGATTCATTTAATGTTGCTGAGCATCTAAACAAATTAAGGTTAATTGGAATCAGGAATGGATCAACAGCCATGGTACTCAATCTGTCTAGCAGTTTTCTTCAATTCATTATTTCCTCTTTTTTTTTTTTGGTTCACTTCAGTTCCTTGCACAACTAACGGACAGATCTTTCTCTCTCTATGCTTCTATTGGAACAATGCCTTGTTATAATATTTTCCACAAATTATTATTTGGGAACAAACCCAACAGAATCAACATCGAAGACACTTTCTGAGTCTCACGTTCATATTGCTTTTCCAAATATGTCTCTATTTTATCTTTTAAAAGTTTTCATTTTCTTATTTAAAATTCTATTTTAGTATAATCTAGGTCTGAGTTTTAATTTGTTATAGAAGAAATAAAATGGAAATGCCCCTGAGCAGAGAAAAGACTGGAATTTGGACCAGGAAGTGTTGTTGTTAGGTGCTAAGGTACCAACTAAGAGCAGTCCTGTGGACAACAGGAGGAAAGAACACAGTCCCTGGGCTGTCTTCACAATTGTGGTGATGCTGCAGATCACGTTCCAGCCCTGTGTAAAGCCATCTTGTGCAGGGTCTTCTTCTGTTTTACTGTTCCTCTACTTTACCAAGCAAAATGTTCTTGTTCAGGAACTGGTCTCTCCTGATAACATGTCCAAAGTACATGAGATGGAGTCTCGCCATGCTTGCTTCTAAGGAGCATTCTGGCTGTATTTGTTTTAAGAGAGATTTGTTTGTTCTTTTGGCAGCCCATGTTATTTTCAATATTGTTCAGAACCATTATTCAAATACATTGATTCTTCCTTATTAAATGTCTAACATACACATGTCCATGAGGCAACTGAAAATATAATGACTTAGATCTGGTGCACCACTTGTCTGTCCGTTTGTGTCTGATTGCTTGTTTGTTTGTATGATACCGGCAGATATGTCACTGGTTTTGCAGATACCAGCAGGGTCACCTATGATGGTTAGGGGTCATGTAAACTAGACATTTCTGGGTAAGAGCAGAGGCAGAGCTTAGTCTAGCAACTTCATCGCAGCCTGATGATGCTCCTTGGTGTCATCGCCTTTTTTGTTTAAGAAATAAAGACCAAACTGAGTTGAATCCTCTTTGGGACATTACCTGCTGCCGGAACTAGATCTTTTATCTGGTCCTCCATCTCCTGTTGCATTGCCTGCTAACCCCAAATACCGTCAATTGACTGTCAGTAGTGGATTCCTAAGGCCAACTTCAGCCCTCTGAATCCACCAGTCTTTGCCTCCTGCTGCCTCTGCTTCAGCATCCTGTTCATCAGCTTCCTCAAGGCAGGAAAAACCCAACTTAACCAGACTGGACTTAACTATTTCTACAACTGTGGAAACTGTTTCTTGATATAATTATCTTTCTATATACAACACATACAAATAATGATTTTGCTTCTCTAGAGAACCCAACATAACACAGTCACCAAAAGTGAACTGGTTTCAGGATGTGTGACCACGAGCGGTCGAAGGGATTGGGTGTCAGGCATCAAGGAACAAGAAATCATGTCGTTGTAAAGGTGGGTGAGTGCAGAGTGAAGACTCAGAGTCCATCGGTTGGCAACTGAACACCCCCCTGCTGAGGGGTTGTGGGGAGGAGACAGCTAATCAGAGTGCAGGTAGCAACGATGAAACATATAACTTTCCTCCAGTTCTTTAATGCTTCCTCCCCTCCCACCCCCAATATCATGATCCCAATTCTGCCTTGCAAATCTGGCTAGACCAGAGGATGTACATTGGTACAGATAGCAACTTGAAA
>NW_022111369.1:60695472-60710898 GCF_000313985.2 Echinops telfairi
AGTGGCCTGGTTTCAGCAGAGCTCCCAGACGAAGGACAAACTACAAAGAAGGAGTCGGGTGTCTACTTTGGAGGACTTGGCCATTGAAACTCTTATGACTGCAGCGGATAACTGGACACCAAAATGAACATCAAAAAGGGTTATGACATCTGTAAGAACTCCAAATAAAAGTTTTATTTATTTCAAATCCATTAAGAGGTCATCCTATTGGAAAATAGAAGATCAACAAAAGTAAGGAAAATCCTAAGTGAGATGGAGTAACAGAAGTAGTTATAATAATGAAATCAAATACATCACAATCACGAAGAAGTTACAGAACCGGGACATATTTTCTTCTGATATAAAAGGTCATAATTAGTTGGTGTCAACTAGATGGCAGGTAACAACAACAGGCCTCAATGTATCCACTGTCTAGAACTGTCCGGTGGATCTTGATGTCAGATGGACTTTGGCAAATGCAGAGAATACAAGAAAGATATTTACTTGTACTTTATTGACTATTCCAAGGCATTTGACTGTGTGGATCATGACATGCTATGGATAACTCTGAGAAGAATGGATACTCCAGAGCACTGCATTGTGTTCATTCAGATTTTGCACATGCATCAAGAAGCAGCTGTGTGAACAGAATAAGGAAACACTGCATGGTTAAAATCAGAAAAGGTGTATATCAGGATTGTATACTCTCATCATGCTTGTTCAATCTATAGAGAAGCAATATTACATGAAGAAGAATGAGGCATCAGGAGATTGGATGGTGTCTTATTCACAACCTTTGATAGGCACATGACAAAACTTTAATTACTCAAAGTGAGGAGAGCTTGATGCTGATAAAAAAAAACAACCAAGGATTTCAGCCTTTAGTATGGATGATACTTCAATGCAAAGGAAACCAAAATATTCACAACTGGGCCAATGGGACAAACATCATGATCAATGGAGAAGTTTGAAATGGTCAAGGATTATGTCTTGCATAGATTCATAGTCATTACTCATGGAAGCAGTCATCAAGAGATCAAAAGACTTTTTAAATGAGGTAAATCTGCTGCACAATACCTCTTCAGAGTGTTGAATAATAAGAATGTTTCTTTGTGGGCTAAGGTGTTCTTGACTCAAGTCATGGTATTTTTAATTGCCTTATAGGCATATGAAACTTGAACATTGAATAAAAAAGACTGAAGAAGAATCAATGCATTTGAATGTATTGCTGGAGAAAAATATTGAAAATACCATGGACTCCTAAGAGGACAAACCTATATGTCTTGGAAGAAGTACAGCCAAAGTTTTCTTAGAGGCAAGGATGGCGAGACTTCATCTTACATGTGTTGGACATGTTGTCAGGATAGATCATTCCCTAGAGAAGGACATTATGTTTGGTAACATAAAGGGGCAGCAAATGAGGGGAAGGCCCTTGTGTTAGGCTGAATTGACTAGAAAAACAAACCCAGTGACGCTCATATAAGAAAGAGCTTTATAGAAAGACGCGAATATGTATCAAGAAAGGATCCCAGCCTAATCCAACTCAAGTCCGTAAGTCCAACACTAGTCCATATGATCCTCTTCAGACTCATGGAGCCACATACAATGGTGCAGAACTCAGGAATATCATAGTCCAGTGGGTACAGAGTCATGTGGACCCAACATCAGTAGAAACATGATAGGGCTCGGGCAGCTCTCAGGGTGGCCAGCAAGCAGGAAGGTGAAAGGGGAGAGAGCAATGGAGGTTCCAAGGTTCTCCTTCTGAAAAGCCCACATCCTCCAGGAGACAGCATTAAAATGTGACCTGATTGATAGGTTTGACTCCAGCCCTCGTCAGGAATGTCTAGTTGACATAAAGTCATTTAACTACCATAGACCTCAAGGCGTATTGACCCATGGCTGCAACAATGGGCTACAGAATAGGAACAATTGTGAGGATGGCCCAGGGCCAGAATCCTAAGGTCACTATGGGCCAGAACCAACTCAATGGCACTTAACAACACAACAAAATCTCTAGGGTAGAGCAAATTTTAAACCCATTGTATAGAGAATGCACCAAGGCAAAGTAGATGAGAAGTTTACACAAACTTGGATAGCATGATTTAGTATCTTGATCTTTCCTTCATAAGTATATGCTCAGAGAAGCTGGATTATATGACGAATAACTTGGGATAAGGATCAGAGGAAGGTTCATTAACAACCTGCAGCGTGTAGTTGTCACAAACTTGGTTGCTGAAAGAGAGGAGGACTTGAAGCTCTTGTTGATGAAGATCAAGGACTGCAGCTTTCAGGATGGGTTACAGTTCAATGTTAAGAAGACCAAAATCCTCACAACAGACCCAGTGGGTAGCCTGGTAGCAAGTGGAAAAATCGTTTGAAGTTGTTAAAGATTTTGACTTGCTTGAATCTGCAATCAATGCTCATGGAACCAGCAATCAAGAGCGCAAAGGACACATTGTGTTTGGTGAACATGCTGCCCAAGACTTGTATAAAGTGTTGAAAAGGAAGAACTTTGTTAAGTGGAGGACAAAGTTGTGCCTGACCCAAAGTATGGTGGTTTCAATTTTCTCACATGCATTTGAAGGTTGAACATTTAATAAGGAAGACCAAAGAAGAATTGGTGCATTTGTATTATATTTCTGGTGAAAATATTGAAAGTATTATGGACTGCCAAAAGAACAAAGAAATCTCTCTTGGAATAAATATAACTGGAATGTTCCTTATAGGTAAGGATGGCAAAACTCCATATTAAGTATTTTGGACACGCTGTCAGGAGAGACCAGTCCCTGGAAAAGGACATCTTGCTTGGTAAAGTACGGGGCAGAGAAAAAGAGGCAGGTCCTCAACAAGATGGATCGACACAGTGGATGCAAGATGAAGTTCCAACATAAGAACCGATGTGTGGATGGAGCAGGACCAAGGGTCTTCCTTCTGTTGCACATAGGATTGTTATGAGTTAGAACCACCTTTATAGCACCTAACAACAACAATAACAGCAACTGCATGGCAAGCAATGATGAAGCACACTGAAGTAGGTCGCTATAGATCAGAATTGACTACATGGCAGTGAATTTGTTTTTCTGTTTATTTACTTGGCCCTATGCCATCCTCATAATCATTGCTATGCTTAAGCTCATTGTTACAGCCACTTCATCAATTGATCTCATTAGGGAAGATCTCAACCTGTGGGTCACAACCCCTTTGGGGTCAAACGACCTTTTCACAGGGGTTGCCCGATTCATAACATTAGAAAAATGACAGTTATGAGGTAGCAACAAAAATAATTTTATGGTTAGGGGGTCACCACAACATTAGGAACTGTATTAAAGGGTCTCAGCATTAGGAAGGTTGAGAACCATTGCATTAAGATCTTCCTATTTTTGCAGATGCTCTATTTTATGAAGCATGGTGTCCTTCTTGATAACATGTCCAAAGTGCATGAGATAACCTCTCACCATTCATGCACCTTCAGTATTTCTTCTAAGGCAGGCATTCATCCTTCTAGTCATCCAGCGTGTATTTAATATTCTTAAACTACACTATAATTCAAATGCACTCAGTATTCTTTTGTGTTCTTTATTACCTATCCAGTTTTTACATGCATATGAGCTGCTCAAGATTTATTATCATCGTAGAAGGATAAAATATCATTGATCACATTGACTGAATTGCAGGGTGCTTCCTACATATTTCAGAACAATTATTTAACAGAGAAAAGGATGTCCTGCCAACCATTCTGAGAGTTCACAGCCTGCAAGATGTGCCAACCTGGCTTGCTGAGAGCAAAGACGACTTGAAGCGCTCAATGAGGAAGATCTTTAAAAAGGAGAATGTCAGTGTTTGGTTTTCTTTTTGTGTTGCCTATGTTATTGTTGGTCTGCCTACCTATATAAAATAAGCATGGGAAGCAGCCCAAGGAGAAAGTAACGGGACCAGTGGCCCTGGAGGGACTTAGGGAGAGGAGGAAGGCAGGGAAACAGAGCAGGGGCAATCAGCACCATAAACAGGGCAACAACTATGGAATTAAAATAAACAACAAGAATGACAGAGATCCTGGTGGTATTGGAGCAAGAGTAATCTAGGTGAGAGGAACGACTAAGAGGGAGAAAAAGAGTGAGCATAATGGTGGGGCAGGAGGAAGGTAAAAGGAAACAGAGGAAAGACATAGGAAGCAAAGGTATGGATAGAGTTATAAACATGGGTATGCACTCATGTAAATATATTAAATCATAAAAATAGAGGTATTGGTCTATGTACATATGTAGTAATTACATAATCTGATGCCAATTTGAGACTACTAAGAGTGAAGGGGTGGAGTTTAGCCTGTCAATCAGGTCACTGCTTGATGACCTCATTTGGAGGCAATACAGAGATAAATAGCTCACTAGAACTGGGACACAGACACTTCCTGCAAGACATTCCTGTTGACAAGACACATGGAGACACATTGGTGGAGCCAGAGTCCTGGAGCTGGAGGAACCACATGGAGACCCAGCCCAGTGCTGAGATACTTCCACCACCAGTGGATCTACAACACTTTCTACCCACTGGCCTGTGATCTTCCTGTACTTGGCATTATTGCATGGCTGTGTGAGTCTAAAGAGGAATTTATAGACTCGTATTGGACATATGGGCTAACATTGGTCTTATGGACTTTATCTGGACTGGACTAAGGTGTTTCTCACTATACAGTTACTCTTTGATATAAAGCTGTTTCTTTTACACATATGAATGTCCATGAATTTGTTTCTCTAGTCAAAACCAGACTAACACAACATATATTATATGGTAATACATTAAGAAAGTGGATGGACTTTAGGTCTCTGCTCAAACTCTCAATGCAAGAACACTTTGTTCTAACAACTTTTCATTCTTTGATGCTAACCCTCCTGGCATGATTACTGAAGACAAAATGGGTGCACAAGCAAATTTGGTGAAGAAAGCTGATGGTGCCTAGTTATCAAAAGATACAGCATGTGGGGTCTTAACGGCTTGAAATTAAACAAGCAGCCATCTATCAGAGAAGCAAGCAGCAAGCCAACCTGGAAGAAGCACACTAGCCTGTGTGATCATGAAGGGTCAACAGGATTGCGTAACAGGCGCCAAAAGACTCACAACAAACAAACATATTGTTGAGAAACAACGGGGTCCGAGCAAAGACCCAAAGCCCATCTGTAGATAATGGGACATCCTCCCACAGAGAGTCACAAGGAATGGATTAGTCAACCAGGAGTCAATGGAACACACAATATTCCTCTGGTTCCTTGAGGCTACCTCATCCCCCACTATCATGACCCTAATCTTGCCTTTCACAGGGGGGCTAGACCAGAGCATGCACACTGATAAGAGCTTACAACACACAGAATCCAGGTCAGATAAACCCCTCAGGAATAGAAATGGGAGTAGCAATACCAGAAGTGCAGTGGGAAGGTGGGGAAAGGAGAAGGGAAGAAACTGTTGGGAAAGAGAGAAAGTGGTCAGTGTAAGATATGAAGATAATAATAATTTATAATTTATCAAGGGTCATGGGAACAGGGAGGTAGGGAAAAAAGAAGAGCTGATACCAAGGTCTAAATAGAAAGTAAATGTTTAGAAAATGATGATGGCAACATGTGAACAAATATGCTTGAACAATTGATGTATGCATTGTTATAAGAGCTATAAACAACCCAATAAAAAGTAAAAAAAGTAAAAAGTTAAAAAAAATTAAATAATAAAGGAGAATGTTTCCCTTTTACCAACAAATGTAGAAAGCAAAATTAGCATTGAACATTTGTATTGCAGCTGGCTGTTAAAGAGGCAGTTCTCCAAACAGTGCAAGTGCTGCTGCCAGACTCCCTCTGAGAACCACACTAAGTATCTCAGCATCAAATCCATACAGGCTTGAATGACGTCTTTTAGCACCATGTGTTAGTGTTATTTTAGGGTTTATGTGCCAGTAGGTAGAAGATTTGGTGGATTATATTTTGGGTCTTGAAACACTGAAAAATTCTTCCATATAAGTTAATGGTAAATACTTCACTTGATACCATTTCAGTTGTTGGAATGCTTCATAGAAATTCACTAGTTTTGGGATGGTGAAGACTTCTCTATTACTTAATTATTTGAAGGAAAATGGATTCTATTTCTTCATTCAGATTCATTCATGTTATGTATATAGCAATAGTTGTGTTCATTTTTATGATTGGGTCGTTTTCCACCGAATGCAATTGGTTCATAAATTCACCTTTTGATGGTTTTTTGGGTTGTTTCCAGATTTTTCATATTACAAAACTTATGTCTTATTTATGTCCATGCCACTAACTCTAAATATCGCTTCAATTTTGTTTAATTCAATTCTTCTTCTGAATCTCCAAAACTCAAAATACACTCTGCTATCAAACTGATTCTGATTCACAGTGATCACATAGGGCAGAGTAGAACTGGTCTTGTAGTTTCCAAGAATGTAAATCTTTGCAGGAGTAGAAAGCCTCATCTTTCTCCCTCAGAGAAGTTTATGAGTTAGAACTGCTGATCTTGTGGCTTGTAGTCCAACACATAATCTACTATAACACAAGGGCTCCTATCATTGGCCTCTAACCACCTGACTTTAAATTATGTTACCTTGCTAAGGGATATGGTCCTGCTGACTGTCAAGTATGTGCAAGATGTCAAACAGCAGCTGCAAATTTGGGAGTTTGCAAAGATACTGTGTTGGGCTAGGTTCCCTGGAGAAACAAATCCAGTGACAACCCATCTATGTAGAAGAAAAAGCTTTATATTAATAAGCAAGTTTACATCAAGAAGGCGCCCCAGCCCAGTCCAACTGAAGTCCATCCTAGTCCATAAATTCCTCTTCAGAGGGATGTAGCCACATGTTGGTGGTGCAGAGAGTTGAACAGGGAAGCAGAAAGATCACAGGCCAGGGAGTGCAGTTACACAGATCCAACGTTGATGGAAACTGGCTGGGTGCCAATAGTTCTCAGAGCCCGCAGCTGACTCCCAGCAAGCAGGAAGGTGTGCAGGGAGAGGGAGATCTTATTTGTTTCTCTTGCTCTTATACCAAAAGCTTAAGCCATCAAAGAGGTGTCATCAGGCTACAGCCTGATTGACATAATCCCTAACTACCACGGAAACTGTCACTGATGGCCAACTAGCTATCAATTCGGGAGTTTCCCATGGTCAGAGCTTTCCTTAGGGGAAAAGATGACAAGACTCACTGCCATCAAGTTTTCCAACTCATAGTGCAGTGGGTTAAGTACTGGGCTGCTAACTGCAAGGTCAGTTGTTTGAAAGCACCAGCCCTTTCATGGGAGAAAGATGAGGCTTTTTACTCCCGTAAAGATTTAAAGTCATGGAAACAAAAAGAGGCAGTTCTACTCTGTCCTATGGGATCGCTATGATGAAATGTTTGGTTTCCTACAAAAACATAATTTTGTTTGTTAACATATGCAGGGGTTATCCTAGTTCCTGTAACTATAAATATTACCCTGTTTGGAAAATCAGTTTTCTTGGTTCTGTTAATAAAGTCATACCTGAGTAGCATAGATCCTAAAACCTATCACTTAGAAGTTAGAAAAAGAGTGGAATCGACACAAAGACTCATAGGAAAGAAAACACCATATGAAAACAGGTACACACAGCAGTGCAACAACTACAAGGACTCTTTATTACTAGAAGTTGAAATAGATGAGAGAGGGCTTCTCCTTTGAACGCACCTAGAATTTGATTTCTGTTCCTCTGAACTGTGAGACGATACATTTCTGTCCTGTAAATTCTTGTGATATTTTTTAAATGGTAGCCTTAGTTAACTAGGACCACACAAAAGACAAGACCCGTAAGTCAAAGTCTAGGATCGTTCCAAAGGCAAAGAATCTGTGGACCGTAGGGCACATTACATCAGTGTCTATCAGGTACCATACTCCAATGTCTATCCTCCACCAGGAATTTCAAACAAAATTATGCGTCTAGAAATTTTACTGGGGTTTCATTAGAGAGGCATAGTTCCCTGAATCTCTGGTCACATCAGAGAAGTTGATCTGTGGCCTGCCTTAATATAGTGACTGTAAGCTGGCAGTTAGAGACCACCAACTGATTCTGAGGAGAAAGATGGGGCTTTCTAGTCGCAAGAGAAATTCTTTTAGGGCCCCTATGAGTCAGCATTGACTCCATGACAGTGAGTGAGTGTGAAGCCTTTCCTCCCAGGAGATCTGGCTATTCTAATTTGATGGGTCTTTCTGTTATAGCACCACTACCCAGAGTAATCTCTTTTGGATAAACTGCCAACAAGATCTGCTCCTTTAAGCCATGAATAACAAAGGCACTCTATCACTTGGGAAATTCTAAAGGTTTAGAGGTTATTTCCCAGAAACCAAGGACAAACAGCAAATTCTTTGAGTAAAATAATTCTTCACCTCAAGCTTACATGATCATTAGTACACAAATAATCCTCCACTTCATGATGCTGATGACTCTGTCCTAAGTCAGTTCTGACAGAGGCAAATACATCCCTTTGTTTCCTTTTTAAATTGTATTGCTCCCTTTTATTATCAGGATCTCTATAAATCTGATCCTTATTTGCATTTGAGGATTGAAAACATTATAAACTTATAGCTACATTTTAATACATACAAAGGCAAATGAAAAGAAGTATTGCTACAAAATCATAATAACCTTTATTGAACAAAAATACCAAACACACAGCTATGCTTTCTCGACATGCCCTCTCTGGGGGTCAGTTCTGAAGGCAGTGTTTCTGTCCTCATCTCTCCTGGTTGTGGTCCGTGCTCCTCAGTTGACACCTTGCCAAGGGCAGTGTGGGCATAACCAAGGCGCTCCGATCACGTTCTGTTTCACTGTTCTTTGAACGTGGAGAGCCAAAAGAAGCCTGAGTTGGAAAGTTCAGTGCTGCAGGGTGAATGAGGTAGTGTTTCCTAACAAAATCCTCATAGGCCAGCCCTTATTAGTCATTATCCGTGAGGAATGGGAAGGGACTTTGTCAAGTGAGGAAAACATTTTTTCCCAATTTTCTTAACACTTTTTCATAATGAGCCTCCATGATTATCCAGTATCTGTCAAGAAATTCTATCAAAATTCTAAGTTGGAGTTCCAAAGAACAGGCATCATAACCTTCTGAGCTAGCATCTCTGCGGGAAATTTAACCTGCACTACAAAGCCATTTTGTGATGTTATTTTTCTTTGGAAGGACACAGAATAATTATGCGGGCTTATTATGAAAGAATATTAAGAAACTTGAAAAATACTGAGAAAGTTTGTCTGTAGCCATCCACTGATTATAGAAACACGTTGAAACAAGTTTTGTTTGGAATAAACCTGTGAATGTATAACCTGGCACCCCGGAATCTTCTAAGGGGCATTTTGCTGTACTTCTTCCAATACCGATTGATTCATTTTTCTGGCCAAACTAAGCTCACTGCCGCTGACTCAATTCCAACTTACAGGGAGCCTATAGAACAGGGTAGAACTGCCCCCTGTGGCAGTCCATGGTATTTTCAGTATTCTTTGCCAGCAAAATAATTTTAAGACAACAATTATTCTTTGGTCTCCCTTATTAATTACCCAGCTTTTTCAAGCATATGAAGTGAAAGAATGTGCTATGACTCGAATCAGGAACATCTCAGTCTGCTATTACCGCCTACAACCGGTCAATTGATGTCCTGACTGCTGCTTTTATGGACACTGGGTGCAAATCCAAAGTCACTGTCATCCTAGACAACTTCGCCTTTTGTCTCCATCTATCCTATGTTGCTTATTGGTCCATTTGAGAGGATTTGTGCTTCACTTTTTTTTTCTTTTTTTGTTAACCAGCAAGATTGTGTCATGTGTGTATTAAAGGTTGTAATCTCCGGATAATACTGACGTCTCACTCCTATTCTAGTCCAACTTCTCAGATCATTTGCTCAGCGTACATATTGAATAAGTATGGTGAAAGGATAGAATCCTGACACACACCTTTCCTGATTTTAAACCACACTGTATCTCCTTTTGAATGACTGTCCATAATTTGTTATGATCCCCACAGTCGAATACCTTTGAACGCTGCTTTCTATAAGATCCATCTAGGGGTCAAGGATGGGGAGGATAATAATTTTAAAAAAAGATCCATCTGACTCAGCAGCATTATCCCTACTTGCATGCTTCCTTCTGAATCCATCTAAATCTCTGGAAGTTTTCTGTACTGTTCTCTCTGCTTTTAAATTATCGTCAGTAAACTTTTACTTGCTCCTGTGTGTGTGTGTGTGTGTGTGTGTGTGTTTGATACCATACATTATTAGTTCTATCTTCATAGATAAGAAAGAGTTTGTATTTCTACAAAACCTTGAGCTTTTTGTCTGCGAACCTGCTTGGAAGCAACTTAATTCTGTTGGCTTGTATTTTAAGTCTTACTGTTCAGTAGCAGGCAGTGAGTCAGCTAGGGGAAACGTTCCCATACGTGATGCAGTTCAGGGCTCAAGAAGCTGCCCAGTGGAATATTAACCAATAAGCAAAGTGAGCAGAGAATTGTGTATGCTTATTTACTAATCTATAGTAAACATTTTCCCCAAAATTTCAAAATCCTGCTCCTAAATATATCTAGCCTCTGTGTCTCTCTCCCAATCCCATAATATCATCTTAAAGAATTAAAGCCCATTTTCAAATCTATAATCCCTCACTGGGACAGAGTCCCCAGTAAACAAGGTCTTGCTTGTACTTATTTACTAATCTGTAGTCTAATCCATGAAACTGTGTTTACCTTGTTTACCGCATAACTGTAACTGTTTACTGGGTTTACTGACTCTGCCTATAAATTTCAAGGTGTCCCAATCTAGTTGTTAGTAATAGCACTATTCTCAACCCTGTGGGAGCTCCAGCTATTCTTTCTTTGAATTCTTTCAGATAATTCTTCTTTGGACCATTACCAATTTCCTCACGTACATTTACTCATCAGAACTCCACTGGAATCTGCAGGGGACACTTTGACAGAGATCTCGGGTGCATCTCCAGACACCTCCCCCTTCTTTAATATTCTTCCCTGTAAAGCATAGCTACATTGGCTTCTTAACAACTGCGGGGCATTGTGCCTTGTGCTGCAACCTGGAAACTTGCCCTGGAAACTGGAGCAAGCAAAGAACTCACATCATTTATTCTCCATGTTCTATTGCCTAATGTTCAATTCTTTGAGACTTCTTGCATGATATTGCTTGTTTGTTTTCTTCACTTGCTTGAGGTAGAAGAGTAATTTTGGACTTGGATGTATCATACCTAAATCCACTTTAAACTTTTCAAATCAACGTATAATCTTATTTTCTTGTTATATAAAAGCAATTACACCTTGAAAATACATTAAAATGGCTATTAATTAATAGTTAGCCCAATTTATGAATATATGTAGCTACCTAAAGCATTTGCCACTCATCTGTCTGTCATTTTGCTGTGCTGTGGTAATTTGCATGTTGCTATGATGCTGGAAGCTATACCAGTAGGGTTACCCAGGGTGAACAGTTCAGTAGAACTTCAGATAGAACCAAGCAGGAAGAAGGTATCGGCTGTCTATCCAATCATGAAGTTTGCGGCACTTGAAATATGTATGAAGCATCTTGTGAGGTGTAGTGCCAGACGATGAGCTCTTTAGATAGGAAGATAATGAAAATACAACAAATGAAGAGTTGCCTCCTCAAAGCAGAATCAACCATAATGACGTGGATGGAGTATAGATTTCAGGACCTTCGTGCTCTGATGAGATACTGCCTTAGGCAGGGTTGACTAGAGAAACAAATGCAGTGACACTCATATGTCTAAAAGAGAGCTTTATATGAAAAAATAATTATGTACCAAACAAATATCCGAGTCCAGATCAAGTCCATAAGTTCAATGCTAGTCATAAGTCTGATACTAGTCCATAAATTCATTTTCAGATTCATGTAGCCACATACCGGTGGGTACAAAGTCTTCTAGATCCAATGACAGTGGAGGCACCTCTAGGCAGGTCTCAGCATCTCCAGGCATGTCTCAGCTGTGTGGCTTGCCCACAGAAAGGTGAAGCAGAGAGGAGGGAAGTTCCCAGTATCCTCCTTGTGAGAAGGCCACGTCCACTAGGAAGGACCAACAGGCTGTGACCAGATTGACAGGCTAAACGCCACCCTTTCACTTCTACATTTTCAAGTTGACAGGACATTACGTAACTACACAGATATCAATCCAAATGAGAAGAAATCACTACAGACATCCACTAATAATAGTAATGTGTAATGTAAAAAAGTACGAATCTAGAAAAATTGAAATTTTTCAAAAAAGAAGTGAGTATCCTACAAATTAGTGAGTTAAAATGGACCAGTAAGGGCCAATCAGATGGTTTACTATGATGAGAATGACAAATTCAAGAGGAATGACATCACATTCCAGGCCATGAAACCATTTTAAGACCTATCTTACAGTACAGTTCTCTCTGTAATAGAATAAAATCTATATATCTTCAAATAAATCCAGTTAACACAATTATTATTCCACTTTAGAAACAAAACAGTTAAAGTTAGTGATGGAGAAACATCTTCAATCTGAAAATGATAAAACACGTAGTTAGATAACATTGATAATTACAAAAGATTAGAATGTAAAAGTTGGTAACATGGAAAAATAATCAGTAGTTGCAAAATATGGCAACTTGATGATGGAAACAAGGCAGGAGTCCACATTGCCCTGCAGGATTTTACGCAAGCATGAGAAATCTTCATTGCAAATTCTTGTTGTTAAGCAACATGAACAGTGACTATACAAGTGGGCCTTGACAGATGAAATACATAGAATCAACCTGACTATCTGTGTGCAGAGATGATGGAGAAGTTCAATACCATGCACCAAAACAAGGCCAAGAGCCAACTATGGAACAGACTTCTAATTGCTCACATACAAGTCCAGGTTGAAGCTGAAGAAAACTAAAAAAAATGAAAGCCCAAAGAAGATCTTGAGTACGTTCCACCTGAATTTGGAGACGATGGAAAGAACCGGTTTGACACACTGAACACTGATAATGAGAGACCTGAGGCACTGTGGGTTGACATCAAGAGCATCCTACTGAAGAAAGCAAAAGGTCACCTCTCACATATGGCACAACAGACTGAACCAGCATGTTCACTGTCAGACTGTTTGAAGTAGTTGAAATCTTGAATCGGCTTAAAAATACTGAGAGAATGGATGAATACAGCTTGATAATATAAACTGTAAGAAAGACAAGAATGAACAATGAAAGCAGATGACAAGAGAAACTCTGAAACTTGTTCTTGACTGCAGAATCGCTAAAGCCAATAGAAGAAATGGTGGCGTAAAGGAGCTGACCAGTATTTCTATGCGTGACCCAAGGAGAAGTATTATAGTGAACTGTCCAAGGAACTGAAGTTGAAAGCCAAAAGGGAAGGACTTGCTCAGGATTTCTCAAGGCACAGATGACAATATTGAAGGATTCAAAGTGGATTTGGATTCAAAGAATTCAAATCTAGGATTCTAGAGCCACCATTCAATAAGCCATGGACTACTAAGTTTAAGGTGAGTGATTGGAACCTATCAAATATTTCAAGGGGAGGTGGCTTACATTTATGTCTGTTCTCATAAAGATTGACAAAGCCTTAGAAATTCTATGTAAGATCACTAAATGGACTTGATGTCAGTGGGTTTGAGTGGGGGTCTAAGTAGCAAAAGATGAAAGAAGGAAAGTTACCTTACCGAAAAGAATTGGGCAATATGAAACCGCATCAAGAAGTAACATATGACACAAAACAGGCTTACTGAAGGAAGAAAGCCAAGCTTCACTAAAGGTATTAGTGGTCAACAAGGCTCCAGGAATTGATGTAATGCCAATTGAAAAGTTTCAACAAACTGTTGAAGCCCTGCAGAATTTACTTGCCTAGGCCAAGAAATTTAGAGGACAGCTACCTGTTGAAGAGCATTCAAAAGCAGTTGTAGCAGGATACTGACCTGGAACATCCAGAAATCCAAACTGAATTCAGACAAGGAGCTGGCATGGAGATATCTGACCACAGATAAATCTTGGTAAAAAAGCAAAGATTATTAGAAACATGTTTACTTATATTTTATTGAACAAGCAAAGCATTTGACTGTGTAAATCATAACAAAATATGAATAGCCCTGAGAAAAATGGAAATTCTACAATTCTTCACTGTGCTCTTGTGGAATTTTTATATGACCCATTTTAAAGTTGTTTCTGTTTTCAATGTTTTATGTTTTCTTTTTGAATGCGATTTTCTGTTTTGTCTACCCTGTTTCCCTGAAAATAAGACAGTGTCTTATATTAATTCTTGCTCCCAAAGATGTGCTGGGTCTTACTTTCAGGGGCTGTCTTATTTTTCCATGAAGAAGAATAGAGTACACACTTACTGTTGAACAACAAAGAAAGGAAATTTATTACCTGTATACAGTACGGTAGTAGTTGTCATCACAAACCAGCATAACCAGACAAACTGTGAGTCCTACAGTATCAAGAATTTCTTGTTACTACCATTATTTCCATAGTCAACAATCTATGGTACATTTGTTCATAATCTATGGTACATTTACTCACACTACCTGTCTGCTCCAGCTGCACTGCATCCAACAGTGAGCTGTGTGGCGGCGCCCACCACACCGGGCCAGAGTCCAGAGTTACGGTAGCTTCAGGGGGCCTTATTATCGGGGAGGCCTTATGTTCGGGGTGATCTTATTTTCGGGGGATGCCTTATATTTCAGCAAGAGGCAAAACTGTAAGTAGGTCTTATTTTGGGGGGATGTCTTACTTTCGGAGAAACACAATAGTCATTGTTGTTGAGGGTTTTCTTTGTTTTGTTTTGTTTCTGTTTGTGTTTACTTCCTATATGCATTTTGAATTATTTTCTATATACAAAACCCAGGATTGGCAGATCTATAGAGACAATAGCTGGATTAATTATTGCCTAGGACATGGCAGCAGTAGGGTGAGATGGGGGAGGATTGGGGAGCTAACAAGGAGTACAAGAGGGTGTTTTGAAATTCTGGTGATGATGGCAAGAATCTTCTTAATATGGTTGAAAGATAAAATTGTCAGATATGTGAGGTATTTCTCAATAATGATATAATAAACAATTAAAATTAAAATAAATAAGACACAACAAGAAAATACTCCAGGTTTAAAGTAAAACAGGTTATGCGTCAGGATTGTATCCTTTAACCATAATTATTAAACTGATGTGCTGAGCAAATAATTGGAGAACCTGGACTATTTGAAGATGAACACAGTGTTTTTATTTGTTCTTTGTCAGTGGTTTGTTGTTGTTGTTTTGTTGTATATTGTTGCTTGGTCTTGCTCTGTCTTGCTTTGTGCATGTTATTATATCCTCAGGTCTGTCTAAATAAGATAAGTTGGAAGAACAATCTGGAGGAGAAAATAACGGGACTGACAGTTCCGGGGGGACATGGGAGAGGGAGAGGTGGGGGAAGGGAAGA
>NW_022111369.1:60713563-60727929 GCF_000313985.2 Echinops telfairi
TGCTGGCTACATTTCTTCCAAGACAGAGCTGATAGCTTTGTGGGCAGCCCATGATACTTTCAGTATTCTTCACCAGCATCACACTTCAAATGCATAGATTCTTCAGTGGTCTTCCATATTCAATATCCAACGTTCACATGCACATGAAGAGATTAAATATGCCATGGATTGGTTGGGGCTCACCTTAATCCTCAAAACATTCTTTTGCATTTCAACACTTTAAAGAGGCCTTGTGCAGCAGATTTATCTAATGCAATGCATCTTTTGACCTTTTGACTGCTCCTTCCATGATTATTTTTTGTTTATTTGCTTGAGATAAACACTTGTCACTAAGCTTCCAAGTCTTTTCCATTTTTACTTCTCCTCCTTTCTTTGATACTCTGACTGCTATTTAGGTTTGAGGGGTAAGGAATCTGGAGGGATTCTTTCTTTTTTCCCCAAGTAACATACTGTATATATTTATGCAGCCCATTTCAAGAAATGAAACCAACAACAATGTCCTATTAAACCCTGCACATATGTGATTCTCTTTCTCACCTCACACTTCCATTAGCGATTATTGTACATCAAAGCAAGAAAAAAAATCTTTGACCACTTCAACCTTTTCTCCATTCATCACAATGTTACCTATTGGTCCAATTGTGAAGATTTTGCTTTGATTTACAGTGAGCTGTAATCCATACTGAAGGCTGCAATCTTTGCTCTTCATCAGCATGTGCTTCATCAATCCTCCTCACTTTCAGCAACCAAAATGATGTCATCTGCACATTGCAGGTTGTTACTAAGCCTTCCTCCAATCCTGATGCCACATTCTTCGCCATACAATGCAGCTTCTCTAATGCTTTTCTCAGCACAGAGATTGAATAATTATGGTGAGAGGATACTGCCCTATAACACACCCTGCCTGATTTGAAGCCAGGCAGTCTTCCTTGTTCAGTTTTCACAACTAGCTCTAGAACCATGGACAGATCCACCATGTACAGAACACCAAAGTAGGGTTCTGGGGTCCCCATGCTTCTCAAGGCTATCCATATTTTTAATTATTCGTATCTTAACTTTAACAGTTGAATGCCTTTGCATAGTCAATAAAATACAAGGAAACATCTTCCTGGTATTTTCTGCTTTCAGCCAAGGTCCACCTGACATCAGCAATGATATTTGTTCCAAGTCCTCTCCTGACTCTGTCCTGGACCTCTGGGTAGCTCTCTGCCAATGATCTGCTGTAACATTATTGGATTCTTCAGTAAAATTTTACTTGCATGTGCTATCAATATGTTGTTGAATAAGGATATTTGCTATGAACAAGTTGTTGGTTTTGCAAAATTCTATCCAGAGAGCTCCAGCTTTGTTTCTATCACCAAGACTATATTTTCCAACTACTGTTCCTTCTTTGTTTCCAGTGTTCGCATTTCATTTGCCAGTAAGTATGAATGCATCTTGATTAAGTATTTGATCAATTTTAGAATGAAGGCCTTGGTAGAATTCCTCAATTTCATCATCACTGGTTTTGGTGGTTGGTGCATAAATTTGAATAATTGTTGTATTGATTAGATTTTCTTGAATTTAGATAGATATAAGAATACTCAGGCACTTTGGATGCTGATCTTCTGGAGAGACAAAAATAATAACATCTGTCTATTAGGAGTGTATTTTAAAAGGCAGCCAAAGCTTTAGCAGAGACTGTCTGAGAAGGCGTCACAAGAGAGCGCTCCCGGAGGACAAAGCTCCTGCTCTTACCAAACAAGGGCAGTGTTGTGGGAGTTTCGATGGAAAATTAATTAATCAGCTTCCAACTTGCCATCCTAATTTGACATCTGACCTTTTTTTCCATTTTATACTCCTCAAAAAATATCTAAAGGCTATTCATTTTTCTTCAATTAATAATGTTAAAAAGATGGAATTCACATGTTTAAGTTCCCAGGACCTTCAATATTTTAGAGCTGGACTAAATGTTTGGTATCGCTGTTTATAAAGTGTCTTGACCTTGATTGATCTTACTTTTAGGAATAAAATTTATATATTGTATTTTTATCTTTTTATCCCATTTTCCCCTAACTTTTTTAAGTTCCACCTTAAAGGAATGATCTCATGAAGAGGTTTCTAAATGAATCTGTTGGCATATTGATGTACAGAGATTACCGCGTTTATTGATCGCTTCATTTCTTGTGATGTCTGAGTGGGTGCTTGGGTGCCTGAAGTATCGTGTGTACCTGTGAAGAAAAATCATCGAAAGTTCTCCTCAAACAAAAAGTTCACAAATTCTTAAGAAGTTATTTTTATATCTATATTTAAGTATAGTGAATCTTACATTTTAATTATTCTGATATTGTATTCAAATTTAATAAGATTGTATTTTTATTACCAAGTTAATGCTTCCAGTCTAAAGCTAATCACTCATTTAAATATTTTAAATTAGAATTATAGACTATGAACCTTTATATGGCAATAAAATTAAACACTGCAAGCACTTTAATGATCAAAAATCATTTTTCCTTGATTAGCATAAAAGTACTAACACTCTCTATGTGATTTACTTCCTCATATTAAACTTTTACTTGACTTTAAAAACAAAAACAAAACCGTTGTACCTCCCCAAACAAATTTGTGTTTTCCACTCTACAAAATAAGGTTTTGTATCAACTAGGGAAATGGTTGGAAGCTTGAATTTCTTTTCTCTTTTGTTTCCCCAGTACACCACTGGAACATACTGAGGCTTATAAAATCATTAAAACAGAGACTCCACACTTAGAGAGTTACTCATTAGTCTAATTAGTTCATTTGACTTGAATCTTCAAACCACTCAACCAGTCTAGCTAATTTTCTTTCCTGATTTTTCATTTCTTTGGCCCACTTTAAGACATTTTGTGACTTACAATCTGCCTCTGAAGACACTATAAGGTCATTCCTTTGGATCGTTCATACTCTAATGAAATGTTTCTGTAGCCTTTTTGAATTTTATCATCTGCATGGAATAAGTGAAATTCTGCACTCTTTTCTTCTTTTTCCAGTTTTTTAGGACTGCAGCTTTATGTTTGCTTCACGTTACCTCCTACAGGATTTTGAGTGGCATCCCTGATTTTATGCCTGACTATGTGACACTAAGGTTAGGACTTTAAATCATACTAATGGCTGTGCCTAAGAATCTATATTTTAAAAGAAGCATTGACCAGTGATTTTGTAGTTTATTGTTTTGATGATCCACAATTATGCTTCTAGATAAAAATTCATCAAACCCTAGAAAACACTATTGTTTCCATACTGTAATAACACAAATACTTAGGTTTATATATTTTCTATACAAATTTTTATCAAATTATGTTGACAATGAAATATGGTCAGACTACTCCTTAGAGTCAAGGATAGTGAACTTCATCTTACCTACTTTGGACATAGTGTTGGGAGAGAGCAGTCCCTGGAGAAGGACCTGATACTTGGTAAAGTAGAGGGACAGCGAACGAGGAAGCGCTTCAAGAAGATGGCCTGACACCGACACTTTGGCTGCAACCATGAACTCTGCCTTAGTGTTTTCTCCCAGGAGATTAAAAACACACAAACAAACCAAAGCAGTTGCCATTAAGTCAATTCCAACTCATGCTGTGTCATGCCCGTGATGATTTAGAAGCAACCAGGAGCAGTCTTTTCTTCTGAGGTGCCTCTGGGTGGATTTGAATCAACTTTTTGATTGATTTAGAGGCTTGAGATTACTTAAATATGCCTCAGAAGAAAACCAGCAATCTACTTCTGCAAAATCATCCATTGAAAATCCCTGGGGGCACAGTTCTCCTCTGACACACAGGTGCTGCTATGACTTAGAGTTGATTAAAGGGCAATTAATTGCTATTTTTGTTTTGTTGTAAGCTATGCATGGGCAGGAATACATCTACTCTTATCAAATCCACTCAGGACATGGAGCTAAAAAACTTTTGTTCAGTTAAAATAAGTAAATGCAGTGGAGAATCACAATCAAAGCAAACCTGCTTTCAGCAAGTCAATTCAGACTTATAGGGGTCCTATAGGACAATGTACAACTACTCCTTGGTGTTTCCGTGATGGTAAACTTTACGGAACCAGACAGCCTCATTTTGGTCCGTCAGAGTAACTACTGGATTTGAACTGCTGTTTTTTTGGAGAAAAGTCCAATGCTTAATCCATAGTTGCTGTGAAATATACTCAAAGATCAAACATTAGCTTTAGTTTCAGAATTATTCGGTTCAGAATTAAATGGAGATGTTTCTAATGTGGCATAGAACAAGGAAGTGGCTCATCAACAAGAATGTGGTAACTAGCAATACAGGTGGCATTCTTTACCTGTGTTAATTGAAACTGTGGTAAAAATTTGTGGTAAAAACAATTTGATTATGGTTTTAAGAGTAAATCAAACTGATGCGGCAAAGCAGCTGAGTAATTAAAAGGAGTTATCAAAGACTTTAATTTGAGAAAGATAGAAATTTCCATTTATAAGAAATTATGAGGAAGTTACCGTACATACTCAAGTAGTAGCCCACCCGAATATAAGCCTAATTTTACCACACAAAAAAACTGGGGAAACTTATTGACTCAAGTATAAACCTAGGGTGGGAAATGCAGCAGCTACTGGTAAATTTCAAAATAAAAATAGATAGCAATGAAATTACATTAATTGAGGCATCAGTAGGTTAGATGTTTTTGAATATTTATTTCAGAGAAAAACAGTAAACTAGCTGTGTAAGTGGAAAAGAGGGTGAAAACAATATTGTGTCAACGATAACTATACACGCTGTGTTATTGCATACGCTGCATTACTACTTACACTGCCTTACTGAATATACACAACTCAGCTTGTATAGTTTGAGGCCTAACATAGGCTGATGATATTCCAGATGTGATGACATGACTGCAGAGCAGCCTGTGTTAGGGCTCATAATTTACATGCTGCATTGTGTATGCACTGCGTTGCTGCATGCGCTGTGTTACTGTATATGCAGTGTTACCGCATATGTATGGGAAGTGCTAATGCAGCACATGCAGTAACACAGTGTGTACTCAAGGCAGTGTGTATACTATAAGCCCTAACACAGGCTGCTCTATGCAAGCATAGTCAACACTGTGTCCAGATAGGGGTTAATAAGAAAATAAAAAATAAAATATAGCAGACTAAGTACTATAAATAAACGTTCTGTACATCCAAGACCAGAGATATACCAATACTTGTATTCAGCCATGCTTGGGCGGAGCAAAGGGGCGTGACCCAGCACGGGTAAGACTATAAAGGTTACGTCATTGGTCACAGCCCTGGAGAAGATTGGGAAAAGAAGAGCAGCGGCATAGATGCCATGTGTCCCAAGTACCAGGATGCCATGCGCCCCAGGTACCAGCACACAGAAGCAGGCAGGTTCTTGCCCAGTACAGCATGGACAGCACAGAGGCAGCCGTTGTGCAGGAGAAAAGAAGGGCGGTGATATCAGCAGTCATCGGACCACCCACAAAGGCTGCAGGTGCCCGCAGATGAGCAGGGGAGACTAGAGAACACCCGCACTGCACCGGAGAACAGGTATGTGGGACCCTCACTCCAGTATAAGCCGAGGGGAGCTTTGTCAGCATAAAAAAATGTCCTGAAAAACTTGGCTTATACAAGAGTATATATAAGGTAGTTGGGAAAAGGAACTAGGTTCTGGAAAGATACTATTTAAGCAAAGGATGACTTTTTAAATTCTGGTGGTGGGGGCAGAGGGGAGTGGGAATTGCGATTTGGTCACATGTTTTTTCAATTGTTTGCGTTAGGTGTAAGAGTGCTTGACGGTGTTATGATAAATCTCAGGAGAATGTGTGTTTGGAAAATACCAGTTAAATAAGGTTTTTAGTTGGAAACAACTCAGGTTGATTTAATTGATTATGGTAATTGCTGATTGACAATCACAAATGAATGTAATGAGAACTATGAGGTGTTAGCTTGCATTAAAGTAAAAGAATGGATTATTTTTCCTTCCAGTGATCTAGACAAGGGGTATTTCTATAATAATTTATTTAAAGAAGCAATAAAAATTCCTTATGAAGCATTCTCAACTTAAAATAGAGATCAGAAGACAGTACTGGGTAGACCTTTCAGAAATCAGTGTTTAAAGTCTCTTCAAATGTGAACTAAAATCAGGAACAAAAGAAAGAGGAAAGAGATGGAAGGTGTAGCCCCGCAAAGACCCTGCAGAGGAATTAGACGTCGCAAAAGCTTAAGGCTACCCCAGATCCTGAAGAACTGACCAATAAAACATGCAAAACCACTTCATTTCAAACATGCAGAGAGCAGTCCATCTCTCTACTAGCGCAATTCCTAATAGTTCTGTCAACACAAATAAATAGATCAAGGTGAAATGCATTCTAAAAATACTGTTTAATTTCAATGCCTATAAAAATGTCTTCACTATAGATAACATTCCATTCAGGAGCCCCCACACATGCACATCACAACACACTCTTGTGCTCATGTACACTTTAACTCAGCAGTAGCTAAGTGGTAGCAGCTTAATTTAAACTTAGAAACCAAAGCACTGGAACTAGAAAGAATTTTAGGGTTCAGTTGTTTAATAACCACTCTTATTTTAAAGATGAGAACTGGGAAACAATTACTTGGGATTGTGTGCTCAAATGGAAAAGCTAATTAGGAATAGAACCCTTTAGTTGCCCAGTCTCTGTAAAGTGTCTTCCTAAAATCTAGCCACATTTTTCACACAGCTTATAGTTGGACACATGATTGAAGTTGAATTAAGTGACTGATTTTGTCTGTACATTTCTTATTTCCCATCATAACTTTTGATTGCTAGAGATGAGAATCTTAGAATCATGTTGTTGGTAGGTCCCCTCAAAACAGTCCCAAGTCACAGCTACCCTGTGCACAACAGAAGGAAGCACTGCCCAGCCCGGTGCCATCCTCACAATTGTTCTGATGTTTGAGCCCATTGCCACCGCCACTATGTCACTCCGTCTCACTGAGGTCTTCCTCTTTTTCGCTGCCTCTTAACTCACCAAGCACGATGTCCCTTTCCAGGATCTGGTCTCTGGATAACATGTCCGAAGTACATGAGAGGACGTCTCACCATCCTTGCTTCTAAGGGGCGTTCTGACTATACTTCTTCCGGGAAAGATTTGGCTGTTCCTTTGGCAGTCTCTGTTACTATCAATATTCTTTGCCAGCACCATAATTGAAATACATCGATTATTTTTTGGTCTTCTTTATTCAATATCCAACTTTCACAGGCATTGGAGGCATAAGAACCATAAGTAGAATCTCTTACAGCTATTATGATGACAGAGCTAGAATATGAGGACATGCCTCTGAATGCAAATCCAATATGAAATTGTAAGTGGTAAACTCATGAAAATATCAAGGTCTGAATCCCATGTGAGATTTTCTGTTTAAGATATTATTTTACTTTCTGTCAAATTTCCAAGAAAAAAAACCCATAAAGATAAATCTGCAGTACGATGTGAAAGCAAGAGGCATGCGATTAAGCAACTACTCTCTCCAAAAGCCCAAAGATCTGAGATATCTACAATTCAACAAACTTAAAAGAGGGATCATGTTAGGTCAAGAAGAATCCTGGGGTAGTGCTAGAAGAAGAGCCAGAGGGCTGTGGGAGAAAGAGAACACTTGAGAAAGAACATCAAATAATAATTAAAAGGTGATGGTTTTGAAAACCAACATTGTGACTTATTTCTCTTTACAATTTTTTTTGTTAATAGTATGATGCATTTTCAGTAGTGAGATGTTGAATCATTGTATTTTTTAAAAAAATTTGTTAGATACTATGGACTATGATCAATGTTATGTGGGATGCGTGTGTTACACTGAACTCTAGTGGTAGGGCTGGTGGTATGAGGCATGAAAACATTTTATCATATAATTTTACTTTGGTCTGTGAATTTCTTTTACAAAGCACGAAGTAACATATTCGGGCACCTTGCAATGCCTGCACGTAATTTGTTATTCAAATCTCTTGCCAGATAAATGCTTTCCAATCTGATACATGCTTTTTAATCTGTCAGAACTGTATGTCATTTGTCTCCCTACTTATTCTAGGCTGGTTCTTCTCAAAAATGAAAGATCTTCAGCTTTTAAATTTCTGACCAAACGTAAGGAGCTTAATGAGAGCTAGCCTGAAGGAAAGTTGGACATAACTGTCCTTGTAGTTACAATTGCATATTATGTAACTATTTTTAATGCCAAATTCAATAAGAAAATATAGTAGTTGGTGCCACTACTTGAGAGTGTGCCTTCTAATTGCTTACCTTTCACCCACATGCATAATGAACTTATGTGTGGTTTCAAAGGCTATAAATATTAGCAGAAACAGATAGTTTATCTTTCTCCCTTGGCGCTTGCTGGTGAGTCCAAACCACTGATCTTGTAGTTACTAGCTCAATGTATAACTCACTATACCACCAGGATTCCCTAAGAAATCCACTAGTCCCATAATTGCACTGTATTCTGCAATTGCTCTTGGACAAAGGATTTCTGAGGAAGAATTGTCTTTGTTCCTTCCTTTGACATTAGTGTTATTATTTGGATTGTGGAACATCGACAAAAAGTCACGGGTTTATTTTCCTGCCACTTTCCTGCTGACACACATCTTGTCATACTGTACATAAATTCTCCCCAGTCTAATTCATATTTTCATCATTTTTATGAGTCTTGTTCTGTTTGCTTACACTATGTCTTTACCAGTGCATTTGAATGATGGTGCTGAAGAAGAATATTGAAAGTCTCAAGGACTGTGGTAGGACACACTGATCTGTATGAGAAGAACAAGATTTCGTCTGACACGCTTTGGCCATATTGTCAAAGGGACCAGTCCCTGGAGAAGGACATCATGCTCAGTAATGTATAGGGGCAGCGAAAAGACGAAGGCCCTCAAGGAGGTGGATTGATACAGTGCCTGCAATAGTGGGCACAGGCACAGGAGCAATTACAAGGATGGCACAGGACTGTGCAGGGTTTTATTCTGTTGTATAGAAAGTCGCTATGGTTCAGAATAGACTTGATAGTACCTAACGACAACAATGTCTGGAACGTGCAGTTTCCTTTTCATTGAGTGGTAAGAAGTGACCATACTGTTGATGGCAATGAGCCCATTGGGATGGTTGCATGAATGGCCTAGTCCAAACACAACACTGTCACTAAGGAAGAGACGTGAGTCCTGGTCTATGCCTTTTCCACCCCCTGAAATAAATATCATACTGACTTAAAAGCTAGTTTGTGAGTCAGCCATGTACCAAACTTGTACCTGCATTTGATGGGTCACTTTGGCGTGTATTTTTTTAATTAATTAATTGTCCCTGAATAGCAACATGAGTTCCTCAATGACTGTGACATTTGATGACACACACCCCTATTCTATGTGAGTCAGCATCAACTTGATGGCAGTGATCATGACCAGTGACACTTCTGGATGGCTATTGAGAGCATTGATAATTGGGTGCAATTTGTGGATCTGGTCATAGACAGGTGCTACTTTGAACATGTTTTTTGAACTGTTCCCACAACATATGTCTTCTGTACGTTCTTGAATCTTGTTCTCGTCACACATTCTGCAACAGAAATCATACCCAAGAGGGAGAACTGGACCATTAATGTCTGAACTCCAGAAAAATGTATATACCCATAAATATGTGCATTATAATAAATGCCATTATTTCCTCTGTGGGTACAGACTGCCAGTTTGGGTAGTATTTCTAATATAAGGAGCCTCTTTGGTGCTGTGGGATAAGCATTAGACTGCTAGTTCAAACATACCAGTACTAGTCACGCCAAAGGAGAAAGTTGAGACATCGGTTCTGTAAAGAATTACAGCATCAGAAATCCTCTTTCAGTCATGATGTGTCCGAATTGACTAGATAGCTGTGGGTTGATGCTCTCTATAGAGTTCAGTGAATGTCTGGCACAAATCAAAATTTATTTGATTCTTGATAATTTCCAAAATCTGTTCTGTAAATCAACAGAAAAAGTAATCTATTGCTGTATTTTCACTGGTTAAGTTCAGGTAAACTTTGCCCTTTGCTGAGTTTCAAAATAGAAAGCATCATCGTATCATTGACCTTCATTTTTGTAGCTTTCACCATTGGCATCATCATCTGGATCAGTCCCTTTTTATGCCACATTGATTGCTTTCTCATTCTCAAATGCCAGGTCAGTGTCATTGCAGTTACCACCGAGATAAGCTTTACATTCCACAAAATGGGTAAGCTTCTCTAAGGCACCTTCCTCATACCCCTCCCCTTCTCAGCTAGAGAAAAAGAAATAATCTGGAATTTCTTCACACTTCAGAGTGCCTTACAAAAAAAGAAAAAGAGAGGAATGTTTCAGAAATAAATAATGCGAACTTCCACAAAAGCAAGAGAATACAATTGCCATGCCTCCTAACAAACATAAAAATTCACGGGGTAGGGGGTGGGGGCGGGACTGCATAACTCACACCTCCTGTAAATTTTTGAAAAAATTATTAGAATTTACCAGGAATCTCTCTATTATCAGGTACCAGTAACTCTACATCTAAACTCCGTGTTTTTCTCCACATATTCACCTTGTTTTGTTGGAAAGTAACATCTATTATAAAAAAAATTCACGTGTCCAACATGTAAATGTAAATTATATACTATATGAATCATTAATTTTATTCTGCAACTGTTTTCATACTATGCCTCGACACATGCTGTAACCATTTTGAGCAATACCCCTGAAAATATTGTATTAATATAGTTAAAATTTCTATTTCAAAGTTATATAAATAGTTAATAATTTAAAGTTGTTAATATAATTACAAGTAAGCTTTCACACAGAAATGATGATGCATATTATCTACAGAAGTCAAACGAGGGAGTGGGAATCTGGATACTACTTTAAAGTATTAGTCAGCAAAAGACAACAACGGGGTCATTTGTGCAATGTCACATATCCCCTGTGGTGCCATCCAACCCAGGAGGTGGCTTGGTGACCTGCACTCGGTGTTTCATGAGGAAAAGAAGGTGGTTAACTACAATCATAAGAATTTATTTTAGCACTCCTATAGGCAATTAAATGTTGTTCATTTCCACAGAATCGTCTTTAATAGCACACTAAACCTTCAGTCAGATACTGTCAGTGGCAGCGTCTTCCAAAGAAAGCTAATTTAAATTTCATAAAGGGAAAAGAATCACTCAGAATCATTTGTATTTGATTCAAGAGGTATGTGCTGGAGGTTGATTTGTTCTCGTGGCTGCAGAACCAGCAGATGGCCATTCTCAGAGCTTAGGCCAGCCTTGGTTGGGTAAGGACCGCCTCGCGTAACTTCTGCCTCCTTCTTTTTGAAACAAAAATCGTGTTACAAACATAGCATGCTTATGCAGAGTAAACCAGTTTTAATTTTAAAATTATTCAGAATAAATGATTAGTTTATGAATTCAAAATAATAATCCTGTGAAATAATGCAGTAATTCACTTATAAAGGAATTGTTCAACCACTTAGAATTGAGATTGAATTAGGAGTTTACCAAGATTTCAGAGTATTTCTACTTACGGAAAGCATAGGGTATCCGAGGAAAAGCCCAACCATTTCTTTCCAGCAAATCCTAAATTAATTTCATTAGTTTAAAGCTTAGATGGTAAAGTCTTTTTAATCTCTACTGGCGAGAAAGCATGCAAAACAATACCGCTCAATACTGGGACCTGTAGATGTGAAGGCTTTTAGCCATTATTTAAAGTCTGGGTTTTGTTGTTCTTTCTACATTTTTGTTTTTGACACAATTGTACGTCACTAGCATCTTGAACTATATTTATGTTGTCTTTAGCCAACAAACTTGAAATCTCAAGAATTTCTGATTTATGTGTTTCTCTCTCATCTACTCCCACAAACAACTCATTACATTTATGTGCCTCCCCAAACTCTACTCTTCTCAGTGCCCTCTCGTACGAGCCTACTCGAGGCTCTCCTTGCTATCACTGTGATTACAATAACGTCTCCGGAGTTTGCCATTTACCATCTCCCAATGGCCCAGCTTTTATTATGGCGTCACATTAATCTTCAAGCTGAAAAACTATAATCATAGCACTCCCTCGCTCAAAGGCCTTCGATGTCTCCCAGTTTCCAAATAAATCAACTTCCAATTTTTTATTATGGCTCTTAAAGCTCTCTAAGGTGTGGCTCCAGCTTGCTTTTCTGACCTTTATTAAACCATTCCCATCCAAATACTACATATATATGCTGCTGCTGTATTAGGAATTTTCCATCTATATTTCATTTAATACTCACAATAGCCCTATGATCAGTATTAGTATTTCATATTTATAAAAGTATAAAATCCTATTTATAAATGATAACTTGAGAAAACCTAATATAGAAAATCATTGAGAAGCATCATACAATATCACATAGGTATTTTCAATAACCTCGCTGAGTGTCCAATTTCATCATCTTAACTACTGGACCAAGGAGCTCTGGTGGCATAGTGTGTTGGGGGGTGAGCTACTGAAAGCCAAGTCAGCAGTTCTAAACCACTGGCCACTTTCCAGGAGAAAGATAAATATTTGTATTTTTGTAAGGATTTACAGTCTCAGAAAACCCTACAAAGCAGTTCTACTCTGTCCCTCAGGGTTGCTGTGACTGGCAATTGGCTTGATGGCAGTGAGTTTCAGTTATTTAATGACCTGACAAGTTATCTTGACTTGAGTCTAGGACTCAGCTTACAATAGTATTGGTTGTAAATAAAATATCACTCTGGCACACATTATCACGTGCACAAAGAACTTATGTGATTGAGGTTGTCTGTTCCCATAAAGACTGAAAATTCTCAGAGTCCAAAGCGGCAACTCTCTTCTGTCCTACAAGGTTGCTAAGAGCTGACTCATCATGGTGAGCTTGGTTTTTTCAATTTGGAATGTAGTATTAAAAAGAGGTCTTGGAGGGACATTGAAGTCACGTCTAGAGTTGAAGCCAACCTTAAGCCTCCAAGCATCACCACGACAAAAACTCCAGGAACCTTAGCAGCAGTTTTGCCTGGATGACTCAGGCAACTTCAGACACCTATGTGGCAATTTTACCAGATGACTCCATTTTTGGCCACTTTCTGTCTTTGTGGAGGTTCATGTAATTTTCTTTTTAAAGTCTGAAATATAGAATCTGATTTCTTAGCTTGGGTCATAAGAGTGTAGATTTGGACCATTCAGCCACATCCAGAAGATGGAGATTTTAGTAAAGATATCATCTGTTTAGGGTAAATTAGTGTCTAATATAGATGTTTAATTAAAAGGGACAATGCACTCAAAATACCATTCATCTGATTGTGTCCACTAGTTCTATACTGTTAAAGGAACTACATGACGGAAAAACTGCGGTGTCTTATCTTACAATTCTTACTCTGAATCTTACAGATACATGTTATTAAGAATTCTCTAAGAATATAGTTTATCCCTACAAAGGTTGAATCGAAAGAAGTGATGCTAATGTCACTGTGAAGTAAAATCTGATGCATTTATTCATTTATTGAAAGACAAAACATTATTTTTGACCTCTAGTTTCTGAAAACAGGTCTTGGAATTCTTGAGCCATCAAGGTGATCAATGTCTTTCAAAAACAGCTAGGCAACCTTTAAACTTGCATAAATCTACTGGGAATCTCAACTCAATATCTGGCAACAGGTCATGGAATAAACCACTACCCCTTCTTCATGTGGCCAGGTAGCAAAAAACCTACATTGTACTGTGTGCCAAGTGTCATGTATACTGTAAAGTATAATGATTGAGGAAGGACCATCAGGGTCCCTTGACTACAATGCTAACTGAAAACATGCATAACAAAGACATCTTTATCTACTAGTACAACTTCCAGAAGCCAGGGAAGAATTGTCTTTGTAAAACTATTTGCTTTTTCGTCCCTTGGCTAAGGTGCTAGAAAGAAGCACATGTAACAGGGCCTGCCAAACCAGTAATGGTCCACACAAGGAAAGCCCTTGAATTCTTCAACTGTGTTGCATCATGGAGAACATGTGCAAGAGAATTCTTCCAGAGCTGCTTTTGAGACATGGAGACTGCACATCATGGAACTCCTCTGTTTTGATGTATACTTATTTTTGTAAGTGATAAAAGTGTACCAATGAAGTCATTCAACCATTTCAAGAGATCGCATATAAAAAAGAACTGATGGAATTTAAGGCAAACATCCTCTTCCCTGAGGGCATTAGCCATAAACAAGGCTCCAGGAATTGAAGGAATAAGAATTGAAATGTTTCAACAGACTGATGTAGTGCTAGAAACATTCACTAGTCAATGCCAAGAAATTCGGATGACTGATTGGAAGATAGCTATAGTGCCCAATTTAAGGAAAGATGGCACAATAGAATTCAGACATTATTGAACAGTATTGTTA
>NW_022111369.1:60732559-60734638 GCF_000313985.2 Echinops telfairi
TGCAATGAAATCAAATTGACGAGGTCTGCGAGGAGAGAATGGAGCAGCTCTGCATCACCAGCCAAAATGAGCCAAAGGACCGACTGTGGAACAAACCAGCAACTGCTCCTATGTAAGTTCAATTCAAGTTGGAATCACTGGCATCGGCAGGAAGTAATTGAACCTATTAGTAAGAATGAAGTAAAAATGGGAAAAAGGCCTAATGCAAGGACATCTATAATGCTTATAGTTAGGATACAAGTAAAAGTTACCTACTGGTCCAGTTGTGAGGATTTTTGTTTCCTTGACATTGAGTTGTAATTAGGATGCCATTGTACATATTTTGAGGGAGCACATTTCAACCAATAATAATGTGTTGAAAACATTGGTAAAGCAAATTAATTACTAGTATACTGCGGAATGAAAACAAGCAAGCAAGCATCTGGTTCATCTATGACGTTCTACTCTTTCAATGTGTACATTGACCTATGAATGTACCAAATCTATATCTTATTTAATCTTTCCAACTTTAAAAAAGGTTTTGGCATTGAACTTATTTAACTATTAAATACTGAATACTTAAAATGTGCTTAATATTTTCTAGGACCTGGGGATTCACCAGACAATATAGCAAATTACAACACAGTTCTTTCCCACTGTATCACCTTTGCATTTATGATTCTCAATCAAAGACTCTCCTGATTCTCATTTATTATAATTATTATTATTATTATTTATTATTGTGATGTACCCTTGAATCAGTTCTGACTCACAACCACCTATGTACAACAGAATAAAACACTCTCCATCCCTGCACCATCTTCATAATGGTTCTTATGTTTGAGCCCATTGTTGAAGCCATTGTTTCATTTACAAGTTCAAATATATCTTATTAGGCCTTCTGTGACAACACAGTAGAACCCAGGACTTTGATGCCCATCCGCTCTAGAAGGAGTATTGAGATACAATGCAGTCGAGTATCAAATCAATTTTTCCCAAAAGAAATAACTGAAAACAGATTAATCTGTTTTTGACCACCAAGTTCTTACCTTTCCCTTGCCTTTTTATAGAAAACATTACACAGAAATTTCAAAGTAAATAAGTTCAGAGTTAAATAAGATAATTTAAATAAGAAACACAACATTTAAAAAGTCTTAAACAGCTACAGTATGACCCATACCTTGAGATGGATGAGGATCTGGATCTCCGGACACGGGCATAGAGAAGAGGTATGGAGAGAAAGTCATTGTTGGGAAGGGGAATCCTCTTCCATAAAATCACCTGGGAGCTGCTTTTCAGGAGTTGTTTTTTTTCTTCTTTGTCTTTTTTTCACTAGGACCTGGCTGGCTCTCTCTAAAAGAAAAAAAACATGTTTAATGTGGTCTGCTGTTGGCGTTTTCTTAACTATTTTCTAAAAGGGTTTACTAAATTATCAACAATATTGATAACGTGGTTAACCAGCTCGTTTATCATGATGATTCTTTTCAAAATATTCTTTCTTAGGACCCATGTTTTTTTAATCTAAAAACAGTACAAAGAGCCACAAAAACTAAGAAAATTATAGCCAAACACCTGGAACACATCCGCAAAAGGTATAAATATGCGTACTAACAATGCCAACTAACGCCAAGTGACCAAAACACAAACTGCTTTTGTTTACAAAAATCATGTGCGTCAGGTTGAGTTCCAATGTTTTGTTCGAGCTCAGATACAAAATTTTCTTGACATTTCATGTCGAAATCCAATTATATCGCGTACTGATGCGGTCAAGTACCGGAGCTCTACTGTACTATTAAATGGCCTATAACACTTATTATTTTCTATACAAAAGTTGTTGATTTGCTAAATTACCTTTAAAAATTATTTTATTTACACATGTGTTCACTTTTAGTTTTCCACTCCAAGTACCTTTAACAAACAAACCCTGTTCACAAAGCACGTAAAGTGAACAATCCAGTTACCACGGACTCCATTCCAGTTCATGGCGACCCACGTTGTGTCAGAATGAAGTTGTGCTCCAAGGAGTTTTCAATGGCTGATTGTTTGTAAATAGTGGGCCAGGCCTTTCTTCCAAGGCACCCTGGGATGGACTTGAACCTC
>NW_022111369.1:60735379-60738016 GCF_000313985.2 Echinops telfairi
GCATTGTCCATCTTTGAAGTTGTGGAGAGTCAAGTTTTCTCAGTGCGCATGTGTAAGTGGTAAAATGATGCAAATTTAAGAGAAAACGATGCTTAATAGATAACTAGTAATGTCTAGTACATCTCTGGCAGAATTCAAGGTTTTTCAGTTTATTCAAACTATTACTCTAATATGCTCCAAATTTCAAATTAATAAGTAAAGGATGAGACTTTACATTCTGTTCTGCTTTTGCAAGTTTATGGACATTAGTGAAATGCCAGCCTTAAAAGAATAAAGATAGGCTTAATTGCAACTTTACATTGCCACTTTTGGTCCTTGCATTTCTATAGTTCCCTGATGTCCTTTGTAGTTGCTTAATTTCTCCATGCTTGAGTGGTCATAGCTAATGTGTGTCACATAGCTGTTGGGAATAGAGTGACCTGAAAACTGCCCAAGTCATTGAATGAAGAGCAACTTTGGAATGATAATTAAATATAACAGAGCTTTATTATTATTACTATTCAGGGAGAGTCACAGTAAGGTCTTCCTGGGTGTCCTTGTAAATGCAGCTATTATTGGCATCTCAATGTCACCTAACTTCATATAAGGCAAAATATAAAAGCAATTCCCTGTGTTTATTTTAACTTGAATTTAATTTTTAAATCTTCCTGTAATAGCCTCAGTTTGGGGAAACTAGCCTTGTAATAAAGGAACCCCTGATGGCATTGTCTGGTAAGCATTGGACTGCTAACTACTAAGTTAGAGGTTCAAACCTGCCAGCATCTCCAAAAGAGAAAAATGAGGTTATCTGCTTCCATAAAGATTTATAGCCCCAGAAAACCTATAAAGAGTTGTTATGCAATGGAATAGACTTGATGAAAGTGGGCAACCTTATTATAGAAGCCCTGATAGTATAGTGTATTAAACATTGGACAACTAATTAAAAGGTGGGCGATTCAAACTTGCCATCCTCTTCATTAAAAGGACTGTATCAATGGGCTCAGGCAGTGGAACCATTGTGAGGATGGTGCAGGACCGTGCAGTGTTTCTTTCTGTTGTGCATAGGGTAGATGTGGGTTGGACCTGACTCAATGGCATCTAATAATGACATCTTCATGAAAAAAGAAATGTGGTAGTAGGATTCCATAAAGATTGATAGCTTTAGATACTCCATGGAGCAATTCTATTCTGCCCTATAGGGTTGCTATGGGTTTGGCTAAAAATTAAACCATGGTGGTGAGTTCCATTCCAAACCTGAAAGTTGAGGAAGAGTCATGGTCTCAGAGTTCCACTAGTCTCTCTCTGACCAATAAGCTTGGCCTCTCTTCTGATTTTGAATTTTGTCCCACATTTTTCCTCATAGATGCAAAAAAAAAAATGACAAAACACTTCCATTGAGTTAATTCTGATTTCTACTGATGCTATAGGACCCTTTTGGGTTCCCAATGCTTTAAATCTTTATAGGAACAGTGAACCGCGTTTACTGAGAAACACCTTGTAAGTTCAAACTACTGACTTTACAAACAGCAGCCAAACATATAGCCCTGTATACCAATAAGATCCTATACCAAAGACCTTCTTTACAGGCTCCCTTTCAAAATAGTTGGCAGTGGTAGCCAGGCACCATCTAGTTCTTGTTGTCTCAAGGTTGTAGAGATTGATGATGTTGTTATTGCTCATTAGGCCATTAGGCTAATTGTTTCCATTCTTCTTTGGTGTTCATCACTCTTCTTTCCTGTGAACAAGGGAAAACCAGCAGCTTCATTTAGAAGGACCCTCGCTAGCAACTAAGAGCTCAATTGCTAATTACCAAGGTAGAATGTAGAACATTGTCTTCATGGAATATGTTATGCCAATTGAACATGGGATTAATATCAATTCAGAATCAACATCTAGTAATCCCTAAAAATGTCTGATTATTTCTTTTTCACCAATGAATAATCACTTTTATAGAATGCCATAGATCATTTTGGGGAATACTGAATGAAAGACTAACAGAATGCGCTCCTACATTCATGGATATATTTGTAGCATGGATAAATACACATGTAGAAATGTCCTGTTAAACTCATACAAATTCTTAGATCTAGTCCCATTCTTCATCCCGCACCTGTTCAGTCTGGGTGTCTACCAGTGCAGACATTATTACATTGCAGAACTGTCTATATAACAGCTTTTACCTCTGCTGCCTTTAACTCTGGAACTCCTCCTCCTAGTGTTTTCCTGGCCTCTATCATCTTTTTTGCCAGCCTCCTTCTTATTGTATATTCTCTTCCCTTTCACCTAAGTTAGCACATGTTTACCCTATAGCCCGTGACTTCCCTTCCCTTCCTCTCCAACCCTCAAAGAACAAAGAAACAAAATATAACTCACTGCCATCAAGCCAATTCCAACTCACAGTACCCCTATAGGACAGAGTAGAACTACACTTATAGATTTCCAACACTTTAAATATTTATGAGAGCAGAAAACCTCATCTTTCTTCTACAGAGCAGTTAGTGGGTTTAAACTGCTGACTTGATAGTTACCAGTTCAATGAGTAGCCCACTCGCTCACCAGGACATCTCTTTTAGTGTGAAAACTTTTTTTTTTAACTCTTTCCAATACTGGTCTCATACAATATTTGTCCTTCTGTGATTGGCTAATATAATTCAGCAT
>NW_022111369.1:60738455-60760104 GCF_000313985.2 Echinops telfairi
AGTTTCATTTTATTGGGGGCTCTCACAGCCCTTATAACAATGCATACATCAATTGTATCAAACATATTTGTACATGTGTTACCATCATTGTTTTCTAAACATTTACTTTCTATTGAGTCCTTGGTATCAGCTCATCTTGTCTCCCTCCCTTCCCCCCACCCTCGTGACCCCTTGATAAATTATAAATTATTATTATTTTCATATCTTACACCAACTTCTGTCTCCCTTCCCCTATGGTTTCTGTTGTTTATCTCCCCCCGGGAAGTGCGGAGAGGTTATGTGTAGATCATTGGGATCGGCTCCCCCTACCTCCCTTCCTCCTCCCACCTTCCCCCTACCCTTTTGATATCACTACTCCTAATCTTGTTCCTGGATTCCATGTGTCGTGAGCTCTTATCTTCTTATCTGTACTTGTGCACATGCTCTGGTCTAGCCTGCAGTAAAAGACAGTACTGGGGTTGTGACCCTTCCGTGAGGGGATGTCCCTTTGTCTATAGATGGGTTTGGAGTCTCTACTCTGACCCCATCGTTCTCAACAATATGGTTTGTTTGTTTGCTTGTGTCTTCGGATGCCTGTTACCGGGTCTCAATGACACCTCAGGATTGCATAAAGGCTTGTTGCTTCTCTGCTAGATGGCCGCTTTTTTAACCTCAAGTCATTAAGACCCCAAATGCTATATAATTGATAGCCGGCACTATCCACTTTCTTTGCCACATTTGCTTATTGCACCCATTTTGTCTTCAGCAATTGTGCTGGGCGGGTCAGCATCAGAATGCCAGGTTGTTAGAACAAAGCATTGAGGGAGGGCATGAGCAGAGACCTGAAGTCCATCTACAACCTCAGTGTAATACCATGTAAATATATGTGCTTAGGCCAATACCTCTATTTTTTATGAAGTAGTGTATTTACATATATACACACCTATGCTTATACTTCCATCCATAGCTTTGCTTCCTAGATCTTTTCTGTTTCCTTTTACCTTCCTTCTGCCCCACCATCATGCTTAGCCTACATCTGCCTCTTAGTAATTCCTCTCAGCTAGATTTCTGTTGCTCCAACACCCCAGGATCTCTACGTCTTCCTTGTTGATTTTAATTCCTTAGTTGTTCCCCTGTCTATCGTGTTGTTTGCTCACCTCTCCCTTCCCCCACCTCCTTCTCTATCAAGTCAGGATCATCGGTCCTGTTTCTTTCTCCTCAAGCTTGCTTTCCAAGCTTATCTTATATAAGTAGGCAAACCTATAACAAGAGAAACCAAACAAAAAGAAAACAAAAGATTTGGGGGGCTGGGAACATACATAATTCCAGGTGTTTCCACTGACCTTTAGGGACTATTTCCCCACTGGTCCTGGTGAATTCCGGGAGCTACCCCTCCTCACCTGAAGTCAATTTTGGGGGCTCTTCAGGGGCTTTGTAGCTTTAATTTGCTCCCGTGGCTGATCTGTTTTGTCCCCTTCTTGGTTTGCCCCACTGCACGAGGTTCAGACAGTATTAACTCTCCACCGTGTATCCTCAGTATTGTCTTCGGTCGCTGTATGCTCCAGTAAGGGGACATCATGTCTTGAGCTGTTGTTGGCCCTACAGTCCCTCTGTGCCTTAGCAGCTCTGTGCAGGGATGTTGTCCTCTGGGCTTGGCATGCGATATGGAGTCCAGACCATCCCTTTCTCTTTTTCCTTCTTAGTTTGCTTCTGTGTGAGCATGGTATGCTGGCCTCTCTCCCCAACCTCTAGGTTTAGTGTTGTCCTCTGCAGCACATACTTCTAGGGAGGGGTCAGTTTGTCTCTGATTGGGACCAGCCCTGAATCCTATTTTTTTCATGGATTGCTCCACGTGGTTATGTGGCTCTCAAGGTTTGGAGTACCATAGTGGGGTCTGCATGCACACTCTCAATTCTGTGGAGAAATAACTAATATTCTCCCCCTGGGTGGGTTAATGCCCAGCTCCCCCTACGCCATCATCTCCCCCTGCTTTTCTCCCTCCCTTTTCCCCTTTCCCCTTTCCCCTTCTTTGTATTGGAATAATATTGTACCCCCTTGGGTTTGGGCTGACCTCCACCCAACTGCTTATACCTCAACCTGTATATTGTGAGATAAGTGGCTTGTCCTCTATTCCTACTGTGCTGATTATCCTTACCTCAGGGGACTCGTGCAGTACTTGTCCTTTTGTGATTGGCTAACTTCGCTTCGCATAATTTCCTCCAACTCTTTCCATGAAATGATGTGCTTCATGTGATCATCAGTGCTTTTTAGTGATGCATATTACTCCATTGTGTGTATGTGCCAGAGTTTAATAATCCACTCACCCATTGATGGAAATTTAGGTTGTTTCCAATTCTTTGTGATGTTCCATTTCTTGACTTGATTCCATATTTCCTTATCTTTCATGATGTTAAGAAAGTTTTCTTCCAATCACCCTTTGAGAACTTTAAAAAAATCTCTTCCTGTCCTAGAATTCCAATCACATATGTTATTCCTCTTGAGGATGTCCCACATAATTCTTAGCCTTCTTTCAGATTTCTTTTGTTTCTTTTTTCTTAGAGAGATTAAACTAAAAGATACACCACAGAACACATGTGTCCAGTCCTATAACAGCCTCACATCCTCCTTTTTTCTGTTTATCTTTTACTTCAAACATGAGCTAGTAAATGGTCAAATATTATAAGGAAATATGCAAAGACCCAGAATTAGAAAACCAAAAAGGAAGAACATGCTCAGCACACCTTAAAATGAAAGAACTGAAGAAAATATTTGGGCCTTGATTTGCGATCTGGGAAGGTTCTATGGGTAAATATTGAAAGATTCAGGATGCATGAAAAGAAGACAGAATCCACAGAGACACTGTACCTAAATGAACAAGTCAACAGTCCTCCATCTCAGGAGGTAGTATATACACCAACCGAATATTTCAGCAAGCTGAGAAGCACTCACTTGTCTATGCCAGGAAATATAGAAAACAGCTACCTGGTTAACTGACTGGAAGAGACCCATATTTGTATCCATAGATAAGAAAAATGACCCAGTGTTCAAACTATACAATATCATATGCAAGTAAATTTGTGCTCAATATCGTTCAACAACAATTTCAACAGTATGTTGACAGGGATGACAGAAATTCCAGCCAGATTCAAAACAGGATGTGGAACAATGAATATCATTGCTGATAAAAAGATGGATCTTGGATCAAAACAGAAAATACCTGAAAGACATTTGCTTATGTTTTATTGACTATGCCAAGGCATTTAACTGTGTGGACCATAACAAACTATTGATAACTTTAAGAAGAAGGTGATTTCCAAAATACTTCATTGTGCTCAACAGAAACTTGTACATGGATCAAGAGGAAGTTGTGCCAACAGATCAAGGGAATACTGCATGGTTTAAAATCAGGAAAAGTGTATGACAGGGTTGTTGTACCTTCCCAGCATATTTATTCAGTCTGTTTGCTGAACAAATAATCAGGGAAGTTGGCTTACACAAAGAATATGACCTCAATATTAAAGGAAGGCTTATTAACAACCTATGATATGCAGATGACACAACCTTGGTGCTGAAATGAGAACTTGAGGCATTTACTGATGAAGATCAAGGAATGCAACCTTCAGTACAGATGTCATTTCAATGTAAAGAAGACCCAAACCCTCAAAATGGACCAAGAGGTAGCATCATGACAAATGAAGAAAAGGTTGAAGTTGTCAAGGATTGTATCTTGTTTGAATCCACAATGAATGCTCATGGAAGTAGCAATGAATAGATCAAAAGATGAATTGCATTAGATAAATCTGGACAAGACCTCTTCAGAATATAGAAAAACAAAGATGTAACTTTCAGCACAAAGGAGTGTCTTAACCAAGTAATGGTATCTTCGATTGCTTCATATGCATGTGAAAGTTGGACATTGAACAAAGAAGACTGAAGAAGAATAAGAATTGATTGCTAAAAATGGGGATAAATTAAAGCATTAGCTGATTAAGATTAAAGATGTTAGCCTTCAGTATGGATTAAAACTCCATGTAAAGAAGGCCAAAATCCTTATGAATTGGACACATAGATATCATGATACAGGGGGAAAGGTTGAAGTTAAGCAGAATGTGTGTCTTGCTTGGATTCACAATCAGTGTTCATGGAAGCAGCAGTCAAGAGATCAAAAGATGCATTGCACTGTGTAAATCTGCTGCACCAGATCTCTTGAGAGATCTTTTATTGAAAAGCACAGAGGTCAATTTGAGGACGAAGTTGTGCCTGAACCAAGTAATGGTAACTTCAATCGCCTCATATGGATGTGAAAGTTGGACATTGAGTAAAGAAGACTGAAGTCGAATCAATGCATTGAATTATGATGCTGGCGAAGAATATTGAAAATACCATAACTGTTAAAAAGACAAACCAGCCTATCTTGGAAGAAGTAAGGCCAGGGTGCTCCTTAGAGGAAAGGATGGCGAGACATGGTGTAAACATACTTTGGACATGTTGTCAGGAGAGACCAGGCCCTGGAGAAGGACATCATGTTTGGCAAAGTAGGGACAGAGAAAAATAAGAAGGCCCTTAGGGAGATAGATTGACAGAATGGTTTTAACAATGGCTCAAGTATGGGAACCATTGTGAGGATGGCACAGGACCGAGCAGTTTCCTTCTGTTGTGCATAAAGGAGCTATGGGTTGGCCCCACCTCGACGTCACCTAACAATAACAGCCATGACTGAAAGAAGTGAGACAGCATCTTGCCATCCTCACTAAGCAACATTTCCTCTAAGACAAATTTGTTTCCAGTAGCTCACAGTATGTTTATATAGGTATATAGATATAAATGCTAGTAAATGTTCTGGAGTGGTTATTCAAATTCAGAAATTTGCACCAAAAAATCTACCCTTCGTTTCACTGAAATATTTACATATTAAAAGGTAGAGAATCAACATCATTAAAAAAATCAACATAATAAAATTATGAACTGCTGAAAGTTAAAGTGTTACATTTGAAATTATTCTATTTAGCATAGCTGAGATACTATGGCTACTAAGAAAAAATATGGTTAAAGTGTTTGAATTATATTAGAAAATCTCAATAGCTGTGCATTAAAAGAAACTAATTTTATCTTAACATGTTAAAGTTCTACAATGAGTATTAATTTTGTTTGTTTATATGATATTGCGGTATTTTTAATGATCTTAATTCTTCGGTAAAGGAAGGAATGTGATATTTTTCAATGGCAGGTAAGATTGAAAGTGAGAAATCAGAAGAAAGAAAGTTTCCATAGATTTTTATGATACAATACTGAATTTAACCATTGTTATCAATGAGGTATATGATGAATCAGTAATTTCAAACATATGAAAGTTATCAACAAGCGCCCTACCAATTTGAGAAAAAGTTTTAATTAATTTTCTATCAGAAGAATATGAACTTTACAGATACTAATAAAATTCAAAATCAATTTTTGGCCCTATAGGTTAAATTAAATTTAGTTATAACTTACATAATAAATGAAGAATTTGAGATGAATTTATAAAATGCACCATCACTTGCTTCATCCTTGATAGAAATTTTAAATGGATGTCTTAAGCTTGCTGAAATTGCTTTAAAAGCATTTCTTGCATAACTATCAACAGAATATACATCTATGAGACTGCTTTCCTTATAATGAGTTTGTAAATAATTGATATACTTTATATTTATTATTTTGTGTGAATTATGTTGCTGACAGAACCAATACTAGATAATATGCAAGTAGAAAGCTTGTGAGCTACATTAGAAACTTCATATTTTAATTCATAGGATGTCTCCTTAACCTGAGAATGTCAGTAACAAACATAAAAATATAAAAATAAAATTATTTTACTCATGACTTTTTGTTTAAATTGTATTGTGGACAGGTATCGGCTCAAATGTAATATTAAATTTTTCTATGAATCTCAGTGAGAGAAAATTTCAAAGGAAAAGGTGTCATTTAATTTTCTTTATTTTTTTTCTTCATAAGCTATTCTCTGATTACTTGAAGGAAATGTAACATTACTACTGTTGAATCTAACAATGAAAAATCATAGTAATAATTTTTGCTTTATTAATTTCATTTTCTGAGTAATTAATTTTATTGCCTGTTATAAAATTACAGGTTTCCAACAGAGAGGAAATTAAAACAAACAAAAAACACAAATTCTTCTCATTGTTTCAAATACATTGTCATATACTTGTAGTCTTAGCAATGATTCAATGCTGGAAACATACTAAATGTTCAGCTAATACTTATAGATAGATTTATATTAATAAATTAGGTCACATTTTCTCAGGGAAGAGTTTCAGCAAATTGGTATATCTCTTGGGACATTCATTTTTCTTTTTTGCTTCTAGGAGAAGAAATCATTAAAGAGCACAACATGACTCCCAGCATGCTTTGTCACTTCCCTATTCTACTTCTACAACAATCTCAAGCCATTTCCTGACTTGGGTGACTTTACCTAAAACCAGTTAGAGTCAGACCACAATTAGATGGAATGGAGAATGTCATGAATTAAAATGTATCTCTTAAAATATGTGTAATAAATCCTAACTTCTATGCCCATGGTCCAGCATTTCTCTCTCAGATTGCCATACTGTGGGCTTGTATGTTGCTATGGGACTGAAAGCTATGCCACTGGTATTTCAAATATTATCAGGGTCATCCAAGGTGAACAGGTTTCAGCAGTTTCCAAACTAAGAATGGACTACTAAGAAAGAATATGCTGAGAAATCAGCCTCTAGAAAACTATGAATCGGAGCAGAACAATATCAAACACTGAAAATCTCATGAATAGTGACAGAATACTATCAGCTATATTGACAGAAGAATAGCCCATCAGGGTAAAGAACACTCACAATATTACTGAGGTAGGCAACCCCTCTCAAAGTAGAGTCAACTATAATGACATAGATGGATTATAGTTTGCAGGACCTTTATTTGCTGACAGGCAGAACTCAAAACAAGAAGTGGCTGTAAATATCTTTTTTTCATTTATTTTATAGTATATATATTTAAATATATGTCTATGTTTTTTTAATTAATCACTTTTTCTGAGGGGCTCTTGAAGATCTTATAACAACCCATCATTCAATAGTATTAAACACACTTGTACATACGTTGCCATCAACATTTCTGAAACAATTTCTTTCTACTTGATCCCTTGGTATCAGCTCCTCATTTTTAAGCCCCCTCCCCCACACTCCCACCCTTGTGAATCCTTGATCAATTATATATTATTGTTTTTATTTCATGTCTTTCACCGTCCATTGATTCCCTTCTCCCACCTTTCTGTTATTCATCCCCTGGGGGAGGGGGCTATATATCTAACCTTCTGATGGGTTTCCCCTTTCTCCCCCTTCTCTCTAACACTCATCTCCACCATACCCCAACCCTCATGATATGGCTACTCCCACTACTATTCCAGAGGGTTTTATCTGTTCTGAATTCCATGTGTCAAGAATTCTTATTTGTACCAATGTGTGTATTCCAGTCCAGCAGGATTTTTAAGCTAGAACTGGGTCATGGTAGTGGGGGAGAGGAAGCATTCAGGAACTAGAGGAACGATGTGTGTTTTGTTGGTGCTATACTGCACCCTAGTTGAATTGACCCTTCCTTGTATCCCCTCTGTGGGTGGATATCTAATTGTCTAGAGATGGGCTTTAGGTCTCCACTCCACCCCTCCCCTCTTTCACATCTATACAATTGTGTGTTTTGGATCTTTTGATACCTGGTGCCTCCTCCCGTCCACACCTTATGATCACACAGGCTGGTGTGCTTCTTCCTTGTGAGCTTATTTACTTCCCTGATAGATGGCTGTTTGTTTAGCTTCAAGCCTTTAAGACCTACAGATGCTACATCTTTTTGATAGCTGATCATCATCTGCTATCTTAATACTTAACATATAAATATATGAACATTGGCCTCTATCCCCTTCATTATGAATTAATATATTTACATATATACATACCTATAGCTATACCTCTAAAAATAGCTTTTTGCCTCCTATTTTTTCCTCTATTTAATTTCACCTTCCTCCTATTCCACTATCATGATCAGCCTCCATTCACCTCTCGGTAATTTCTCTCAGATACATTGTGTTTTATCAACCCCCACCAGGCAGTATCACTTATCCCTGAGTTTGTTGGCTCCCCGTTCCCCAACCCAACCACCTCCTCTCCCATGACCCGCGAACTGCTGGTCTCATTGTTTTCTCCTAGGGATTGTTCATCTTGCCTATCTTATATAGATAGATATGGGGCAAAAGAAAAAGAAACCATCTAAAAACAAAACCAAAAATAAATAAACGAATAAATAAATAAATAAATACATAGTAGGGTGAGGTAGTTAGTTTATTGTGCCAACCTGGCCGATAAACACATATGGGGTTAATTGAAGGGCAGGAGGGATAAATGGCTTGGTGAACCTCGCCTTTCTAGTTCTCGGGTCTCTTTCTTTGTGATGGTTGGACAAGGGTGCAGCTGCCTCAGCCAGTTCCCTGCTTCAGCTGGCAAAGCTCACTTCCTGCAAGACATCCCCAAGGAGAAGCCACATAGACATACCCTGTGGCAACCCTGGGTGCTGGAGCAGCCATGTGGAGACCCCTGCCGGTGCTGAGATGCTTACACGTTCACTGATTGGGATTTCCTCCTGCAGTTGGCATCATAGTGTGTGTTTTGTGAGATGGAGGTGGAATTTGTGGATTGGTGTCAGACATATGGGTTAATGTTGGATTTGTGGGCTTGGGCAGCACTGGGTTGGGATGTTTTCTTGATGTGCACTTAACCTTTATATGAAACTCTCTTTTATACATGAGTTTCTGTGGATTTGTTTCTCTGAAGTACCCAGACTAACACACTGGGTCTGTCTGATGACCCTAATGTATGTTTTCCAATCAAGTCTGATGAGGTACCAAGCCCTGTCCCCCGATTTATAAGTCTATTTCAGGATTCCTTGGAGACTTGGTTACTTTGTTACCCTGTTTCACTCCCTTTGCATTTCTCCCCATTGCATGGAGCAGACTTGGCACACTTTCTGCACAGTGTCTCCAGTGCCATCCTCCAAAGCACTATGAGTCATGAGGGAACATTTTGTCTCGTGGTGGGGCCTGCCCTATAGTCCTCTCTGTGCATTGGCTGCTCCTAGCAGGGATGTCAACCCCAGGGCTTGGTGGGCCATGATGAGGTTCTCTATCCCCGCCCCCCAATCTCTGTTCACTCTCATGTTGTCTTGACAAATCTGCCTCTCTCCCCAGGTTATATCTTCAGTGCTGTCCTCTGTATTACCTTTTTCTGGGGCGGGAGTCAACATAACTCGGCTTGGACCTGGCCCCATTGTCCTCTCTGTTAGTTTGCTTCTCCATGACACCGTATTGCCCTCAAGGCTTGGCACTCTCAGATGGGGTCTTGTTCCTCTCTCCCTTTCCTGTGGAGACATAAACAATACCCTCCCCATGGGTGTATTAGTTTCCTGTTCCCCCATAATCCTGTTTGTTTGGGGTTTTCTGTGTGTGGTTTTTTTGCCCCTCTCTTTTCCCCTCCTTTTTAGCTGGCTGCCATATGCATCGCTGAGTTGAGTCAGACCCATGCCAAAGGGCCTGGACATCAATCTAAGATTTATGTCTAAAGTGCCTTATCCTCTATGCCAATTGTACTTTTTGAGCTTACCTCAGCGGACTCATGTGGTACCTGTTCCTTTGCACATGGCTAACTTCGCTTGGGATATTTCCTCCAACTCTTCCCATTAGACAATGTGCTTCATGTGTTTGTTGCTGCTTTTTACAGCTGCACAGTACTCCATTGTATGTATATACCAGAGTTTTTAAATCCATTTGTCAGTTGATGGAAATTTAGATTTGTTTCCAGGTCTTTGCAATTGTGAATTGCGCCATGAAGAACATTGGAGCGCAGATGTCTGGTCTTGGTCTGTTTCTTATTTATTCTGGGTTTATGCCCAGTAGGGGGATTGCTGGATCATATCGTAGCTCGATTTCCATATGTTTTAGGTATCACCAGATCAGTTTCCATAGTGGTTGCACATACGTACAGGACCACCAGCAGTAGATGAGAGTCCCTGTCTCACCATAGCCTCTCCAGCACTTGTTGCTTTCTGATTTTTTGAATTCTGCTATCTTTGAGGTTGTTAGGTAGTATCTCATAGTTGTTTTAATTAGCATTTCCCTTATGGCTAATGTTTGAGAACATTTTCTCATGTGTTTATTGGCCATTCGGATTTCCATCTAAGTGAAAATTCTCTTCAGGTCTTTTGCCCATTTCCTCAGTGGGCTCTTTGTTTTTTTCTTTTTCTTTTTTGTAGGCCAGCAGAGTAATGTGTATTTCAGTAATGAGCCCTTTGTCTGGTGTGCCATTGCTAAAGATGTTTCCCCAGTCTGTGCTCTCTTATTAGTTTCTTGATGAAATCTATCAATTTGAACAAGTGTTTTATCCCCAGTATGTCCCGCGTGCAAATTTGTGCCTCCTCTGTGTTTGTGTCCTTCCCTATTTCTGATAGCCTATATATTCCCTTTGCCTAAGTGTTTAGGTTTGTCCCAATTCCGTCATTGATGGCCCGAATAGTTAGGGACTTTACTTTGAGGTCTTTGATCCACCTCAACTTTATTCTTGTGCATGGAGTGAGGAGCTTCATTTTTCTGTAGGTAGATATCCATTTTTTTCCAGCACAATTTGTTGAAGAGGACTTCCAATTCCCATTGGATATTTTTGGGGCCCTTACTGAAGATCAGTTGTCTGTAGGCTTATGTTTTTATTGTTGGATTTTCTGTTCTTTTCCATTGGTCTGATTATCTGTCATTATACCAAAACCAAACTGTTTTGACCACTGTGGCTGTATAATAAGCGTTAAAGTCAGGTAACCAAGCCCTCTTACTTTGTACTTCTTCTTGAGGCGTTCTCTGCTAATTCTGGGCTTCTTTCCTCTCCATATGAACTTGGTAGTCAGTTTTTCCAATTTCTTGAAAATAGATGTTAGTATTTGTATTGGGGTAGCATTAAATGTATATAGTGCCTTGAGTAGGACTGACATATTTGCTATATTGAATTTTCCTATCCACAAGAATGGGATATTTTTCCATTTGTGGATGTCACTTTCAGTTTCATGGAATAGTGTTTTGTTGTTTTCCTCATACAAACCTTATATTCATTTTTTAAAGTCAGGAATATCCCTAGATACTTCAATTTATTTTGCTATTGTGAAGAGGACTACCTTTTTTATCTCCTCTTGCATGTGCTTGAAGTTACTCATGCTCAACTTGTGGGCTCCAGCATGTGGTCTTTGAGTATATGCTGTGCGCAATTGAAAAGAATATGATTTTTATTCGGGTGAAGAACTCTAAAAATGTCTATAGGGTCAAGTTGCTTAATTGTAGAGTTTAGTTTTATAGCTTCCTTGTTAAGCTTCTTTCCTTGTGATCTATCTTTCTCAGAGAGCGGTTATTAAAGTCACCTATTATGATTGTTGAGCCTGTGATACTGTTTTTCATCTTTTGGAGTGTTTGATGAATTTCACAGGTCTCTTGTTGGGTGCATATATATTTATTATGTTCACTGGTTCTTGGTCTACTGTTCCCTTGAGCATTATATAGTGTGCCTCCTTTTGTTATGGCTTATACCTTGAGATCAATTTTTTCAGAGCTCGTGATTGCAACTCCTGCTTTCTTTGAATTCCCGTTTACTTGGTATGTTTTTGACCAGCCTTTGATTCTCAGCCTATTTTTGTCTGTGAGATTAAAATGTATCTCTTGTAGACAACAGATCCGTGACTTTTGTTTTCTAAGCCAGTCTGTTAGTCTCTGCTTTTTAATGGGTGTGTTCAGTCCATTGACATTCAGAGTAATTACATCCATCTGTGGATTCTGTGATGTCATCTCATACCTTCGGTGCTGAACATTTACCTGTCACCTTTCTTTTCATTGTGTGTGTGGAGGGGCTGCTCACTCTTGTCTTCTTTTCAGCGTGGGACTAATGTTATCATCTGGACTGTTTTTGATGTGTTGACCTCTGGGTGGAGTTGCTCTATGTGGTGGTCTCTTATTTGTGTTCAATTTAGGTTGTTCTCCTGACCACAGTGGGTTGGTAAGAAATGTTGGTAGCGCTGGGTTTCTTTTAAAGTATCCTTTGAGATTTTCCTTTTCAAAGAAGAGTCATACTTCTCCACCTATTTTGATAGATAGTTTGGCAAGGTAGATTGTCCTTGGGTTGGCATTATTCTCTTTCAACTTTTTGAAGATATTACTCCACTCTCTCCTCTTCTTCATGGTGTCTGCTGATAGGTCTGAGCATATTCTTATCTGAGTATCTTTATATGTGACTGCCTTTTTTTCTGTCACTGCTCTTATGATTTTCTCCTTTTCCTCAATGTTGAATATTTTAACTACTATTTGCCTTGGCCACATCTTCCTGGGATTCAGTCTATCTGGTGTCCTCTCTGCTTCCTGAATGGCTGCCTGAACCTGGAGAAGTTCTCTTCCAGGAATTCCGTTGCTATTTTTGCAGTTGAATTCTTGGTTGTATCTTGCTCTGGCCATCCAATTATTCCAATGTTGTTCTTTTTCATGGCATCAGACATTTTTCTTAGGTTTTCTTCAGCTTCTTTGATTAACTTGCTTGACTGTCTTTCCCTTTTGTTGAAGTCTCCCTGGTTGTTCTCAAGGTCACTGGTATGGTTTTCCACTTCTTCTCGTTGGTTAGTGATGTCTGTCAACTTGTTGTTTGATTTTGTTACCTCGTGCCTTATCTCTTGTAGTCCCTTTGATGAGTGGCTTTATTTCCTCTATCATTTCAACCATTTTCTGTATTGCTTCCCTCTTATCCTGTATGACTTCAGGCAGCATTGTGAAGATTTCTTTCTGTAGTAGATCAATATCTGATTCTTCTGTGCACATCGTTAAGTTCAGAACTTCTTTTGACATTGCCTATTGTTTCTGCTGTTTTTTAATTGATCTTGTTGGGGCTGGTTGCTCTCTGTGTGTTGTTTTAGCGGAGCTCAGCGCCATTTTCCAGAGAGTCAAAGAGCACTGGACCCTCTCTTTGGAAGACTCAAAAGAACACTTTTTCAGACTGTCTACAGCTAACTGCACTGTGGGGTTGGGCTGCCGTTTTATCCCACTGTAGTTTCACTCTATCCCTAGCCAACCAGTATTCTGTTATTTGGAGAGCCAGTTGGATAGCATTCTCAGGGGAAACTGGTCAGATTGTTGTGGGCCATAAGGATGGATCTGCACTGGATGATTCCATAGGAAGCCATAATGATGTGGCCCATGGCTGCTAAGAGCACCTCAGAAGGCATGTGGGGGTGCCTGCTGTGATGTTGAGTGCCACGGTGAATGGGTGGTGGTGTCCACTGTGGTGTAGAGTGCTATGGATGGTGGGCAGAATTGCCCTAGGCAGCAAGAGTGACACAGAGGCTGGACAGAGGTTCCTGTCATGGCATGGAGCATTGCGGATGACTGGCCAGGTTGCCTTAGGTAGCATGCAGCACTTCAAAAGGCGCAAGGAGTTCTCCAAGCCATGGAGGGCGGGAGGTGGCGGGGAGGGGGGGGCGGGGGGGGGTTCCCCAGCCATTTGGAGGGCAGTGAGAGGTGAACTGGAATTCCACCAACTACATGCAAAGAGAGAAGAGAGAGAGAGATAAAGGAAAGAGATAGATGAACTCCAACCACCTGACCATGTGGCTAGAAGAGTGTAAACCCTGCCCAAAGGCTGCAGCTCTGGAGGTTGAATTAAAGCTCTTGGGCCACCCAAGGTATCCCAGTTGTGATTGTGGTGGGGCTAAAGCTCTTCAAAACCAAGTGGACCTGAGTCTACTTTTCTTTATGATGTTCCTCCTGTGCCTGGAAGAGTGGAGTTTCCCTCTCAGTGGCACTCCTGTGTTGACTTCCACAGAGTCCCTCTGGTGTTTGTTACTCGGTCATCATCTTACTGGAACTCCTGAACATCTATTAATAATTGAAATTTCAAATGTGTACAGTATGAATGTAGGAAAATCAGAAATAAAAAATGAAATAAAATGCATAAATATCGATATGCTAAGCATTAGTAAGCTAGAACGGACTGATAAGAGGAAGGACCAGAAATAAAAATATGACTTTGGTGATGTAAATGGAACTGGAGATTGCATAACAGGATTCTCCAAGGCCAATGAACTCTTCATCACAAATAGCTTTTTCAAACAGCACAAAAGTTTACTGTACATGTGTAGTTTGTCATAGGGAATACAAAGAAAACACATTAACTACATCTGACTATGGTGAAGTTCATTATCATCAGATAAAACAGGTCAGAGACTGACTGTGGAACAGTCCATCAATTTCTCATATAGCAGTTCAAGTTGAAACTGAAGAAAATGTTAAGTCCTCAAAAAACAAAACACATCCTTGAGCATATTCTACAGGAGTTTCGTAAACATCTCAACAATAGATTTGATTCATTGCAGCGATATCTGAAATAGCAAAATGTTGGAAGCAAACACAACTCTGTCTGATACATACACAAAATAAAATATCCTGGATTGATTAGAGAGAGAGAGAGAGAGAGAGAGAGAGAGAGAGATCTGTCCCTAGAGAAGGACATCATGATTGATAACATAGAAGGGCAGTGAAAAAGAGGAAGGCCCTCATAAAATAGATTGACATGGTTACAGCAACAGTGGGCTCAAGATTAGGACAATTGTGAGATGGCACAGCACTGGGCATTGTTTTGTGCAAAGGGTTGTTATGTGTAGGAACTGGCTGGACACCTAATAAGAACAGCCCACCATGTGCTTGTCAATTTGTTGTACTTTGGTGAATTGTGTGTTGCTGTGATGCCCAAAGTTATGTCAGGTATTTCAAATGCCAGCAGGGTCACCCAGAGTGAACACGTTTCATCGGAGCTTCCTAAATAAGAGCAGACAATGAAGAAGGACTCAGCTCCCTTCATTGGAGGAAGAAGCCACTGAAAACCTTAGGCGTAACTTCGAACATATTGCCAGGAAAGACATGTCCTTGGAGAAGGACATAATATTTGGTAAAGTGGAGGGGTAGCAAAGGAGAGGAAGGCCTTTGATGAAATGGATTGACATAGTGCCTGCATCAATGGGCTCAGGCACAGAAACAATTGTGAGGATGGAGCAGGACTTGACAGTATTTAGTTCTCGTGCATAAGGTTGCTGAGGGGTGAGTTATTGAATGGCACCTAACAAAAACACCAGCAACTACAACCACTGTGTGAGTCATTTGCTTGATGAAATTCTTTGATATAATTGGGTCACTATGGGTAGGAATTGACTTGATGGCACCTCACAATAACAACAGCCACTGTGTGAGCCATTTGCTTGCTATAATTCTTTTTTTCTCTCTCTCCATACCATTCCATACCATTCTCTCTCTCTCTATGTATATATATATATATATATATATATATAATCAATAGATGCATACACACATATATACATGCATATATAGAGAATTCGAGAGAAATTTCTTTGATATAAAAATTTACATCAAGCAAATATATCTCTATCTTTATTTCTGTCTCTATCTCTGTCTCTATATCTATCCCTATCTCTAGCTATCTATATCATCTTTATCTTTGTATCTGTCTTGTGGTGTACTGTTTATGCTTTTGCCCTTTAACCACAAGGTCTGAAATTCAGAACTACCTGATGTTCCTAGGGGAAAATGCAGGGCTTTCTACTCCCATAAAGAATTACACTCATGGAAACCCAGAGGGGCAGCTCTATCCTGTCCTATAGTGTCACTGTGAGTTGCTAGAAAGAGAGAGCCTAGTCTAACACGTTTGGTAGTGAGAATGGTGTTTTAGAGAAACAATGTTATGGGACTTAGCTTTCTAAATTGGTGTTCAAGGTTTACTAGGCCTCAAGGCCTTGATAACTTTGCTTCTGTCATGACAGTAAGTCTACCACAGTCAGTAAAGAGGGTGTTGTTAATCCATGGCATGAGGTGACCTTGTTATAACTCACACTGTCACCATCAGAAATGAAGTGCTGATGAGAATGGAGGCACTGAGTTATTGCGTGTTTGATATTTTTCATCATTTGGTCAGGGTGAGATGTACAGAAATGCTGGTTTGTTGCTGATGCTTACAATAGACACAGTGGTAGAGGAAAGAGTTGAGCTCATAGATTCAGTGTTATAGTTCAAGCTCTGTATAAAAGACTTCAAAATTCCCATTTGTGCCATACTACAAAGCCCTTTTTCTTAAAGTAACTACTAAAACAAAACCAAACAAAATGCAATGTCAATTTAATTCCCAAGCATAAATTGGATCTGTTAAAGTGAAGGTATTTATTACACAGAACTAGGACCCTGAAATTGGGATGGGAGCATATGGCATACGATGGGTACATTAGGTCCCTTAATTCTATTAAATGACTTCAGCCAACAGGACCACTCCTTTCATCAGGGAAGATTGCTCCATCTTGGACTGCTAATACATCACCAGGAAAACCATTGTTCCTTCCACCCCCAATGGAAAAGCTCAGCAAGTGTGCATGCCGATATGGCCCTTGGCTGTGTCTAGAACATAACCTGAGGCAAATGCCTTAGAAAATGTTGCAGCAAGCTCACAGGAAACTCCCTCATCATCTACTATTGTTTTCAGACCCAAGTCTCAGCAAGTCCCCAAAGGTTAAATACAAATGGTAACCCAGAAAGAGGTGTATAAACGCTGAAAGAACTGCTTGAGTTTTCTAATATGTACAGACAGAAATTTGGAGAGTACATAAGAGAATGGTTATTAAGGGTATAGGATCATGTTACAAGTAACATAAGGTTGGATCAGTCTGCATCTATTGATATGGGCCCACTAAACACAGATTCGTCATTAAATGTTTCAGCTTGAGAGTTTGGAGAAGATCTAATAGTTTATTTGGTTGGTGTGCTGAAGCATGGATTATGAGACGGATTGTGAGTCAAGTTTAAGTAGTAGATCTACCTTGGTATACTGTAGAAGAATGTTTCCAAAAGGTTGGAGAAACTGGCATGTGAGAGTGAATTTATCAGGATAGACCCATAGACTCACACAGGTAGTGCCCAAAAGACATGCCTATTCCCCCAACAGTGGGGAACAAATTTGTAAAGCTAGCTCCAGCATCTCTGAAAATTGCTGTGATTTTTATTTTATGAAAGTCAAGTTTGACAGGGGGAATTGTCCTAATTGAAGATATCTAACTACAATGGGCCTATTTGGGTCCTCTAGGGGTAGAGGCCAAGTGGCAGCACTTAATTTAAAGAGACAATGTGGATGTTGTTACTTTAATGCACAAAAGAGTCAGATTAGTAATCAGAATAGCCTTACTTGTATGGGACTATAGCATTGGCTACTTAGGCAGGGTGTCCATAAGAGCGAAGTACATAGTACAAATGGAAAACTTCTAGGCCAATAATGGCAATCTCATTTGAATCACCAAAATAGAGAACTAGGAAGCCTTAATCAATTTTCTAATGTGGACTAGTCTACAGAACCACAACCCCTATAATTAAGGGGGGCTGGTTCCCTTTGAGGAAGGACCTTGCCATGCCACCAAGAATGTTTTCTGTTAGTCTTTCATTCAGTATTCCCCAAAAGGGTCTATGGCATTTTATAAAAGTGATTATTCATTGGTGAAAAAGAAATAATCACACATTTTTAGGGACTACAAGACATTGACTCTGAAGTGATATTAATCCCAAATATTTTGAAAACCCACCAGTCAGGTTGGAGTGAGTTAGTCTCGGTGGACTAGAGAAACAAAATTCATGAATACACAAATTTTGTAAGACAGTTTTATATAAAAGATAAGTGTACATTAAGACAGCATCCCAACCCAGTCCAGTCCAAGCCCATAAGTCCCACATTAGGCCATGGGTCTGACACCAATCAACAAAGTCCTTCTCAAACTTGCAAAACACATGGTATAACACCGAATGCAGGAGGAAAACAGAATCTCTGTGCCGGCAGAGGTCTCCACGTGGCTTCTCCAGCACCCAAGGCTGCATCAGGGTAGGTCCATGTGGCTTCTCCTCAGGGATGTCTCACAGGAAGTGAGCCTTGCCAGCTGAGGCAAAGAACTAGCTAAGGCAGCCTTACACTGCTATAACCATCAGAGAACAAGAGACCAGAGAACAAGAAAGGTGAGGTTCAGTCACCCAGCCATTTATCTCTCCACCCTTCAATTAATCCCACATGTGTTTATAGGCCAGGTTGGTACAATAAACCTTAACTATCACAGTGGAGGTATAAGTGATCAAATTATTAATGGGATTTTATCTCACATTAATCTCACAGTGGATCCAGTGGGTCCCCAAATAAATCCTTTAGTTATTTCCATGGGTCCAGAATGCATAATTAGAAAAGATATACTCAGCCACTGGTAGAACTACCATATTGGGTCCTGACATGTGGAAGAAGTATTATCCTGGTAGGAAAACTATGTAGTAGTCATTAAAACTGCAGCTACGAAGAAAAATAGTAATAAAAAGCAATACCGTATTCCTGGAAGGATTGTAATGGTTAGGGCTACTATCACAGACTCGAAATATGCAGTGATTCCCACCTTATCACCATTTAATGCCCCTATTTGGCCTACACACAAAACAGATTTTGGAGAGTGGCCATAAACTTAACCAAAGAAGACTCTAGTTGCAGCTGCTGGTCCAGATCTGATTCCATTGATTTGATACCTGGTATGGAGTTATTGATTTAGTCAATTGTGGTAGTTATATAATTGTCATTTAAAGGATTAAGCATGTAGGGGTAGAGTCTGGCCTGTTAATCGTGTCATAGCCAATCAGGCTTCTGTGTGGGTATGGCCTTCCCTCTAAGGAGTCTGGGAATTCCGGTATTTCCTCCTTGGAGGTGGGAGACTCTCTGCTCTCACCCTGGTAGACATTGAGCTGACAAGACACATAAAACTACACTAGTGCCCTAAGAGGAGAAGCAACATGGACCTACCTTAATGCAACCAGACCTCTGAAACTGGAGAAGCCATGTAGAGACCCCTGCCAGCGCTGAGATGTTTCCAATGCCCCTGGATCCAAACACTTTCTACCCACTGGCCTGTGATCTTCTACATTCTGCATCATTATATGTGTTTCTTGAGTCTGAAAAGGACTGTATACATTGGTATTGGACATATGGACTAATATCAGACTTATGGACTTGATCTGGACTGGGATCGGATGTTTTGTCAATGTTCAATTGTTCTTATATATAAGCCTCTTCCTTATACTCATATGTGTGTCCATGGATATGTTTCTCTAGTCCACCCTAGTCTACCCAAACTAACACAACACTTTTTTCCCCCTCAATTCCATTTTTGAAGGATCACCAGTAGCAGCGTGCCTTCAGCTATCCAGGGCACCAATACATTTTCATAACCCTCCCTCGGTTACATTATCTCTCCAGCACTATGCCATAATTTAGTCTGTAGAGACTTTAATTACCTTTCTCTTCCACAAAGTGTTGATGTAATGCTATTCAAACATAATAATTATTGTGAATAGGCACAAAGCTAGGCAGTGTTTTATTCTATTGCACATCGTTACTACTCATCAGAATTGACTTGAGGCATCTAAAAACAAAGCAGTGAATGAAATTTCTTAATATAAACTTCCTATGCATTGTATTAAAAATACAAACTTATTGCCATAAAATAAATTCCAATTCATAAAAACTTTATAGAACAGAGTAGAACTGTCCCAGTGGGTTGAGGCTATACATCTCTACTGGAGTAGAAAACTTCAACTTTCTCCTTGCAGCAACTGGTTAAACCGTTTACCCACTATTCCTCCAGGGCTTGTGTAAATAAAAGAAAACTCACCGAGTCAACATCGACTCATAGCAACTGTGGCAGATACATAATCTCCTGTCAACTTGTGAAGGGGTGGAGGCTAGCTTGTCAATCAGGTCAAAACTTGATGACCTTATTTGGGAGGTGCAAGTGAAGAAAAATAGCTCACTGGAGGCCAGATACAAACTCTCTCTGATTCATCTCACTGCAAGACATTCCTGTTGACAAGTCACATGGAGCTATCCTGATGGCAGCCAGAGCCTTGGAGCTCATGGAGCCCCGTGGAGACCCATGTCAACACTGAGATGCTTCCACCACCACTAGATCCAACAGACTTTCCACCCACTGGCCTGTGATCTTCCTGGATTCAGCATCATTGTATGTTTTGTGTGAGTCTGAAGAGGAATTTACAGACTAGTATATTGGACATATGGACTAATATTAGACATATGGACTTGATCTGGACTTGGCTGGGATATTTGCTTAATATACAATTACTCTTTATATAAAGCTCTCTCTTATACACATAGGAGTGTCTATGGATTTATTTCTCTAGTTAATCCAGAATAACACAGGGATCCTATGGGATGGTACTTTCTACTCGCACAAAGAGTTACACTCTTGGAAATGCACAGGGCTAGTTCTACTCTGTCCTATAGGAGTGACATGAGGGTTTGGAACCATTCTGATCAGGTGTAGAAAACACTAACTCTGGGATTGATGAGTTTTATCATTCCATTATCTCAGAAGTAAAAAGAGAGAATTCCTAGGACTGTTATGGAAAAAGAGCCACCAGAAAAAACTGTCACACTGAGAGTAGAGGCACAGAGTAGAGGGGTCATAATGCTGAGACCATGAAGCAGTGAGACAGAGCAGTAGGTGGATTTCCTAATCCATTGACAGAGGCCCAGGAATCACATGAATGACAGGCTGAGGCTCTGAGAGAGACATGACTTGACTGAGAGGCTGATATAGACGACTGATAGTATGCTTAATGCTTTCTGATCCTGGCCAGTTGAAACCTGTAAACCTCCCCTCCCCCCAATCCCTATCATTAATTGTGAGTTCTATGCCATTGCAACAGATTATTGAACACAGTAGAGTGTAATGGAAAGAATGGTTGGTGTCAGAATAGGGTAAATAAAGGTGGAGGATGGAGACATGTTTCACCTCTGTTTTGTGGCAGTTGGCCTTGGGCTAGCATGGAGTGAGTGAATGCTCCCTCTGTATACTGAATGCAGAGGTCAGATGTGGCACCCACTCCATTTTCTCAAACAACCGCGTTTAATACATTATTTAAAAAAACAAAACACTGCCATTAAGTTGCTACTGAATCATAGAGACACCATAGGACAGGGTAGTTTAGGAGACTGTATCTCTTTATGGCTTTACTAGTGTGAAAAGACCTGTTTTTTTACTTTCAGAGTGACTGGTTGTTTTGAACTGTTGACCTGGCAGGTCATAGCCCAACTCATAACCATATACCACCAGGTTCCTACTAAATAGCAGACAATCATTTTTTAAAAAATCATTTTATTGGGGGCTCTTACAGTTCTTATCACAATTCATATATCCATCCATTGTCTCAAGCACATTTGTACATATGTTGCCATCATCATTTTAAAATATTTTCTTTCTACATGAACCCTTGCTAAATTATAATGCATTATTATTTTCTTATCTTACATTGTCTGCTGTCTCCCTTTACCCACATTTCTGCTGTTCACTCCCCTGGTGGGGTGTGTGTGTTATATGCCAATCATTGTGATCGGTTCTTCCTTTCTCCCCCCACGCTCCCACTAACCTCCTGGTATCACTACTCTCATTATTGGTCCTGAGAGGTTTATCTGTCCTGGATTCCATGTGATCCCAGCTC
>NW_022111369.1:60761379-60783885 GCF_000313985.2 Echinops telfairi
TATTTGTATATGTACATGTCTTTATCTAGAGCTCTATAAATACCCTTTGCCTCCCAGCTCTTTCCTCTATTTCCATTGATTCCCGTCTATATGCTCTGGTCTAGCCGGATTTGTAAGGTAGAATTGAGGTCATGGTAGTCGGGGAAAGGAAGCATTAAATAACTAGAGGAACGTTGTATGTTTCATTGGTGCTATACTGCACCCTGACTGGCTCTTCTCTTGCTTGTGACACTTCTGTTAATCGATATCCAATTGTCTACACACTGGCTTTGGGTCTCTACTCTGCCCTCCCCCTCATTCACATTGATATAATGTTTTGTTCTGGATGTTTGATGTCTGATACCTGATCCCATCCACATCTCATGATCACACATGTGGTGTGCTTCTTCCATGTGGGCTTGGTTGCTTCTGAGCTAGGTGACTGCTTGTTTATCTTCAAGCCTTCAAGACTCCAGATGCTCTCTTTTGATAGCTGGTCACCATCAGTTTTCTTCACCACATTTGCTATGCACGCATTTTGTCCAGTGATTGTGTTGGGAAAGTGAGAATCACAGAGTGCCAGGTTATTAGAACAAAATATTCTTGTGTTGAGGGAGTACTTGAGTAGAGGCCCAATGTCCCAATGTCTATATTTAGACCTCTATAAATTTCCTTTGCCTCCGAGGTCTTTCCTCAATTTCCTTTACTTTCCTCTTGTCCCACTATCATATTTGACCTTCATTCAGCTTTCATTAATTCCTCTTGGCTACATTTTACTTGATCAAGCCCCACCAGGCGTCCTACACTCTCCTCACCATTGATTTTAGATCACTTGTTGTTCCCTTGTCCCTGGGGTTTGTTGGCTCCCACCTTCCTTTCCTCAACCTCCCTCTCTCCCGGTCCCCCCACAACCATCAGTCCGGTTGTTTTCCCCTCAGGATTGTTTATCATGCCTAGCTTATCTAGACAGACATGCAAAAACAATAATAAACACAAAAGAAAATCAAAACAAAACAAAAAAACTGCAACAACAAAAAAGAAAAGCCTATACGTAGTTCTAGTTCTGTTTGCTGTCTTTTATTAGGGTTTTCTGGTGGAGTCTGATGAGGTGCCATGTCCTGACCCTGAAGTCTATTTTTGGGATTCCTCAGTGACTTCATTGTTTTGATCGCCTTGCTGCTCTGTGGCACGCTCTTAGTTTTTCACTCCAGTGTGGTGGGATCAGGTTGGGCACAATTCCAGCACTGTGTCTCCAGTGTTGATGCCTGTAGCACTATCGGCCAGTGAGGGACGTCGTGTCTCTTGGTGGGGCCAGTCCTATAGTCCTCTCTGTGTATTGGCTGCTCCGAGCAGGAATATTGCCCTCTGGGCTTGCTGGGTCAGGATGTGTTCCACTCTCTCCTTCCCTCTTATTTTGTTCCTCTGTGTTCTGATCAGACGCGCCTCTCTCCCCAAGCTGGAGTTTCAGTGCTGTCCTCTGTAGTGCCTTCTTCTGTTGGAGGAGTCGGGGGGCAGGGTCCACCTAGCTGAAACTGGGACTGCCCCGTAGACCTCTCTATTGATTCTCTGCTTCATGTTGGTATGTTGCAATCACCTCTTGGTGCACCAGGTTGAGATCTGGTCCCTCTATTCCTCACATTTATGACTGTCTCCCCACTGGTTCTTGGGGAATTCCGGAAGCTGCCCCTCCTAGGCTGAAGTTGGGACTCTTCAAGGGCTTTATGGCTTGGCTTTGCTCTGTTGCTGAACTGCTGTGTGTCCTCAGTATTGTCCTCTGTCGTGGTATGACCCAATAAGCGGACATCATGTCTTGAGCTGATGTTGGACCTTCAGTCCTCGTTGTGCCTTAGCAGTTCTGTGCAGGGATGTCGTCCTCCAGCCTTGGTCAAGAGACGAATCAATAAAGTAAACATTTGGATTTTGTTTTAGAATTCTTATTGGTGGTGATGGTAAGGCCTGCAATATTGCCAAGTTAACTATAAACTTAACCATGTATAGGACAGGATGAATATAACTTGGAAACTCTTAGAGAAGAAAGGTAGTATATAAAATTAGATTACAAACTTCATTTAAAAACAAGTATAGCCTGACTTTCAGTAAAACATAGTAAAACTGTTTTATGGGGAAAAGACATTTAAAATATAAAAAATTCCAAAGCATTTCATGAAAACAAATTTTTAAAAAGAAAAGCCATAAAAATAAAATCTAAAGGAGAGCTACATTAGTGTCAAAACAAAAACAAAAACACTTTTATCCTAAAACTCTCTGTGTTATGATAAGCTATTCAGAATACCATTATTATTGTTAATTTGTATGTACCTGATAATATAATGTAATGTAACCTCAAATATGTATATATATATAAACATATATATATTTAAACTGACATAATACATATGGATATAAGGAAATTCACAAAAGTGGGAGAGGTTTTAAACAAAAATATCTCAGTAAATGATAAAACAAGCAGACAAAAAATCAATAAATATACTAAAAAATAAAAATATAAATTTTAAAGTAGTGACTTTCTAAAGTCATAGGAACACATGTTATTTTAAATTCATATTATTGTAAATTCATTTGAAATATTTTTTAAAATTTCCTTACAATGGTCTGCAAAGCAAATGTATATACATATATGGGGTTTAAATCACAATGTCTGTTTTCTGATTTCAATTGAGGTCAGAATCAACAGGAAAAACATAAATATGAAATATCTTAACATTTGCAAATTGGTAATCTTCTACAATAACCGATGTCAAAGGAAAAATTCATACTAAAGTGGAAAGATCTTCTGAAATGAATGGCTATTAAAATAGTTTACATCAACTATAGGATGTAAATTAAACATATCTAGAGATAAATAGATAACTCATAATCTACTCAGCCACCAGGGTTCCATCAAACAAGTCAAGACAAAAGGGTTTTTTCTTCTTTTCTTTTCTCTCTCTATTTTCACATTCCCCCAGAGCGTATCAGAGAAGGGAACAGTTCCAACTAATTTTATGAGGCTGACACGACTTTGATATGACGAAGTACAGGTATACCTCAGAGATTCTGCGGATTCGGTACCAAATCACCATGATAAAGGTAACAGCTCAGTAAAGTGAGTCACACGTTTTCTGTTGTTTCTTAGACCATATAAAAGTTGGTTTCCTGGTGTATATGAAAGCTATGCCGACTCGACGTCATCTAACGACATAGAAGTTATGTTTACTCCAGTCTATTAGTTGTGCACTGCACTTTGAAAATATTAGAAACATTGCAAGGATTACGAAAATATGGCACAGGGATGCCATTGGAGCACACAGAGTGGTGAAAGTGGTGTCCGCAAGGTCGCTTGAGGAGGCTTGCTGTCGTCCTTGGATTTGCCCTCCGGCAGGGTCTGCGGGATGGAATGGAGGGAAGCGCAGTAAATGAGGAAGGAGGGCCGAGGGAGAAAACCTACACACCAGTCCCACAAGCAGACGCGGCTGTGCCGATCCTCAATGAGCACAGTGGGGGAGATAGCAGGTGTCTTTTAGAAATACAGAAAATAGTACTCAGAGCCTGAATTAATTTACCTAAGAATGTGATTTGCATATTAACCAAATGAAGAGGTAATCACTTGTTCTTTAAAATACCTAAAATTGAAATATTCATAATGAACCCCCAAAATAGCACCTTTCCACTTAAAGCAGACAGCAAAGCAAGCATATATAATCTTTTAAACATTTGGGGCAAATTAACAAAAAGAAAAAAAAATCTAAAACAAATGTCAAATCTCATGTTAACACCCAAAAGCTAGCTTATATGAATAGGAAGAAGCCATGACTGTCTGCCTGCATGTTCTCTCATTTAACTCTCACAGACAGTTTGATGAGGCATAAATTACTACTAGTTCTTCAGAGGTGGACAAATGGGAGAAAAAAATCAATACGTAAAAAAGAAATTAACACTGATATTTTCAATGTTATGTTCAGGATTCCATTTTGTTAGAACATTGAAACAAAGCCATAGGGAAGATGAATACTTGTCATGCCTCAAACTGGGAAGTAACTCAGTTACCCATCAACAATAAAGCAAACACGGAACCCCTGCCACTGAGCCATTTGTACTCCCAGGGATCCCGTCAACAACAATGGATAAATGCCCTGTGGCATATTTATCATTGAAGCATTATACACTAATAAAATGAATACCTCACCCCACCATTCACAGTGTACTCAAACCATTAAAAATTATAATAAATTAAAAATGCAGGTATCATGATTCCGTGTTAGAGATTCTTATATAGGCAGCAACATCATTATCTTAAAACACAACTATTGCCTCGGTCAGAATGGTGATTACCTGTCAGGTGAGGAATAAAGTTTTAAGAGAGAAAATCTCATCAATGGTTTTGTTCCTCACCTGCGTGGTTGTTAAATGCTTTCAAACCGTTTATTCAGCTTTAGTGATAAGATATGTTGACATTTACCAATAACAAAAGTCTAAAAATCTGGATAATTAAGAATTATTATATCAACTTGGTGTCCCTGGGTGGCACAGCTGGTTAAGCACTTAGCCAGTAGTAGCAGAATGGCTGCCGGTTTGAACCCTGCCATAGATATCATTTCAGGACAGGATTGGCGATCTGCTTCCCAAAGCTCATCATCTCGCAAACCCCGAGGAGCCCTTCTGCTCTGCACACGGGGCCTCCCTGGGTCTGAACAGACTCAACAGTACACCAAGCACAACAATGTCTCTTTTGCAGTGAGAAAATAAGAGGAAAAACACAAGAAAGAGCACTTTTGTTCAATAAAATTACAAAAGACTTTCAAAGTCTCCATACAGAGGCAAATGTGGGGGGGAAAAGAGAGAGGGAGATACAGCTGCTTGTTTCAGTGTTTCATATGTATTTATTTTGTTAAAGTTTACAAAAATAAATGATTCATGACTAAGATATTGCTTTAGTATCTTCATTTCTAAAGTAAGCAGTGACAATGAGTGATCAAAATGAGTGATCAAAAAAGTAGTTATTTCATTTAATTTTCAGATACCACTGGGCTGCCTTATATCTAATCAAAATCCAATCACTTATGTACTTACTGATATTTCCTTTAGATTTTAAAAGAACTACATTTGATATTTTAATGTTACTCATTCTGTATTTTATTTTAATTTATGAAATAAAGATGAAATTCATTTTCTACCACAGTAATTCTTTTTACTCCTTGTTTTGAAGAATTTATTATGCCTATTTGTTTTGATATTTTCTTGCACTAAGTTGGAAACTTGAGTTATAATGTTCTTATCCAAATTGCAGGTCCTCGAATTCATGTTTTAAAAAGACTCCATTGCCCCTTTAATGTAGCAATCGAATCAAGTAGTGAAAGATTTATTCCTGGCCCATTCAACAGTTGTCACTCTTAACCTTGCAGAATGTAATATTGACATGTAGTTTGTCCAACTTTTGCAATACCCAATTACATATTTGACCTCACATGCCACTACTTGTTAATTTTCTCCCCTAGCACATTGCAGTACCAGAAATTGTAGCTCTGTGTCTCATGTAGAAAACAGATAACAGAATTCAAATCAATCACAAAATGCCAGTTTATTTAATGAGAGGCTTCCTCTTAGCCTTCTGATTACCTGAGCTGATTCTTCTAAAAAAATGAAAAATAGAATTTAAGTTGATAGTATGTGTATTTCTGGAAAAAAAAAATCCAAGATGTGAATGAGCATACTGCTGTGACAAACTGTATGGAATTTAGTGTCTCTCTGCACAAACAAATTCTCTTCCTTCTGCCGACTCTGTAAACAACTCCACCGGTATAGCAATCCCATAGAATGTCTGAAAAGCAGCAACAATGATGATGTGATCAGGGAGTTTCTCAAGAGAGTAAACAAAGGAAATCTCCTGCTGTCTGTTGTGTCCTGGACCTCTGCATTCATCATCGGCAGTCTCATTCCAGACTATGAAGTCGAGGCATCCCTTTGCAAGCTCCGGCCAGAAATGGTAAAAGCAAGCGAAAGCAGTTAAAGGTCTTTGATCTTCTCTTCAATAGCTATAGCTCTCAGTATTTTGGAGTCAGAGAAAACTTGCTTAAGATGTGTGTGTGTGTGTGTGTGTGTGTGTGTGTGTGTGTGTGTGTGTGTGTGTGTGTGTGTGAGAAATGCAGGTACAAATAAGAATCACTGTCTTTGTTTAGGTCTTTAGTGATTGGAACAATTCTTTTGCATAAAGTTGATAAGCAAGGTTGGTCCTCTGGCATAAAATCTTCCATCAGTCTTTTAATGCCTTCAGTGTCTGTGAGTTGACCAAGGGACACATCAAGGACTACAGTGGCTACAACTATGAACCCAAATATACCTCTTACTGGGGGCTGGTGCGGAGCAGACAACATTGTGTTCTATTTGCATACAGTCCTAATGAGTCAGAGGTGACGCAATGGATGGCTGTCTAAGAACAGCAAAAACAGCAGTTGAGTATACTCATGTCCACTCCACCAGGACAAACTGGTTGGCATGACTATTCTATAAACATTTTAATTTATTTTTCTAATTGTTTGAACCATGTTTATGGTTCAAGTTTTCTTTCCTACATCATCTTAAGTAGGATTTGATGTTACAATGACTGCCCTCCTGTTGTATCTACTCACACATTAAACTTCTTTGGGGAACATAGCTCAATGTCTTCTTTTTAAAGATAGAGCATTTTAAAAAATTATTTATTAGGGGCTCGTACAACTCTTATCACATCCATAAATCTATCCATGGTGTCAAGCACATTTGTACATTTGTTGCAAAGATAGGATCTTAATGTAAATTAATACCACTAAATCCTGTTTCTTTGGTGTAATTAATAGAATTTTACAATTTGCCCATTATCCTGGCAAGGTTAATGCACATGAACACATTTTAGAAGTAAAAAGATATTTCTGTACAAGAGTCAAGAGAGCCAGAAAGGACTCCTTCATAGAGAAAAACTCTTTCATTAGCAACCAGAGCCTTTTAAGGCAATTCTAATGCTCTTGGAAGGAGCCCTGGTGACATAGTGATTATGCATCTGGCCAGTAGTTCAAAATTACCAGTTGCTCTTTGGGGAATAGACAGGACTTTCCACTCCTGTAAAGAGTTACAGCCTTCGAAACTCACAGAGGGAGTTCTATCCTGTCCTAGAGGGCTGCTATGAATGGGTGTGGACTGGATGGCAATTAGATTATGGTCTTGGAGAATAAAGTAGGATAACACTCCCACTCATGATCTCTACTTTTCTGGTGCCTGCGATCTGATTACTATATTTTGGATTGTAGAAGTGCTCTAGTTTACTATGGAAGGCCTCTTCAATGTTCATTTATATCTATAAAGTACAAACACACAATAAAGCAATTAGAAACACCAACAGAAGGCTTTCAACTAATTCAGCTGGTTATATAAAGAATAGGAGAAGCTCAATTATACTACAAGTTATTTCTATATAATAAGCACATCCTGAATTCCCATCCACTGGAATCACCAGTGCCAAAAGTTGAATTATTTCAAACACTGCAAAAAGAAAATGTCTTTGCAATCTCTAGAAAGAAATGTAACTGCTGAAATGCCTAAAAGAGTGTGTAAAATTTACACAAAACCTTTATTGAAAAATAATGGGAAGTCATCCACATGCTACTAAAAATTATAATTTTCTATATTTCTTAATAGTGACATGCTAGCTTTCTGTGTATTTACCATAGACATACTACATGGTAATGCCTGCCCAATGTTTGACAACGTAGAATCTTGTATTATGATAAATCATTACTTGTTTTCTATGAAAACACTTTTATTCCTGTGAGTCGGAATTCACTTGATGGAAGTGAGTTTTGGTTTATTCTACATTTATAATTTCAAGGATTATATGAAACTAGCTGATACCAATTCCAGCTTTGAATATAATTCTGATATTTACAGTTCGTTATACCTCAGAGTGCTTAATATTTTAGAGAACTCACACAGTCTTGACCCAATAAATTACTGGCTCTTTCTAATGTTCAGACAATTACACCATAGCTCTGTTGGGTTCCCTAAGATGGGGAACAAATTTAAATATACATATACATTTACACTTATTGATCATGGAAAAATGTGAACCTGCTGATCAATCAAATATTTACATATAGTTTTATATCAATAAAAAGGCAGATATAGTCTTGAAAAACTGATTCCCAGAATATATTAAATGCCTAGATTGTGTTTTTCTATTGAAATATTGAAGGCCTATTAAAATATGTGATATATAAGTGTACCTATTAAAATATACAGTTCTATATTTGAAGAAATTATGCCAAATAAAATTCATACAGAGAAGAAATAAACTCTATCCACTTAAAGTAGAAACCAATAATTGGTGCATTATAAATTCTATATTTTCACACAACTGAATTATTTAAATTTCCCTTACCTGGGAAAAGAGATTAAATACTTGATGTAGTAATTCCCCCAAATCCTTAAATTCAATTTCCAAGTACATTTAGGTGTTTCACATTTTTATTTTTCTTAATTCTCTTCTTATCAGAATGGGAGGCTGTGTGTATCCCTATTGGCACTTCGTGGTCATCCACTACACTCCTGGCTACTTTAATCCTACCCACCTGAATTTAAATTGAGATCACAAGATTCGTTCTCAGTTGCCACCAGCTGACAGACTCGTTTCTCTTTGTATTTCCACTTGCCCCTCTTTTTGCTGCAGTGGTTCTCCACCTTCCTAATGCCGCGACCCTTTCATACAGTTCCTCATGCTGTGGTGACCCCCAGTCATAACATTATTTTCGTTGCTACTTCATCACTGTCATTTTGCTGCTTCATCACTGTCATTTTGCTGCTGCTATGAATCATAATGTAAATATCTGATAGGCAGGATGTATTTTCATTGTTACAAATTGAACATAAGTAAACATAATTAACGCATAGTGATTAAACACAGAACAATATATAATTCCATATTGTGAAATATTTGTGTTTTCTGGTGGTCTTAGGCGACCCCTGTGAAAGGGTCATCCGACCCCCAGAGGGGTCGCGACCCACAGGTTAGAACCGAGGTTCTACAGGGATCCTCGCAGCATCGATTCCGTGTCTCTTTTCTCTCTATGCCTAAAGTACAGATCGATGGCAACCATTTCGCATCTAAAATGTTAAGTTCAATGAGTCATTTGCATTTGATTTTTCATTTTAATTTTGAGAGAAAATAAGTTATTACCTAACAATTAGATATGTTTACACCAAATTGAGTAGTTTACTATAAAGGCAGGGACTATTTAAGTCATGTCAATATCAATGTAAAAAAAAAAGCAAAATTATTTACAAGGATCAATAGATTAAGAGAACCACCTCTAAAGGTGTTTGAATGTAATCCATCAGTTTGAAATCACTCTCCCAAGATCACGATGTCATTGGAGAGTATTCCATAGAAATCAATATTCCCATTTAAGCCAATTTAGTTGCATGGTCCATTAGCACAATAATTACATTCATAGATACAGTTAAAGCTTCTCTAGCTTTAAAATACAATAAATGTCACTGAAAACAGTTTGGCTAAAGGTTAGTACATTTTTAATAAAGATCAAATGTAATTAAACATAGGCTCAAAAATGAAACCAACAAATCCAAATGTATATATACAGATATATCAGTAAATACTTTGTTATTCCAAATTTTAATCCTTTGTGATTAAATTTAAATCTATTGTTCCCTGTTTTCCAACTGAATTGCTTTAGTTGTATGGCTAGATGTGTGCATTTTCCCTACAAAGTATGATGTATGACGATACTCTAGACATTTTGTCGTCTTTAGATTTTATTCTATATTTCAGTCTTGCCCACAAATTCTGTGTGGGTGTTTGGTCCTTGGGAACATTCGTGGAAATGAGAAATGTGGTGAATTATTCCATTATTTCATTTTTGACAATTTTGATTTTTACTGACAACAATGTGAGCATAATGTGAATGTGCTAAGAGGCACAGTTACAGGGGTACCTGGCTCAGATAACAAAATGAAGCACTGCCCGGTGTTACAGCGGCCTCCTAAGTCTTGATGTTTCAATCCATTGTTTCAGTCACTGGGTCAGCCTGTCTCCTCGAGGCTACCCCTTTTTATGCTGACCCTTCATTTCATCAAGGATGATGTCCTTTACTTGGGACTTGTCCTTCTTGAGATGTCTAAAGTATATAAGACCAAGCCTCATCCTCTTCCCTTCTAAGAGCATGCTGGTTGTACTTCTCTGGGAGATTTGTTTGTCCTTCTGGCAAGCCACTCAGTATTCTTCTCCAACAGTAAAATTCAAAGGCATCAGTTCCTCTTTTGTCTTCCTTATTCATGGTCCAAATTTTGAATATATATAAGATGACTAAAAATACAATGACTTGGGTTGGGTCATCTTTAATCCTTAAAGTGACACCTTTGCTTTTTAGCACTTTAAAGAGATTTTTTTGCAGCAGCAGCAGCAGATTTACCCCATGCAATATTCATTTGAATTCTTGTCTATTGCTTCCATGAGAGTCGATTGTAGATCCAAGTAAAATGAAATCCTACTTTTTTTTATCATGATGTGGTTTCTATGTTCAGTTGTAAGGGCATTTGTTTTCTGTAAATGGAGTTTCAGTCTATATTGAAGGCTATAGTCTTTGAACTCCACCAGTAAATGTTCTAAGTCCTGTTTTGCACCAGTAAGGTTGTATCATTTACCTGTCATCTACCGGTTGCTCGTGAGTCTTCTTCCAGTCCTGACGCCAAATTCTTTCCCATAGGCTTTATGAGTCTGCTCGGCATGCGATGGGATAACCGTCATGAAAGAATCCGACTGTGACGCACAGCTCTTCTGATTTTAAATCTTGCAGCGTCCTCTTCCTCTGTCCAAGTGCTTCTCGGTCCTCAAACAGGTTCTGCACAGCACAGTTCAGTGTTCTAGAAGCCCCATTCTTTACAACGATGTCTCTAACATATTAAGATCCACACAGCTGAACTCCTTTGCATAGTTGATAAAATGCAAAGACACGTCTGATATTCTCTGCTTTCAGCAAGCTTCATCTTACATTCACAATGATGTCCCTCATGCTACATCTTCTTTTGACTCAGGCTGGATTCCTGGCACTTCCCTGTTAAAAGACTGTTGCATTGTTTGTGAATGATCTTTAGCAAATCATACTTTTGTGTGATATCAATGGAATTGTTTGATAATCCTGTTTATTGGATCAGCCTTCTTAGTAAGAGGCACACATAGAACTATCTTGCAGTCAGTTGGTCTGGCAACTGCCTTCCAAATTTCTTGGCATATGCGAGTGAGCATTTCCAGCATTACAGAGTTTGCTGAAACATTTCAGTTGGTATTTCATCAATTCCTGTTTCACCAATCCTTGTTCCTTGCCAATGTGTTCAGTGCAGCCTGAACTTCTTCCTCCAGCGACGTTGGTTTTGATCAGAGACCACCTCCTCAAATGATTGAATGTCAACCGTTTTTGGTATAGAGAACACATTTATGTATTTTTCCTATAATCTTTTTTTTTGATGCTTCAGCCCTGTTCAGTACTGTAGCCATAGAAGCTTCCTTATTGCAATGTCAGGTTTGGATTTCCTCTTAGCTCTTTCAGCCTGAGAAACGACAAGAGCGATTCCCTTTTGTTCTTCTAACTCCAGATCTTTCCACGTTCCTTTATAGTATTTTGCTTTGTCGTCTTTAACCACTCTTTGGAATCTTCTGCTCAGCTGTTTTACTTGATCAGATTCCAGTATTCTAATAATTAAAAATATTTCTAATCTTTATCTTTTAATAGATTTTAAATGATAACTAATGAAACATTCATTATATCTAATTAATTTCCCCAGGAACTTAACAATGTATTTAAGTTCCTTGAGAATTTTAAAAGTAAGTTAAATAAGACAATTTCACACACCTTAAAATGCAACTTAAATACTTTTGCTCAATTGTTTATTTATAGCAATTGTATCATTATTTATAATAAAGTATAGCATTTTATTCATAGTAACAAAACACTTGGGCATTTTTCACAATTACCTCCCTTACAATTTCAAGCTCCTCAAAGGATATTTTGTGTCCAACAATACTTGAAAACTGGCTATGTGATGTGGTGAGTCAGAGTGCTGTATTTTAATTCTCTAGAAACACATGATTTTTGTTACTGAAAATTTACTTAAACATTCCTTATATTGAACAGTCCTGGTGGCACAATGGTTTAAGTGTTGAACTGTTAACAAAACAGTCAGCAGTTTGAATCCACCAATGGCACTGTGGATGAAAAAGGAGGCACTCTGCTTCTATAAAGATTTATAGCCTTGAAAACCCTGTGGAGCAGTTCTCCTTCATCCTGCAGAGCTGCTAAGAGTGGAACTGACTTGATGGCAGTGAGCTCCTTCTGTTGATATCCAGCAATTGTGAAACATTTTACCCCTCCATGCTCTGTGGTGATACTATTGGGTAAGCATTGGATAAGCAGTGTAAACCCACCAGCCACTCTGGGAGAAAGTTGAGGCTAACTTCTGTAAAGATTCATAGACTGAAACCTCTCATAGGGTCTCTATGTGCAGGATTCGACTCGATGGTTCTGGATTTAATTTTTGGTGTGGGAAAACTTCATCCAAGTTAATATGGCCCTTGTTTTAAAATTCTATCACAAAATCTGCTTTGCTAAAATGTCAATTCTTTGTCTTCCTTTAATGTTAAATTCTCATGATTGCTGTATTGCTTTCTTTAAAAAGTATATCCAAGAGCCCTTGTGTTGAGGCCTGAAATTCTGTGCTCAACCACATAATGTAGTCTCTGGGAGCTCTCTGGGTGATGGTCCCGGTGCTCTCTTTTCATGTGCTCTCGTGCTCCTTTAATCATTGCTCTTGGAAACCTCAGCCCCTCCAATTATGTCTCTGCTCTCTGGCACACAGTTGCCTCACACATCTCAGACTGTCTGTAGTTTTTCTATCAAAGAGCAAAGTACCTGAGTTGTGTCCACTTCCATCCTTATTGATTATTTCCCCACAACACAAAGAGCCATCCTTTTATGTGCATCGTTTCAATAACTTTCAATGCCCTTTCAGCAGAAGGACATAGTTTAAACTTCTCTTTAGTGCTAGTTTCAAGATCGGAGTGTTTGGGGTCTTTTTGGAGTATGACAGAGGGATCTGACTGATTCCCAAACATCTTGGGTAACTCAAAGTGATGGAAGCCTGATAGTCAAAATCCCATATTGTTGCATTGTTGTAGCAACTTGTTTCCATTTTAGGACCTTAGCAAAAACACCTATAAAAACGAAAGACTATTATAAGAGAAATTAATTACACATCCATGTTGTCTTAAAATGACTCTCAAACACACATAATCACATACGTTGCATGAGTATCTGTGTTTCCCCTTGTGGTTTTTTTGGGGGGATTGGAGGGTGTCATTGACATCCCATTACTTGGGATGATTGGAAGTTTTTAAATCGTTATATATTTCTAGGACAAAGAGTGACAAATGCCCTCAGCAAATGAGCAGATGCAATTTGTCAGCATTAGCTCAAGGAGTCAGAATCCATGGCTTGCTCAGTTGTATCTCAATTCCTAGCAGAATGCCTGGAGCACGCATGCGCACACACACACACACACACACACACACACACACACACACACACACGTTTGCACAGCACTAGCTTACTGCACACGCAGGTCTGTGTATCCACACAGCACTAGTTCACCTCTCCCACACACACACACACACACACGTTTGCTGAATTCAAGTCAACCTTATTTAAGACTTTAATTTAAGTAATTATCCCATAATTCAGATGATACATATTTTTACAGATATTAATTATGTTTCAAATGTTGTGTTACAGTCACTGCACATAATCCCCAGTTGTTTCTTAACCGCATAAATCAATTGTGCTAGTAAGATGATAATGAAGAGAGAAAACTGGAGCAGATGTTTTGGTAAATAGTTCTTGATTTGACAAATAAAGCAGTGCCCAAGTGAAGTCTTTCGAAAAGGAAATTACTTGTATAGGACTTCAAGCACTTACATTGCTCTGAAAGTTCAGCATTCAGCCGAGGTTTGAAAGTTCCTTTCTGCAAATTAAATGATGTTATTTAACATCAGCCCTATTTAAGAAGTCATTAAAAATCATTTAACCTTACTTTGTTGCCACTCTTTCATGTTTTAATTCTGTATATCTTGGATTCATGTGAGACACCCGCCTTAAACTGCTAGCCAAATTGTATGATTCAACAGATTCTCACAGTGATGTTAAAGCACTCCAGAATAATGGAGATCCTTGGTTTTAGCAGTTTGAATGATGTAGCAATAACAGTCTTCATGGGAGAAGTAAAGGAGCCATGAACTGTAACCATGAAAACTGATGGGTGGTCTTGGAAATCAGAAAAGTTAAGATTTGAAATGATGCAAAATCTACTCATATTGCAGTTTAAATAGAAATGAACAAAATGTATCACTACCCATGTTTATTAATTTGATGATATACACCATCCACATGCGTAGAAAGACTTTGCTGAGCCTTTTGAGAAGGAACCTCATTTAATCCTTACAACTGAGCCAAAACTATAGTTCAATTAGGTGAAGTAATTCACCAACAGCTAATACCCACTGAAGACAGAGATAAAACATGATTGTAAAGCTGATTCCAAAGTGAAGGGGTTTCCGTTGTGTTATTCTATTTGAACGTAAGTATTTTCCAGAACTTTTGCCTTTTCCATTGTACTTTAAGATCTTGGGACTGGACTTAGAAACCATGAACTGGATAGAGGGTGCTAACAGAACCTGTTTGTTACATAACACCTCAGAACTGTACTATCCAAAACATGAGCCAAACTCGATATTTTGAGGCGCTTTCCAGCTCTAACAGTATGTAACTATAATACTTGATGTAATGTAATGTAGAGGTAACAGTAAATTATGGGTGAAAGAGAAAAGATACTTTATAATGTAATTAGACATGAAATGTTTACAGGTAAACTGTAACCATGTAATTTTATTCATTATCCATACTGAAATTCAAAAGAATTTTACATTTTAAAACATTGTATTGTATGTCTCTATAATGCAAGGCATTGGTGTTGTAAGAAAAATTAAGGATAAAGCAGCAGAAGATTTTAATGATCACAATTGCTCAATTAACATAGAGCATATTGACTCAAAGGCTCAATTCTCTGTGTAGTGGGCAATTTCCTAGGATGCAAATATACTCCTGTCATCAATAATTGAACCTTAGGATTTCAAAGAAATTATTGTCCTGTTAGCAGGGGTCCTGGCGGCATAGTGTGTTACACAATGGGTTGTTAATCACAAAGTCAACAGTTCAAAATCAGCAGCCACTCTGTGAGAGAAAGGTGAGGATTTCTACTCCCAAAGCATCGCATTCCTGTCAACACAGAGAGGCGGTTCTCCCTGTTCTACAGGCCATCCCGACTTGGAATCAACTCAATGGCAGGTGGCAGTGAGTTTGAGTTTTTAATCATCTTGGTCGTCTTGGTGGCATAGTGGTTATGCGTTGGGCCACTACCCTCAAGGTCAGTAGTTCGACACCACCAGTCATTCCATGGGAGAAAGAGGAGGCTTTCTACTTCTGTAAAGAGTTACAAGCTCCAAACCCCACAGAGGTTGTTCTCCTCTGACCACGAGGGTCACTCTGAGTCGAAGTGGACTCGTTGGCAGTGAGTTTCTGTTTTGAGCTTGATAATCACTAAAACAGCAAGTATATATCAACTTTCTGTCTGCAAAGAAGGCTGTCAGAATGTTAATGGTATTGTGGTAAATCTATAGATGGCTTTAGATAGTACTGACATGATCAGAATATTAAGTATTCTGGTCCACGAGTACAGAAAAGCCCATGTATTTCAATCTCCTCTAATTTCTTTCAAAAGCACTTTACAAAAGGGGCTTCAATGAAATTTTCCATAAGTATTTTGAAGCCCTATTGTAGAGATTTTGGTGTATAGCTTCCACTTTGCTGGTTTCATCTATTTTATTATTTTAGATAGACCATTTCCCTCATTTTCTTTTCAGATTGCTTAGGGTGATTTGTCAATTTGACTAAATTATCTGTGTTGGCCTTGTATCCTATCACTTTGATGGATTTTAAGGGAGATAAACTCCTTACCTGTCAGTTTGTGGCATTGCAGAGGCTTGTGTGTTATTGTGATGCTGGAACCTATGTCTCTGATATTTCAAATGACAGCAGGTTTACCCAAGGTGAACAGAGGTCAGAGGAGCTTCCAAACTAAGAACAGACAACACAGAAGGACTCGGCTCCCCACTTTGGAGGAAGGGGCTGCTGAAAGCCTTATGCACAGCTTCCAAGCATTGTCAGATGCAGAAGGCCTCAAAAATAGAAGCAGGGCATTTTTGGATACAGCACAGGAGAATGGGCTCCTGTGGTCCAAGGTCATGTTAAATGTGACTGAGAAGGAGCTGCTTTCTCTGAGTTGACCATGGTGACTGGTGTCTGCTAAAGTCTGTGGGAGTGGAGCCTTTGCGATCTTCTTTTGCTGATGAAGCAAGACTCAAGGTAAAGAAACACAGCTGCAAAATTCTGCTAATGATTGGAACATGGAATGTGCGAAGAATGAATCTAGGAAAATTTGAAGCAGTCAAAAATGAAATGGAACATATAAAGATCAATATCCTATGCATTAGTGAGGCAAAATGCTCCAATAGTAGCTGTTTTGAGTTAAAAAAGTATATGATGTAAGATATGGAAAAAATAATAACAAAAATACATAATATAATAATAAGGGTTCCTAGGGCATAGGAGAGGGGAGGGAGTGGATAAAGGGGAGCTGACATCAAGGAATTTAAGAAGAAAGAAAATGTTTTGAAATTTATGGTGGAAGCAAATATACAATTATGCTTGATCAAATGGAATTATGGATTTTTACTGTGGTAGTTACATAATCTGTTGTCATTTTGAAAGTTAGGAGTGAATGGTGTAGAGTTTAGCCTGTCAATCAGGTCACAGTTTAATGACCTCATTTGGAGGTGCTAAGGAGATAAATAGCTCACTGGAGGCGGAACACAGATTCACTCCCTGGGAGGCATCATAGCTGACAAGACACATGGATCTACGCTAGAGCTCTGAGCTGGAGGAGCCACGTAGAGACCTCTGCCAGTGCTGAGATGCTTCTGAGGCTGCTGAAACCACAAGACTTTCCACCCACCAGCCTGTGCTCTTCCTGCATTCCGCATCATTGCATGAGTCTAAAGATGAATGTATAGATTGGTATCAGACATAGGGGCTAATATTGGACTTATGGACTTGCTCTGGACTGGGTTAGGATGTTTTCTCAGTATTCAATTGCTCTTGTACATAAAGCTCTTTCTTATACACATATGAGTGTCTATGAATTTATTTTTCTAGTCTACCCAGACTAACACAGTCTAACCAATCTAACACAGTTACAATATCTATAAAAGTTTCCCAATAAAATTATTTTTTAATATATTATTTACTATTCTTGGAATAACACAATCAAGAGGAATATTGTGGCATTCATGTCTAAAAGGACATTGCAAAATCAATCATGACATACAGGGAGCTGCCAGAGATTCATGCTGGATACAGAAGAGGACTTGGAACAAGGGAAGTCATTGCTGTTATCAGATGGATGTTGGCTGAAAACAGAGAATACCAGGGGGGAAAAATATGTTTACTTGTTTTATTGACTATTTAAAGGCATTAGATTGTGTGAATTAGAAAAAAACTACGGATAACCTTGAGGAGAATGGGAATTCTAGAACATTTCATTTTGCTCATACAGAATTTATACATAAATTGGTGGTACAGACAGAACAAGGGATACTACATGGTTTAAAATTAGAAAATCCTGAGACAACATTGTATCCTTTCACCACACATATTCAATCTCTGTGCTGTGCAAATAATCAGAGAAGCTGGCTTACTTGAAGAAAAATGTGGCATCAGGATTGGAGCAAGATTTATTAACAACCTGTGATATACAACCTTGCTTGCTGAAAGTGAGGAAGATCAAGGAATGCAGCCTTCACAAGGGATTATGACTCAATGTAAAAAGGACTAAAGTCCTCTCAACGAGACCAATGGGTAGCATCATAATAAAGGGAGAAAAGGTTGATGTCAAGATGTCGTGCTTGGATCCACGATTAATGCTCATGGAAATAGCAGTCAGCAGATCACAAGACAGGTAACATTAGGTAAATATGTCGCACAAGACCTCTATAGATTATTGAAAACCAAAGATGTTACTTTGAGAACTAAGATGCTCCCAAGCCAGGTCATGGTATGAGCAGTTGCCTTAGGTGAAAGTCAAAGACGGACCTTGAATAAAGAAGGCTGAAGAAGAATCAATGCATTTGAATTTTGGTGCTGGCGAAGAATATCGGTTTACCATGGAATACTAAAAGGACAAACAGATCTGTCTTGGAAGAAGGCCTGAGTGCTCCGTAGAGGCAAGGATAGCAAGGCTTCATCTTACATACTTTGGACATATTGTCATAAGACAGCGGTCTCTAGAGAGGGACATAAGGCTTGCTAAAGTGGAGGGACAGCAAAATTGGAATGGAATGCCACAGTGGCAGCCGCCTAGGGCTCTGACACAGGAACAATTGTAGAATTAATCAGATCTATGAAATATTTTGTTCTGTTGTGCATAGGGTTGCTACGGGTCAGAACCAACTTGATGGCACCGAACAGCAACCACATATATCATTGGCTGTTTCAGCTGTTGTTAGGTGGTGTCGAGCTGGGTCTGACTCATAGTGACCTTTGGCACAAGAGAACAAAACCCTACTCAGTCTTGCACATCCTCGCAATATATTTTAGCCCATTGTTCCATGCACCCTCTATTCATATATAAACATCATATATGTACATACACTCGGTTGTGTTAACTTATCCCTTTATTCAATTATGTTATTTGTAAAAAGCTATAGCTTTATGTTTTTTTTCCCTGACTCCGCCTCCTTTATTGGACCTCAGCTTGATGTTTTTCTTCCAAATTTGGATACATTTTATTTTTTTTATCTTACCTAGTTGTTTTACCTAGATCTTCTAGGACAGCACTTCTCCACCTTCCTGATGCTGCGACCCTTTCGTACAGTTCCTCATGTGGTGGTGACCCCAACCATCAAATTATTTTCATTGCTACTTCATCACTGTCATTTTGCTACTGTTGTGAATTGGGTGAACCCTGCGAAAGGGTCGTTCGACCCCCAAAGCGGTCCCGACCCACAGGTTGAGAACCACTGTTCTAGCATAATTTTGAACAGCAATGGTAAGGCAGACAGCTTTGTCTTGTTCCTGATCTTAAAGAAAAAGCTCTTATCTTACTTCATTTTATATGATGTTAGCTATTTTTTGTTTGTTCGTTCATTAAAAAAAATAAATATCCTTTATTGAGGTGTTTTCCTTTTACACCAATCTTGTTGAGTGCTTTTGTAATGTAAGAGGTTTAAATTTTGTACTAAGTCTTCTTTGGGAGAATTCACATGACCATGTGAATTTTTAAAAATTTACTCTATCAATATAATGTATTTCATCATTTTTTTTTCATATTGAATCACCATTACAGACCATGATAAATCCCACTAGAGTGCAATATGAATTATGTAGTAATGTTACTGAATTATACACACAGGAAATGTTGAATTAGCAAATGTTTTGTTATATATGTATTTTAAGCAATAAAAAAATAGAACTCCATTGGTTCCCTACTGCCAAAAATAGGTTTTCAAAAAGTACTGGAAAGAAACAGCATCACTTAATTTTTAACTTAATGTATGACGTCTTATCCAAAATCTTTAAAGAAGAATTCGAAAAATGAGGCTATGGTAAAACAACGCAAAACAAAAACCTACATTGGGGTTGATGCAGACTCATAATGACCCCGTAGGACAGGGTTGACTGCAACAGCAGCACAATTCTAATGCGCAGTCGTGCTTCCTTTCACACAGCTCTTCCTGTTGTGGTGACTGACCCCCAAACATTATTCTCATTGCTACTTCATCACTGTAATTTTGCTACTGTTATAAACTGGGCGACCCCTGTGAAAGGGTCATTCGACCCCCAAAGGGGTCACGACCCACAGGTTGAGAATCACTGTTCTAAAGCCTCACCCTTCTCTGGGAAGCAGTTGGTGATTTTGAACTCCTAACCTTGCAGTACATAACCACCATAGGCCATGATTTAAGGGTGTGTTGTTTTTTTTTTAAACGTGTGATTGCGAAACATAATACATTCCAAAAAGCCAAAGCCTAGGAGCCTTAGGAAAATCACTCCTGTGGGATTGAATAATTCCCCCACCCCCAAATGTATTGTATCAGTGCATGTAAACCCATGAGGAAGGAGCCCTGGTGATCTAGTGGTTCTGTTTTGAGCTGGTACACCACAAGGTCAACTCTTCAAAACCACCAGCCATTCTACAGAATAAATACCAACATTTTTACTCCCCTAAATAATTCCAGTGTCAAATAACCACATAGACAATTCTGCCCTGTCCAGTTGAATAGCTATGAGTCTGAGTCAGCTCAATGGGGATGAGAATCCCATTTGGGGGTAGGGTTTTCTATTATGATAATGAGACTATTATAATCTAAATGTATATAAGCCAATCATTTCTGAGTTATAAGAAAGTAGATTGGGAACACAGAAAACAGAGGGTGTGACAGGTTTTTTTGTTCCAACCTGGCTCTCATAGGAACAGGTGGGCAGAGTGTAGCCTGTCAATCAGGTCGTAGCTTGATTGGAGGGCTACTGAGATAAATAGTTCTCTGAGGCTGGCCTCTTCCTTTTTGTCCCTGGAAGCGGGTCACACACACTCTCTTTCTCCTTCTCCTTCCTATTGATGAGCCACACAGAGAACAGTTGGAGCTACACTGAGGCCTTAGAGGACACTGTAATATTTCCACCACCATTGGATCCACAAGGCTTTGTACCCACCGGCTGGTGATGTTCCTGCATCCTGTACTGTTGCCTGCGGCAGCATGAGTCTGAGGAGGAACTTATGGACTAGTATCAAACTTATGGACTCGAGGGACTAGATCTGGACTGGGTTGGAATGTTTGCCTGACAGATACTTATTTCTTAACATAAAGCTGTCTCTTACACATGTATAGGAGTTTCACTGAATTTTCTCTAGTCAACCTGGCCTAGCACACAGGGGGGAATGAACCTAATCTACGAAGATGAGATCACATCAGTCAGCCAAAACCAAGGAACTTCAGTGAGAAAAAGTTAACAGAGATTTTTTTCCCAGAGCAGATAGAACCTTTCTACAGCCAGTGGCCTGAGTTCTCGGGCTTCGAACCTCCTAAGCTATGAGAAAATACATTTCTGGTCACTAAAGCCACCCACTTGTGGTATTTCTATTACGCCAAATTAAAACAGCCTGGAAGACAGTAAACAATATAGCTCCAACGTACTCTTCCCTTCTTCTCTCTTTATCTTCCACTTTATCCCCCCAATACATCAGAGTCCAGAGAGTTGAGTGGTCATAGGGGTTTGGGATAAAAGAGGAGCTGGTTGTATGGGACAGGAAATGTTTGCTGGATAAGCAACATAACAGAAGAAGGAGAGGGATTTCCTGGATATGAAACATCATTCATGATCACTAATATTTACTAATCGAACTAACTGGTTATCTCCAAAGGGACAATGATATGAAAATATTCCCCCATGGCCAAAATTATTTGCCTGTCACTGATTTGGTCACTATCCTAATTTTAAAGCTAAACTGTAAAGTTTCCTTAATAAAGAGCTTTTATTATTTGGCATGATTTAATCACATCTATTTACCAAACACTGAATAATTTTATAGATGGTAAAATATACAAAGGAAAAGGTAGTCAGTTTTTATTCCTCCTATTGTTAAAAATTGATTAGTGACATAAATTTAAAATAGAAAAATCTACGTATTTCTAAATTGGAAGAGCTCATTGTAAATGTGAAAACATTCAATAGGTTGCTCGTAATATGACAAAACTAGCTGATGTTAGGCATTCAAAACATTGAAGGTTTAAATTATTCATTCCATAATAGAATTATTAAAGTTATAGCACAATATGATGATGAAGTATAAAGGTAAGATATTCATCATAAACCTCAAGGTGCTTCCAGTGGGACAGAATATACTATATATTTAATTTCTCCTAAAAAGCCCTATGTACTTCCCTCCTCGCGAAAAACTACTTTACTGCAGGAAATCTTGTGACCTCTCCAAAGAGTCTTCCCTTTGCTTTCTGTGTTTGTGATTTCTTTCAGACCAGTAGTTGAATTCGAACTCCACTCGTTTCTCCTTTAGTCTTTCTTCAAGGTCCTCAGTCAGCATGTGGTTCCTGGGTTTCAGTGGTGCTGTTACTATTCCAGAATCTGGAGCTCTGGTAGCACAGGGGTTAATGCGCTGCTAATCGAAAAGGTCGGTGTTTCATGGAAGGAAGAGGCAGCTTTCTGCCCAGCCTTGGATGCCCACCTGGCAGTTCCCCTCTAGGATCACTGTGAGTTGGAATCCACTTGACAGTTGTGGTTTGTGGTTTGGGTTTGACAGAATTTATAG
>NW_022111369.1:60784313-60791507 GCF_000313985.2 Echinops telfairi
TTTGACAGGAGCAAAGAGCCTTGTCTTTCTCCAATGGAATGGCTAGTGGGCTTGAACTGCCAGCCTTGTGTATATAGATCTCCTTAATTGGCACTACGATCATCTCAAGTATGGATACTATATGGGTATGTTATGTTCTTTTACACAGATTTGCAGAAAGATTTTTTTTTTATTTTTAAAAAGCCTTTGGTGAAATCAGGGAGAAAATCCTTTGTGTGACTCTTATGTCTGCTTTGGAGTGCATGCTTAGTAATCATCAATTTGAGAGAGTGTCTAGCTGAGTACCATTATAACCCCTGATTTAAAAGCAGGCTTGGAATTTCTAGTTTCTCTAAAAATTAATTTGGTGAAGACAGGATTTGGCTGCAGTCTCTGGTACTCCATATGTTTGACTTAGAATATTTTTCATGTTGTCACAATTTTTTCACAGATGCACACATGAAAAGCAAATGGATTAAGCTGCCACAAAATACTAAGCTGTATTTTACAACAACTGCACAACGACTACCAATGTATCCCTGCTGAAAACTGTCACAGACAGGGTCTTCTTCTTTGTCTTTGTGTTTACTTAGCGCGGAAAGGGCCGCCAAAAGAAAGTGCACTACGTAGTAGTTACTTAGTGCAGAAAGCAAGGGGTGGAAGCAACCCCAAGAGGCCATTCTAAGTCACATCCTGTTTCTAATAAAGGCTGCACTTGGATCCACCCAATGAGAAAGTTCATGTAGCAATTTTGCTTTGAAATATTCAAAAATAAAACTGGATAACACAGCATTTTAAAGGCTCCCAGTTTACTTTAATGCCTATCAATGACCAATGTCAATATATGTACAAAAAGAGAAAGAAGGACACCAGGGTTTTTTGCCCTTAAAGGTCTCATACTTTCCCCCAAGTATATTTACTTATGAACAAATGCCAGACGCCTTACATATAAGAAAATTTTACAACATTCGTGTGAGATGGGTATTATTATTATTACCCTTATTTTACATAAAAGGAAATTGATTTCCCTAAAGGCACACACTATGTACACAGAGTTAAGACTTACATCAGTGTGCTTATCCCAGAACCTTACACAGCCTCTTACATCATTTTGCCACTTGGATGTCTCCATTGCTCTTGCTTATTTTCAGAGACGTTTTGAGCAGTGAGTTGCACCAGGAGACTAACATGAACTAGAACTAGAAATAAGTCTTGGGTATGTCTAGTTCTCCAAAGATGGGAAAGGCAGTCTAAAATATTAATGGAAGTTTACACACTGTATTATGGAAGCATGATTTAATATACTCCACATTCTTAGTTCCTGGTGAAAATTGCTAATCAAGCCTAGCTAACTTGAGATTTAGTCCAAGTTCTATATGCTCATAAAGAGTTCAGTGGGGTCATTATTTAATCTTCAGAGCTAGCATATAAAGTTAAAACTGCTTGCTGTACTTCGATCAGTAGAAATCATATTTTTAGCTGGAATTATACTTAATATAGTATCATTCCTAAATATAAATATAAATTTAGCATAAAATATTTATATGATATTTATTAACTCCTGAGTCAGTGTATAAAAATCAAGTTACCTGACATTGAAAGTTTATTCAAAATATACCAGGTTCTTCACTTTATTATAGGAAAATAGTGGTTTAATTAAATATACTCTTCATTAGAATTTCTGATGATGATTCTCTCTCTGATTTAATTCATCTTCTTCATATTTTATCTGAATGTTAATGAATTTAACAGAGGATTAAGGGAAGAAGTTAGGTCACAATAGATGAGCCACAAGCAGTGGTTATTGAAGCAGAGCTAGTGAGTATACATGATTCTATTTCCAAGGAAGCTTTCATGAAGTTATTCCAGGATAAATGTAAGAACAGTCATATTTGAAATCAAATTGACCTTGCTCACAGTCTTCCACCTGTGAGATTGCAATATTGCAAATACTTAGAGAACTTGCTTCCTTCTTTTGGAATTTTCTAAGACTCAAACCCTGCTTTGTGCCAGGAACATAGGAAAGGATCTAGAGTTTGCAGATGGCCATCGTTGGTTCATCAATATTAGATGAATCCTGCTGTTCCAGGCAGGCTGCAGAGATCCCTCTTAAGGCCTTACACCAATTATCTTTCAAAAGACAGGTATCAATGTTCCCAAAGTGACAGTGTCCAAAGTCCAGGGCCACAGGCATTTCTGTGTCCACCTTGCCATACTACAGGGCACATATGGAGTAGAGACCAGATCCATGCCTCAGTCAGAGTCTCATACTTCCCCTTCATCAGAATATCCCCTTACTTCCTCCTCTGCTTCTAACACTTCAGAAACTTCTAATCCAAAAGTAGGTTACGAAGTATATGCACCGTGGCCTGTCTATATTAAATGTGCTATAAGTTTAAAGTGAAAGCTGCAGTTCAAAGACATCAATATAAAATATCTCATAGACAAATTTCATGTTAACATCAAAATGACAAGATTTTGAATATTTTGGGTTAAATAATATCTGTTATTTAAATTATTGTCACCATTTTTTTATCCTAAAAAATTTACAATTATATATGTGTTCATATATTTCTAGTGGACAGTGTTACTCTAGGATCAGTTCAGGTAACTTTCTTGATGAGCTTGTTTTTATCAGCACTGCCCTGGGTCTTTTCTTATTTAAGTGTTTTCCAAAACAAAGAGAAAGACTATCTAACCGCCCCCACCCTAGAATAAGGGACTAACAGAAAACTCAGTTCCCCTGGAAAAGGCAGAGAGAAAAAAAGTCTCATGTATTTTTTGAAGAGTATCTAGCCAAAAAAAGCTTATTTTTCATTTAGAACTATTCCGAAACCATCAGCAATCCTGTGAGGTTACAACATGGACTCCAGGTCAGAAGACACAGGTCTTTCCTCTTTGTTCCACTAAAGTACATGATACGGTCTGAGCATGGAGCAGGCCGAGTAGGTCCCCTGCACATGCTGATGGAAAATGGTGTGGATGGTAACACCAAGCCTCCTCTGGCTCCCAGAGTTGACTGTCACAAGCAGTGGTCAAATACGCCCCCACTCTCCCTAACCCCATTCTGATACCAGCTGTTCCTTTCAGCGGACACTCCTTCCTTGCGGAGCTTTATAACTCATTGCACTGGCCACACAGAACTCACGGATGTGGCTTTCAATTAAGGGATTTACTAGAAAAATGGGCAGGTTATAACCCAGGTAAGAAATGCTCAGAGTACAGTGTCTTATCTTCCATGTGCACAGGCAGGCTGCTCTCTGGCCCTTAACCTCTTAGCCTGTCCTTTGCCCTGCTCCAGTGAGGTTACAAAGTTCTGTTTAAAAACAAAACAGGTAGTTAAATAAAAGGAAAACAAAGTGGTTTATCCACATTTAATTAATGAATCATATAATTTAATAGTTCAACCATATTAAGAAAAGTTGTATAATCGTGACCAGAATCCATTTTAAAACATTTTCATCATTTTTGTACTCAATGTCATTAACTCCTTATTTCCTCCCAAATTCCCCTGCCACATTGCCAAAGAAACCATTAATTTAGATACTGTCTCTATAGATTTACATATCCTGAATTTCATATAGAGAAAAATATTTGAAAACAAGCAAACCAAAAAAGAAAACTAACAATAACAAAGCAAACCAGATAAAAATCCCAATTGAAAAGAAAACAGAACATATTAAAAAATAGAATGAATTTAAAATATATCTAAAGGGGGATCAGATGATAAGGTGTTAAATTTTCACCAAACTGCATCTGTAACCATTCACTTTCCAGTGCATTCGGCATGGTAGCAAGGTTATCTACACCCCTGGTCTATAGTCAGGGGTCATCCGAGGCGGAGTCTACATGTATTTCCACTTTCCTTTTTTTTCTTTTTAAACTGAAACAAACCATTTTGACCATTCTAAATGGGTCAAAAGGGATATCAAATGCTAAGATATAACATGTCAACCTTATTAGGTCTGCTATAATCAACTACAATGCTCTCTACCTCATAACAGAGCTATTCATGTCCCTCAACTGCAGTCTGTGGGATTCACCAGATGCTAAATCCACGTGTTAAACCTTCAAATGAATTGTGGCCTTCCATTGTCATCCATACGTTTCTGCAAGCCTGGTATTCACAACTTAAGCACTAATACCATCCCCTCCTTTAGACTTGGGGTTTATTATGTACAGTCTTTGGATCACACTGGCTGATGTGCTTCTTCTAGATGTACTTAGGTGATGCCTTACTTAGATGGCTGCTTGTTTGATGACAAGCCTTTAAAACTCCAGATACTGTCCCTTCTGATACATCAATGCCTAAGGGACCTGCCGCTCCACTAGAAGCCTCTCCTTGAAGACACTTTGCCCTAGCTCCCTCAATTAAGTGCCCAGAGACACCCAATTCCAGCAGTCAGCCTCCTGGCCCACGTATTCCCCTTACTTACTCTATGGGCTCGAAGTCTACCTTGGTCTCACGCCCCGGCTGCTGCTGCTTTACCTCCACCACCCCCGTTTGTCACCGCTACCCTCGGCATCAAGAAGGTCCAATGTGCAGGGACTGCAGGGGCCCAAAGCACATGCTTCACCTCGGACTCTTTTCTTCTGTTGGTAATAAAATCCTCCTTCGTGTTTCTGAGATGGCTGATTTTATGTGCAGCAGAATGACCATCACAATTAACCCTGTAAACACTCATTCATAGCTGAATCCTATAACACAATCAATATCTTTCCCCGCTTTCCAACCAGATCCATCAGAAAACAAAGGACATTCAACATGAGTAACAAAGCCTATGAATAGAAGAATCATATTAAATAATCATTGCATTACATATGGAAAGCATAATTTTTTCTGTGTCTTTAGACAAAGAAATAATCTAACTTTAGCAAAGAAAACCAGTTTCCACCTAAAGGTTAAATCTTCATTCATAACAGAAAGTTTAATTTTCTATCCTAACACTGGTGACCATGACACATGAAGATCTACGGGTCAGCAAGTTATGGGTAAAATAGAATTATCTAATTATCGGCCATGAACTGATTATTTTTATCATCTAGGCAGTTTCTTTGTCAGTTACATTTTATTTCCTTCCTCCTAGAACGTGGTTCTTTTCTGTACCTGACATTCTTGGTATTATTTCAATTAAGTGATTTTCGCATCTCTAGTTCTACCTGTGGATTTGAGTGCCCTCTTGGGCTGTGTAAAATAACAGATTGTTTGTGAACTTGAATGGTGAAAAACAGAATGTTCTGATTCTGTGCCCAAGTTAGAGAGTATAGAAAAATGACTTTATCCTAAGGACAAGTACATTTATTTAGCCTTAAATGTCATGATCATTTTAATTGACCATTAATAAAAAAATCACTAGTCATTTTACAAATGTAAATAGAAATGGCTCCTCATTGATATATGTTTGAAAAAGTCTGATATAAATTGATGTCTACAATTCTCTAAAAATTATACTAAAATGTAGTTCCTTGTATGCCTCAGAGAACTCTGGTGGTACACCACTGGGTTACATGTTGGGATGCTAACCTCAAGGCCACCGACTGGAAACCACCAAGCACTCTGAGGGAAAAAGACGAGGCTTTCGACTTCCATAAAGATTTCCTGTCTCAGAAACCCAGAGAGACAGTGCTACCCGGTCCTATAGGGTTCCTATGAGTCATAATTGACGCAATAGCACTGAGTTTGATATTTGGTTTGAGTATGCATTTCAAAACATCTGGGTAAAGGTCTGGATTTTCATTTCTGTCTAGTGCTTACTTTTCCAGAGAATATTTTATTTCCAAATCGATACATTTAAAACTGCATCATAATAGATACAACTGAGCTCCAACCAACAAATTACAGCTCTATCCCAAAATTCGCTTCTCAGGAATATTACAAAAGATATATGATTTGCCATTAAGTGTTTTTTTGGTCTGGCAAGCTTCTATACTATATAGCTCCATTAGCTTGTCCATTTTCTTTTTTTTATCAACTCTAATGCAGACATTTTGCTAACGATGTTTGACTTTTAGATATTGATATTTTTCCATTAAAATATTAAGGTAGGTGGTTATTAATATTTCATAATAAGAAAGGTGGCATATGAATGATCTTCAATTTTAGTGCAGAATAAAATAATTTTAGACAGCCCGTTCTACTTAGGAAATATATTAGAAAATGGAGGTAATATTATCAAGGTCTTTTTTAGATACATTAAAAATTAAGTTGATGATTTAAGAATGATCTTGAAAGACAGTCTAAATCTATTCTCTGTGACCTTTGTATCACAAAATCATGTTTCTAATTCTAAAGAGACAGATAAATGCACTGTGGCGTGTCTAAACAAAAACAAAATGAATAAAATTTTGATGATCTGAATAGATTGAATTATCCCATTTCAAATGAAATAAATGCAACTAATTTTTATTAAAGTTTCTAAGTAATCTCTCACCATCTCTATTCCAAATAATTATTGCCTTAACAAACCACAGCCTTTTTCTCTAATACTCTGCTGAAATGAAGCACAACATCACCAAGACGCCAGTAATCTTCCAATGTTGAATGCAATTTTCAGTGTTGGGTTCATTAATATGATTTCATCTATTGTGTAACAATTGGTACTGTACTTCGCTGTCTTGTGTGCAAAATCATTTGCTAACACTTTGTAATGGTAATTTTTTTGGTCAATATGATAGGTAAAACAAAACTGAATTCCATGTAAATGTGCATATTATATTTAGGTTCACCAACCACACTAAATTTTCATCCTGTGAGGTGATTACTGATTTATATTACTTAAACATATGTTAACTCTCTGTCTTATTAATAAAATCATTTCATATTTAAAGGGATTTATCAATTATGTTGGAAAATTATATATTTTCTAAAGTTTTTAATCCATATATATATGAAATATTTATGTATATTCCACTGCCATCAAGTTGATTCCAGCTCACAGCAACCATTGAGGGCAGAGTAAAAGTACTCCCTAGGGTTCTCCAAGGCTGTACATCTACATGAAACCAGGCTGCCACATGGTTCTTCTGCAAGGTGATTGGTGGGTTACAACCACTGACCTTGTGGTAAGCAGCTAAGTGCTTTAGCCACTAGCCCCCAGGGTTTTTGTTTTGTTTGCATTTTTTCAGAAAAAGGATGCACAACCTTCAGTGTTAGGCAAGGTTCACTATAAAAGCAAAACCTGGATATTTATGATTATATATGAGGGGGTACCCCCC
>NW_022111369.1:60792413-60797646 GCF_000313985.2 Echinops telfairi
CTGTTGTCCATCCCCCAGGGAGGAGGTTATATGTAGATCCTTGTAATCGGTTCCCCCTTTCTACCCCACCTTCCCTCCACCCTTGAAGCTCATTTTTTTGTGATGGCCAATTTAAGAGAACAGCGTGAGACTGAGAAATTTTGCTTTCTGCTCTGGAAAAATGCCACAGAAACTGTTGTGATGTTGAACACAGCTTACAAGGACAGCACTATGGGAGAAACTCAAGTGTATGAGTGTTTTTCTCATTTCCAAAACCATGAAATGTCAGTTGATGACAAACATCCTTCTGGGCATCCATCAACTTCCCAAATGAACAAGTATGCTGACAAAATTTATCCACATGTGCTCAAAGACCAACGATGGACCATTGAAGAGATGGGGAAGTTATCTGGACTATCTTGGAGCTCGGTTCAGCGAATTTGGATGGCAGATTTTGGAATGAGCAGGGTCACTATGAAATGGGTACTTTGAATTCTGACTGACCAGGAAAAAGAACATCCAGTGGAAACATGCCTTGCTTTGAAAGAACAGCTCCGAAGCTCAGAAAGACTTTTTTCCAAGGTCATTGCTGGTGATGAGACATGGTGGTATTCTTACAACCCTGACAGCAAATGTCAAGCCAATAGAAGATGCGGTTGTCACCTCATCCCCAAAAAGCTTGTCAAGTAATATCAAAGATGACAGTGTTCATTTTTTGAAATAATTAAATCATTTTATTGGGGGCTTGTACAACTCATCACAATTCACAAATACATCCATTGTGTCAAGCACTTTGTACATTTGTTTCCCTCATCATTCTCAAAACTTTTCTACTTGAGCCCTTGGTATTAGCTCCTCATTTTCCCCCCTCTCTTCCCACTCCCCCGCCCCCCATGAAACCTTGATAATTTATAAATTATTATTATTCTGTCATATCTTACACTGTCCAACGTCTCCTGTCACCCACTTCTCTGCTGTCCATCCCCAGGGAGGAGGTTATATGTAGATCCTTGGGATCGCTCATTTGTTTTTTGGATGTGAGTGGGGATAAGTGCATTTGGAGTTTGTTCCAGCAGGTCAGACAAGCTTTCTATTTAGACACTGAAAAGATTGCATAAGAGTGTGTGACCAAAAAAAAAAGCCTGATTTTGGCAAACAGGGGACTGGTTTTGCCACCATGACAATGCACCTGCTCATGCAGTCATCTCAGTGCCCCAGTTTTTGGCAAAAATCACCCTTCCTTACTCACCTGACCTTGCTTCATGCGACTTCTTTTTATTTCTGAGAATGCAGAGGGACATGAAAGCACAGCGATTTAACGATGGAGAAGAGGTGGGGGGAAAAAAGAGGGAGGTACCGTCAGCCATTCAAACAGATGAGTTTGAAAAATGTTTCCAAGAATGGAAGTACAGATTTGACACGTATATTAAGTGTAATGGAGAAAGGAGAATACTTTGAAGGTGATAAGGTTGTTTTGTTAAAAAAAAATTAAATACGTAGGTGTGAAAAAAAATTACTTTTTTTTAGTATTTTTGGTACCCCCTCATATATATAGAAAGATAGGGTTTTAGAGTGAGAAGGAATAAAGCAGCTGATTAGTCTGCACAGCAGTACAAAGGGCTCGGTTCAGTTTACTCTCTTGGAACAGTTAATATACTGAAGGTCCTTCAACTGTTAGTCCAAAGTCAAGGAAACAGACAACAGAGTCGGCATCAGGCAAGACCAGCAGGATGGGGCAGCATGAGCCTGGAAATGAGAAGTTGAGGCATAGTAGAGGGCAGTAGGGGGAGCTTAGTGAGCAACACATGGATCTTCAAGAAGCCTAGGGCAGCGGGTCTCCATGGAAACTCAAGCTACAGTGATGCACACATGGCAAGGCAACAAGACCCAGGGGTGACTCCACCCATAGATGAGGCAAAGGACTAGCTCAGGCACAGAGTTCTGGTCCAATCACCAGGGAGAAAGAGGGAAGGGGGCGGCCTTGAGAAGCCATTTATCTCCTTATCCTCCAATCAAGCTTTGACCTGATTAAACTCCGCCCACATGTTCCTATGAAGGCCACATTGGCACATGGAACAACTATCACCCCCTTTTAAGGACGGTCGAACCGGTATCCGACCACATCAGTACTCGACATAATCAGATGTTTATGAGAAATGTCGAGAATATTTTGCATTGGAGCTAGATTAGAAGAAAACATCAGAATCTCATCCGACGCACGTGATTTTCGTAAACAAAAGCAGTTTATGTTTCAGTCACTTGGCGTTAATTGACGTTGTTAGTACGTGTTATTTAAACCTGTTGCGGCTGTGTTCCAAGTGTTTTGCTATGGTTTTCTTAGTTTGTGTGGCTTTTTAACTGTTTTTAGATAAAAAACATGGGTCCTAGGAACGAGGTTTTTTTAAAAAGAATCATCATGATAAGGAGCTGGTTAACTGTTACCGATATTGTTAATAATTTAGTAAACCCTTTTAGAAAACAGTTAAGGAAACGCCAACAGCAGACCACTGATTAGACGGATTTTTTTTTTTTTTTAAGAGAGAGCCAGCCATGTCCTAGTGAAAAAAGGCAAAGAAGGGAAAAAACTCCTGAAAAGCAGCTCCCAGTCGATTTTATGGAAGGGATTCCCCTTCCAAACAAGGACTCTCTCTCCATCCTCCTCTCCACATCCGTGTCCACAGATCCTGATCCTCATCCAACTCAAGGTACGGGCCATACGGTAGTTGTTAAAAACTTTTTTAATGTTATGTTTCTTATTTAAATTATATTATTTAACTCAACTTATTTACTTTGAAATTTCTGTGTAATGTTTTGTATAAAAAAGCAAGATTAGGGTAAAAACCTGGCGGTCGAGAATAGATTTATCCGTTTTCAGTTATTTCTTATGGGAAAAATTGATTCAGAACTCAACTGCATCGAATCTCGATGCTCCTTCTAGACCAGATTAGCATTGAGGTCCGGCTTTCTACCTTACATGGGAACATGCCTTAAACATTCTGAAGTATTTGCATATATCATGTACTATAGTTGTTAAAGACATTTATTTTATCATCAATAGACATCTAACACATTATTTTCATAGTATAGATGTGTTTATTTGGTAAAGATCTTCTATCCTGATTTGTTGCTTTTGTTGCTTTGATATTACAAGTCATACAGCATATTCTTCTTAAAATGTGTGCATATGTAGGAAATGGTAGTATGTATGGATTAAATTGCTGGGTCAAGGAATATATGCAAATTTAATTTGGATAGTTCTTAAAAAGTAGCTAATCAAAAAAGAAGGTCAAATTTGTATTCCATTAACAGCACTGGACTTCTATGGTTTAATCAAGCATGTTAACTTTTGCTAACATGATAGACAAAAAATGTAATGCCATTGAAATTTTAATCTGTATACCTTTGATTCTGAGAGAAGTGATACATCTTTCATTTTTTTAATTAAAAGATTATTTTATTGGGGTCTCTTACAGCTCTTATAACAATTCATACATCAATTGTATCAAGCATATTTATACACGTTTCCACCATTATTTTCTAAACATTTACTTTCTATTTGAGCCCTTGGTATCAGCTCCTCTTTTTTCCCTCCCTGCCCCCCTCCGATCCTCATGACCCCTTGATAAATTATAAATTATTATTTTCATATCTTACACCGACCACTGTCTCCCTGCCCCCATGGTTTCTGTTGTTCATCCCCCATGGTGAGGGCATGTGCGGTTCTATGTCATCATTGTGATTGGTTCCCACTTCCTTCCCTCCGCTCCCCACCTTCCCACTCCCCTTCTGGTATCACTACTCCCATTCCTGTTCCTGGATTCCATGTGTCATAAACTGTGTGCACATCACCTCTGCTGGATTTATATGTATTTCTGCACATTTTCAGTTGTATCAACTTATATACATTATCTTTCATGATTTTCATCCACTTGATCTGTATTGGTGTGATAAAGGTAAACAGATCAAAGGAAAAAAACAAAGAGACTAGAAATCTAATTAAATGCATATGAAATGTAGCATTGCACATCCGTGGGGAAGGGTTGGGTTTTTTTTTTCCTTTCTTGAAGTGGTTTCGAATAAATAAAGCTGGATCCCATCATCATTCTTTTTGTCACATTGTTTTAAATATATCAAAGAAGAAAAACACGGTTTTTGAGGAAATTTAAAAAATTATAATTAAATGTAATAGTTTTCTTGGAGTTTTCTTGGTGAACTTTCTTCACCAGGCAAAGACCCCAGGAACTCTAGAAAAAATATGGTTAAAGTTGCCTGTTCATAAATTATTAAATGTTAGTACAGAAAAAGAAATTATAAAATATAAAAGGCAATTGATTAGGTGAGAATAGGTTATGTTTCCTAAGATAGAAAGCATTTTTACATTAAAACAATAAGCCAACCATCCAATTTATCTTGAATAAATTATATAAAGACATATTATCAATTTATAAATCTCTTTTATAATCAACTGAACAAAATTTAAGACAAAATTAGATCTCTTTTAACTTCTGGGGTGAAAAAAATGAAAATATTTATTCCATGTAGTCAGACATTCTCATTCACTGGTGAGGAGAGCATAAATTGGTGTAATCTCTTTGGAGAATATCTTGGTAATACTAAAATTTTAAAAGGCAACTATTCCCTTGTTTAGAAATGTTAGTTCTTACAATTTATTCTGTAGATATACAAGTACACACATATATATATATATGCAGTAATATTAATTTACAGAGTTGTCCTCTAGCTTATTGCTGAGCGAAGTAGAAACATTGAAGTCAGGATTTGCCCCTGTGATAATATTTTTAACTCAGGACCTATCCTGGGAGGGAAACTTCATCACTGGGCATATGTAAAAAATGTTACCATTTAAATTTGATATCCTGTTAATAATGAAATGATAGTAAATGTGTTCCCTCCAATATCCCAGTGTTTAATTCTTCACCCTTCTCCTGGATTTATATATGATTTTTAAAAATGATACTTTTTCCATGAACAATCTTTGTCCCTAAACCTCAAAGTACATAAACCTTGTAAGCTGAGATCTTTGAAAAGTGGCCTAACACCATATCTGTTTTACAAAAACTCTCTTCTCCCAATGGATCTCCTCAAACAACATCCATTTTCAATAGTCCACCTTCTGGTTGCAAGGCAGGTAGAAGAAAAAGACAGGTAAAGAACGACCAAACAAGGAGATTGCAGGGGTGTTGAGATAAGCAAGTTACTGGACTGCAACAGGAGACGAAAGGTAAAAGAGGAA
>NW_022111369.1:60797867-60799858 GCF_000313985.2 Echinops telfairi
TGGATTGCGTGTGTCGTGAGCTCTTACTCTTAGCTACTAGCCTACAGACTAACTTCACTCACTGGGCTGTACAGTATCTGAGATTTGATCAAGCAGAGTAGTTCTCTTTCTTCTAGGTGTGGGGATACAATTTAAATTCTTCCTTACCCTATAGTTTTGGACCTTTGAGTTAATTCTGGCTTATAGTGACTGCATATGATAGATTATCACTGTCGGATCTAGTGCCTATATGTTGAGCTGCTAACACAAGGTCAGCAGTTTGAAACCACCAGCCATTCATAGGGAGCAAGACAAGACTTTCCACTTCCATGAAGAGTCACAGTGTCAGAATACCACAGGGGGAGTTCTAGCCTCTGTCCTACACAGTTGCCACGAGTCAGAATTGATTTGACAGCAGTGAATGAGGATTCTATGAGAGGACCCTGAGGGGATAGTGAGTGACGTTTTGAGTTGCTAACACAAGGTAAACAGTTCTGGTTCACCAACCACTCTGTCTGCATCAAGATTTGGGCTCAGAGAATACTATGGAATATTTATACTATGTCCAAAAAAGTCATCATGAGTCAGAATTGATTCGACAGCAGCTGGTAATTTCATGGGAGCAGATTGCCAGGGATTTTTCCTCCCCTGGAACCATTAGGTTGATTCAAACCACTAAACTTTCCTAAAATTTCGATAGCTGAAGATTTCTAAATCTATATTGTGAACTCAGGCCTAAATGTTGAGACCCAGACCTATGTTTCTATCAACTGAATCTCTAATTTTGAATACCCCATGATTATCTCAAAATTACTGTGCCCCAAACTCAATCTATAATTTTCTCCTCATCATGTTCTTGTTCCTCTTACAATCACCTTCTGATAATCTGCTACAACCTTTAGTTAAAAATGCTTGCATCTTATGGAATAGTGCTCTTGAACTTAGGCCAGAAGAACCAGTATACTGAGCCACACACTTTCAAGGACACACAATTAAGGAACCTGTGGATGCTTCTGTCACTCTGGATCTAGAACAGCATTGACACAGAGTGAACCATGCTCCTGATAGCTTTACTGGCACCCGTATAGTTTCATGAAAAAGTTTCTCATATCTCTTGCCCTAGAGCCTTCACAGAAAGAGGAATTTTGAAGGCTAGAATGGTGTAGAGATTGTATCTCTCTACTGATTTTATAGACACACCTTTAGATTATCATGAGGAGTAAACGTGGAAGTGCTCAGGTCAATGACAAGATACATTCATAAACCTGTCGAATCCTTCTTCTTATAACATTAATACAATAGGTTCTTGCAATAAGTATCATTTCCCTTGAGTACCAACCTTCCAATTTTTTGTTCCAATTTGCCATTCTAGAGGTACTCGGGAATTCATATTGTATTCCCAATTGCTGCTCATAGAGACTGCAAACAGTTAACAACAATAACAATTTATATTACCCTTAAACTTGTATATATAAAGGCCAAGAGAAAACATGCATGAATTGGAATTACCAATTCTTTACCTTAAAATAAGCACTTTGAATGCTTGCATAAAATTAAAAGTCAGATTAAAAGCTCAACTCTGCCATCAAGTTGATTCCCACTCACAGCAACGCTCCAGGACAGGGTGGCCCTGCCCCTGTGGGGCTCTGAGATTGTAATTCTTTATCATTCTTTGTGGTTTCTGTTGGGTTTCCAGTTTGTGAAGCACAGAAGGTGCAGATGCACAGAGACAAGAACTGATGCAATGGTTTATGGGGATGTGTAGCGGGGGCTGATGTAATGGTTTATGGGGATGTGTAGCGGGGGCTGATGTAATGGTTTATGGGGATGTGTAGCAGGGGCTGAGGGACTCGGGAGCAAGCAATGATGGAGGAAGGGGAGGGGGCACTAGAACTGATTGTGATGGGGTATCTACAACTCCTTTTAAAAGCAATATAACCATGGAAGTGTCTGATATGTGAATACTATATTGAGACTGTAACTCTTTACCGGACTAGAAAGCCTCTTTTTGT
>NW_022111369.1:60800869-60828748 GCF_000313985.2 Echinops telfairi
GGTTATTTTTCCCTTGGCCACAATTCCTTCTCTTCAAATATGCATATCAACCTCCTGAAGAGATTAAAGAGCCCATAAAGTTCCCAGCAATGCATACCATTCTTATAGCCAGCTTGGATTCTCTCTTTGTAGTCAAGAATCTCACAGTTCTGAGATCCCTCTATCCATAATTGAGGGACAGGAGGAATAGTACATCGGAGAGACGAGCATAGATGATGAAAGGCAGACAGCTGACTTGAACAGTTACAACGTTGTCAGTTGATCACTCCTCTGATGCATGCTGGACATGATCTGCTTTTAACCATTTTCTGTATTTTTGTTTTGTTTGTGTTCATTTATAGTAGGGTGTATATCAGAGGTGTTATGTCATTGGAGGTAACTCACTGGAAGTCATGTTATATGTTTTTCTGGATATGAAACCCAGGATTGATGAACCTCTGGGTACAGCAAGTAGAATAAGGGTTTTGAGGGTGGGGGGGCAGTGATGGGGGTGGGTGTATAAAAGGGAGACGTTGTGAAGGAGTCCAGGTAGAAAAAGAATGTTTGGAAACTGATTGAGGTAGCAATTATACAATTCTGCTCGAAGCGATTGAATTATGGAATCATATGATATATATATTAATTCCCAATTAATAATATATTTTAAAAGAAATATACAAAATTTTAAAAAAGACGAAAAAGGGACTTTCCTAAATGGAGGAATACAGATGAGATAAAAAGTCCTGGGCAAACTCAATGCTATGGAACCTAACGTTCTTGTTGTTAGGCGCCACTGAGTCAATATAGACTCACAGGGGAAGGCCCCCTATGACAGGCAGGAACTGTCCCAGGGGTATTCTAGGCAGCAGTCTTTCAGAGAATAGCTCACCGGGGCTCTCTCCCACAGAACCACAGCCTACGTTCAAACCATCCACCTTTGAGTGCTTATTGTTGGGTCTCAAAACATTTTTGTTTTCTTTCAGTTTTCCCTCACTCATAATCTGCTATATAATAACTACATTATAACAAAATGATATTTAAATAGGTAGCTCAAAGGAATTACTCCTAACTTAATTTCCCCACCTATTTTCTTTTGTGCCATTGGCTCAGATTCACTGATAATTGACTAACTCTCCTACCTAGTTTTGGCTGCTCACAATAGCCTCTAACAAATAGATCTGTCCATTAACAGTTGAGGAAATTTAATGTTAATTAACAACAGCTGTGCCTTGCAACAAGCTGGTTTCCTTTTCTCTTCCCAAATTACCTTTAATGTGCTTCTTACATTGTTTTTACAATTAAAACTTGGAGAAACAGAGAATTCTTTTCAGAAAGAGTAATTTTAAAACACTTTCAAGATATTGCTATAGAAACAACCAAAACCATCTGCTATTTAAAGAAACACTAATTTTTGCAATTGTATCTGTCTTGAATGTGAATTTAATAACCTTTCCATGATGTGTGATAACTTGATAAGAAATGCTTGTATTTGCCCTGCTTTGAAGAGCTTAGGCCATTTTTGACAGTATCAACTAATTAATCCTGACAGCATCACCGTGAAGGAGTGTGGCAGATATGATTATTCTCCAAGATTCAGAAAGAAAAAAAAAAACCCAACAACAAAGGAAGAATTCCTGATCTGTCTTATTTACTTGTCAGATCACAATACCGCCCGGAAGAAAGGCTGGATCTCATTTCCAGCAGACTTTGCACTGCTCTGCTTGCTCGAAGTTCTGTGACTCATTCATTCACCAAATGATTAGGGAGTGACAGTCCTGGGTCAAGCGCTGTGCTGGGAACTGTGTCTCTGCCTTTTTGTTACTTCCCTTCCATCATTTCTCTCCCAGGTTAAGAAGATAACCCTGACCATCCCTGCTGCCTTTCTCTTGTCTAGGCTGTTATTCTGTCATTGTGAATGATGGCAGTAGGCCTGCCGAAAACTCACAGGTGACTGGATGGCTGTTAGGTTATTTCCAATACAAACCTATTGGCAATTACACACATCTTCAGTCAAGAACAAATTCTGATATGTTACAAAGTCTTGAAATGTAGCCTTTAAGTAGCATGGTCTCCTCAAATTAGCAAAGGATCCAAGCAGAAAAGTCACAGAAAAAGAAACCATAGGCAGTCGAACATTGGCTGGAATCTCATTGATGACTTAAAAAAAATTTAATATATGATATAAGTCTAACATTATAGAATTGGCAATTAAACAAAAATTAATAGTACCACCTGTATTCTTTAGACAGTGTGGTCTTCTTATAGACTGTTGATTCTTTCATAAGGCCATTTGATATATGACTTATGAAGTTTTAATATTTTTAGAGGCTTTGATCCAGAAATTTTTCTCTTGATAAAATTTTAAAAAATAAAAATCAGCTAGGTGGTTGAAGATTTATGTAGATTACCCTCACTGTAGGATTGTTTATAATAGCAATAAGGAATGAAATCATTTAAAATTACAAACTGGAAGCATGTTTCCTTTAAAATTTATTTAATTCATTATTATTCACAGCTTAATGAGTTGGAACCTACTGGACAGTCATGGGTTTATTATTCATGTGGGAAATTTTCACCATACAATGTTGTGATCCAATTAGGACTCAAAATTCTGCGAATATAACGGAAAAAAAGAGATCTCTCTGAAAAAAAATGAAATAAAATTCCATTATTATCAATGATGAGACTGTATTTAATGGTTACTTTCTTCTTTTTAAATGAATTCTTCATTGTACATTAGGCTAGCGGGTTAAATTTATTTTATACATTTCTTAATATTGCAATTTTTTATGATCATAGATTTGATTTTAAAATGATAAAATCTTAAAGAAACATATGCTTCCTGGTTCATGGTAGCACACTGAATACAAACATTGTTTTCTTTTCTTACTTCAAAATAGCTTTACAGGCACAATAATATAAATATTATATATATATATATATAGAAATGATTACAGTAACAAGAGTGTGGAACTGCATGTTGAGGCAGAGAGAGCTTGGTGGAAGAGGGCAAACAGTGGAGGAAAGCCCATTCTTGAGTTTACTGAGGGGGCTGCAGACATGGTGGGACTGGCTGTCCAGATTCAACCCCTCTGAGTTTATAAAGAAAAAGGGCTGAAAACAGTCACCATCTGCTTCTATTCCTATGCAATCAATGCAAACCACAAAGATGGGGAACGGATGAATTTATTTGTAATTAATTGTTAGCTGGCATTAGGCAAAAAAGGGACAGTTGGTATTTGCCCCCAAATTGAAATCTTGCAAATTCTATTATTTAAGAAAATGAGAAATCTTTGCTTACTTACTCTGAGTATAATCTGTCAGTTAGCAATTCTCATCCATACACCTGACTTAACCCTTCATTCTCAAGAGGAAAGTATAATCAAGGATTGCTAAAAGCCAAAGAGAAACATGTGCCATGAGAAAGATCAAGATAAAACACATTTGAAAAAGTTAGCACATTAACAATGCAATTATCAGGGAACTTAAAGAACTTCACAACAACAAAAAATAATTTTAACTCAGTAGCACAGACCTTTAAAAAGATTTACATACCTAATGTAAGAACCAGGTGTACTGAGAAAGAAATGGTTGACTATCCATGTAGCATCCATACACATGACACATAGACATGGCTAAAATGCATTAATCAAGATACTCTCTTTTAAGTTTGGGATGCAAAGGTACAAGACATAAAAAGAGGTAAACAATAAGCAGAGTGTAAAGTGATTCTAGGTAATGGGAGACTGAAGCTAGAGGGAGGTGGTATGGGACACCATTATTTTTATGTTAAGCCTTTCATCAACACTGTTGGGGTTTCAAAATCGTGTCCTTGTATTACTTTATTACAAATTTAAAAGTGTTCAAAATAGCAGGAATAATGTGTTTCAAACTGTTCCTTTTCAAAATAACAAGATTTCTAGACAAAAGTCAGATTTCTAATTCTCCTTTGCTTTAACCTCATTTTCATTCTGAGCCGTGAAAGCAGAAATGGATGAAGTATTCACTGGAATGATTTGCTTTGTAGTTATTAAAATTTTGTAGTGAAATAGGTACTCTAGGTGAATTGAAGATTGAGGAGAAATGTGGTGATTTCAGTGGATTAGATAAGCTCATATATAAATGGAATTCTCTAAGTGTTGTGCTAAATATCTTCTATGTTACCATTCAGAGATATCTAGTGCTGCTATAATATAAATACCACACAGAGATGACTTTAATAAGCATTTATTTATTTATTCTCTCTCAGTGAAGTAATCAATTAGTTAATTATCAGGGTCTTCTAGTGTCCTAAACTGTGAGAGAATAAATTCTCTGGGGAAAGGTTTGCTCTCTCTGTTGGCTCTGGAGAAGATTCTTGGCTCCTTTCAACATCCTTGGAGCTGGCATTCCTTGAAGCTTCCCAGGTGTCTTGGAATCATTCTTCCCCTGGGTATAAGAGGGACTCGGCAAATGGGTCCCAGATCCCAAGGATGCTGCACTCTGCTCCTAAGCACTCTTCATTGGTGGCAGCTGAAGCCCGGGCTAGGTGCTCCTTGGAGGTCACTCTGTTTTAAAATCAATCTTCCCCTGGGTCTAGGAGGGATCAAAGGTCAAAAGGATATATTCTGCTCCTGTTTCTTATTTCTTAGTTGGCACTGAAGTCCCTCTGTTTCTGCTTCTTTCTCCTTCCTTAATATCTTAATAGGGGATAGGATTTGAAGGTAAATCCTTCAAATAGGGGATAGGATGGGAAGGTAAAAGGGAATATGCCCACAATAATCTCTAGATTTGGCAGAGAACATTTTGACTTATATATGTGTTTGTGCTGTAAGAATATGCACCTCAGACTGCGGGACAGGTCTGGACTTGTCCAACTTTGAACAGCCTTGCAAACAATCACCTACAACTTGCTCACAGTGCAAGCTGGCAACGATCTTGGTAGGCAAGCAAAATGAAAGGAAACTAGCTGACTAGAACATTATGGATAAAGTTAGAAAGCAATGTCTCAAGATCATATTAATGAAATGCACTATCCCAGCAAAAGAACAACAGCAACAAAAACCTCATTGGAAAAGGTCAAAGGAAATGAATACATTAAAAACGAAAAGCTACCTGTCAAAAATATCATGAACATCTTTAAAAAGGAAGTAATAGAGTAACTAAATATTGGCAGCATACGTGACAAGTAAAATTGGTTGAGCATATGAAGAAATCTCACAATTTAAGATAAAAATGTCAGACAAGAAGACATTAAACAGAAACAATGGACATCCCATACACATGTTCACATACACACGATCTCCCATGCAATTAGTAATCAGCGACATGAAAATCAGCAGGCAAACATGGCTATTTTCACCACTCAAATTTCCATCTTTTGAAAAGAGTAACAACAGTATACTGAACCCATGGAATGCTGAAATTGTGACGAATACCTGATAAAAACTGGACGATTTTTTTTTAATTGGCAGTTTATATCAAAAGTTTAAAAATGGTTATACTAAGCAATTTTTCTCACGGGACTGTACTTAGAAGTATCAAAATCACATATGCAAGATTTACGGAAAAGCTACTCATTTCTAACAGTAATTCTTTTACTATTAATTGTATTAGGAATTACTAAACTTAGAGTCGTTTACCGGCATCAAGTCTCCTGTGAGCCTGGAAAGCCCTATTTTCTGAGGTTGTACATCTTTACCGGAACCGAGAGCCGTGTTCTTTTCCGGCGGAGCTGCCGTGGGTGTCAACTGCGGACCCGGAGTTAGGAGTCCGATGCTCACGCAATAGCACCACCCGAGGAATTCCCTTAGATACATAACAAGTGCAGTAAACAGCGACATCCGCAAAGCAAGGGTGTCAAATAATTCTATTTTTATTGTGGAAACTAAAAAATATGAGTTCGAACTTCAAAATATATTTCTAAAGTGAAATATAAATGAACTGTACTCAGTTTAAAATTTCAATCCATTTCAATAAATGGTCGATTTTTTTCACTTATGCCTTCTCTTCTCACTCTGAGTAATTTTGAAGCATGTTATTTATAAGAGACTCAGTATGTATTGCTAAGACAGAAATACTCTTTTTATTTTAACCAAAGGATCATTACATCTAAAGAAAAATTAGAATTAAAAAAATAATTTAATAATGTCACATGTGCAGTCAGTATTCAAATTCCCTGTTAACTCATTTATCTTTTGCTTTTCTTTGGATCCTAGGAAAGTTCAAGTATAAAACGTCCTTTTCCTTCTTTGGTGTTATGCGTGGGGAAACAAACAAACTGGGTATTTGTCCAAAAAATTTTCCCACAGCTCGAATTTTGCTTATTAAAACCACATGGTAAAATCTAATAGGCTTCTACCTCCTCTTGTTTCCTGTTGGGCAGTCAGATATAAATGCAATGTTGATTATTTCTGAAGAATCGTGTAGAGACAGCGCGTATACTTCCACATTGTTGGTTGTGGTCAGCAAGAGCTGTTTCCTACTTATGCGAAGCCGTGGGTCCAGGGCAGAACTGCTCCCCCAGCTTCCAAAGGTGTGACTTTTTAGAAGCAGATTTCCCAGCTGCCTGCTGAGGCGCCTCTGGGTGGGGTTGAACTACCAACAGTAAGGCTAGCAGTTGAGCACACCCAGCGACAGTGCACAGGATCAGTAGTCACTAATTATTATTGCCTAGATTCATTCTATAATTTTTAATAACTGCAATAGCTTACATTTTATCAACCATTTCTTTGTTTACTTTATGTCCGAGTGAAGAAAGAGGAGGCAGAACAAATGCTTGATTATTTTCCTTATATTCCAGTTTTCAAAGTAAGGAGATGGCTTCTTAGTATTCTCCAAACAGAGTAGTTGATTCTACTTTGAAGGTTTTGTTGGTTTGAATTCTGCCAGCTGGGTCCTCCTCAGACGACTGCTTTTTCCAGTAAAAGCCAGCGTTATGCCCCTTATTGGGGCATACGCGAATCCCAGTCTGCAGGACCCTCCTTCAAGCTCAGAGATGCTAGTACTCAACCCCTTTCCTCAGAAGTTGGACGCCCAACTCTGTGGACTTTCTTCTTTAGGTTCCGCATAAAGAAGGTACCATCTTTGTAATGATACCATCTTTTCCTTTGTATTTCTGGAGTAGGGTAGTTATTGTTTGCTGTGAGTCTAAAGAGGAATTTATAGACTAGTTGGACATATAGGTTAATATCAGACTTAAGGCTTTGATCTGGATTGGGATGCTTTCTCAATATACAATTGCTCTTTTATGTAAAGCTCTTTTTAAAAATCGTTTTATTAGGGGCTCCTACAACTCTTATCACAATCCATACATACATCAATTGTGCAAAGCACATTTGCACATTCATTGCCCTCATCATTCTCAAAACATTTGCTCTCCACTTAAGCCCCTGACATCAGCTCATTTTTCCCCTCCATCCCGCTCCCCCCTTCCTCATGAACCCTTGATAATTTATTAATTACTATTTTGTCATATCTTTCCCTGTCCGACGTCTCCCTTTCCACCCCACCTTCCCTCCACCCTCCCAGTATCGCCACTCTCACCACTGGTCCTGAAGGGATCATCTGCCCTGGATTCCCTGTGTTTCCAGTTTCTATCTGTACTAGTGTACACCCTCTGGTCTAGCCAGACTTGGAAGGTAGAATTGGGATCATGATAGTAGGGGTGGGGGGCAGGAAGTAAGCATTTAGGAACTAGAGGAAAGTTGTATGATTTCAGATTTTAATATTTAAATCTTAGAACATTTAGAATTAATCCAGCAATGGGATTAAAACTTACTAAAATTTTTCTACAATATATCAGTTAGTCCAATAGTTTTCTTATTAAAAAGTCTATTTTTTTCCTAGATTTTGGTCTTCAAAAAATTGTACATATATCATGATAAAGCATTTAGTACACCATAGAGGCATTTAAAAAGTAATGCAGAATAAATTACTGATGCTAGGGTAAAGGAGTGTTTCTGTTTTGACACTCACATGGGCAGAAAAACAGGAAGGATAGGATCTATTTTCTTCTCAGGAGGAACATTTTCCCTACACTCCCTCATTTAGACAGAGATGTATAGAAGTCAGTTTGCAAAGAGATGTGCCATTTGCAGCCAGAACACCTGGTCAATTATAGAAGGGTAGGTTTTAAAGCTGAGAAACAGTTTAACACACGGTTGTTTCCTATCTGTAGCTATTACAAAGAGTGCTGCAGTGAACAGTATTCGGAATCTATCTTTCATTGCATTTGCCAGTAATTTTTGACACAGATTCCTAGAAATGAGATTGCTTAGTCAAAGGACAGATGTAAATTACCGCTTAATTCTCCTACCAGGAGAATTCATCACATTCCCAATAGCAATGTATTCTACTGGTTGTTTTCGTCAGCATATGTTGTAAAACTGGGCTCTGGCCAAGCTGTATGGTGAAGAGTTGTGTTTCATTTCAGGTCACTTAGTATTTCTCATATTATGAAAGGGCTGTGAACATTCCCATCTATTTAAATGTTGCTTACTCACCCCGCCACCTGTGAGTCGTCTGTTCATCTCTTTGGCAATTTCTATTGGCCATCTTTTAATTCTCTATTTTCAGAGGGTTTCTACATATAAGGGATGCTGACAATATAAATTTTCAAAAATTTTCCCAATTAGTCATTACTTTGAATTTTACCTATTGCATTATTTTGCGATCCTAGTTGTGGTGTACATGTGTATTTCATATGGGTATATTTATCCATCTTTTTTCTTGGATCTGAATTTTGAGTCATAATTAGAATATCCCCCTCACTCCTATAATTAAAAAGAGCCATCCATATTTTCTTCTATTTTAGGACTTCATTCTTTGTATCTCTAACTTTTGAGTCAAAATTTATCGTATGTACAAAATTTATCCAATCACAATTGGAGACTATTTTCCATGTTGTTGTTGACCAACTCAATGTCAAATTATAGTGACCCCATGTACAAAACACTGCCCAGTTGTGCACCACATTCAAATCACTACTAGACGTAAGCCCATTGTTGCCACCAGTGTGCCAATCCATCTCGTCAAGAGTCTGTTTGCTGCTCTTTGACTTCTCCAAGCACGCGACGTCCCTTCCCAGGCACTTATTTCTCCTACTAAAGTGGCCAAGTACACGAGACAAAGTCTCCCCAGCCTCCCTCCGAAAGAGAATTCTAACTGTACTTCTCAGACAGATTTGTTTGTTTTCTGGTAGCCTATGGCATTTTTAATACTTCTCATCAACACTATAATTTAAATAGATAATTTATTCTGCTGTTTTCCTTATTTTTTGCCCAAAATTCACAAGCATAAGAGATGACAAAAAACACCTTGGCGTGGATCCAACACACCTGAGTCTTCGTAGTGACATCCTGAACCTTCAATGCCTTACAGAGGTCTTGTGCAACATATTTGCCCAAGGCATATGCTGTGTGGTTTCTTGATGACTTCTTCCCCGAGTGTTGACTGTGGATCTTAATGAGACGAAATTCTGGACAATGTCTATCTTTTCTCCATTTACCATAATGTTGCTATTGTTCTGTGAGGGGTTTGGCTTTCTTTATATTGAGTTGTATAAAGTTGCACTGGGAAGTTGTATAAAATTGCACTGGGAAGGCTGCAGACATAGATCTTCATTAGCAAGTGCTTCGTGTCCCCAGGGCTTTCAGAAAGCAAGATTGTGTGACCTACATATTGCCAGTTGTTAATAAACCTTTCTTCAATCCTGATGCTGTGGTCTCTTATAGTCCAGGTTCTTGGATTATTTGCTCAGCATACAGATTGAATAAGTATACTGAAAGGATAAAACCGTGAGGGCCACACCTTTCCTGATTTTAAATCATATAGCATTTTATTGTTCTCTTTTAATGATTGCCTTTTAGTCTATGTATAGGCTCTACATGAGCAGAAGAGTTCTGGAATTTCCTTTCTTCTCAAGGCTATCTATAGTTTGTTATGAGCCACATTGTTGAAGGCCTTTGTTTAGTCAACAAAACACAAGTAAACAACTTTCTGGTGTTCTCTGCTGTCAGCCAAGCTCCATCTGACATCAGCAATGATATCTCTCATGCCACATACTCTCTGAAGTCAGCTTGAATTTCTGGTAATTCCATGTTGGTATACTGCCGAATCCATTGTTGGATTATCCTCACCAAAATTTTACTTGCATGATATTCATTATATTGTTCACTAATTTCCACACTCTGTTAGACCACCTTCTCTGGAATGGTACAAATATGAACATTTTCCAATTGGATATCCAGGTAGCTGTCATTAAATTTCTTGCTAAGTGTGTTTGTGTGTGTGTGTTAGAGGGTTTCAAAAGTTTATTAGAAAAGTATAAGCGAAAAAAAATCATGGAAATTTCCATGAGCTTTTTGAAGCCCCTTGTATATTTGTTGGAAATAAGTTTACATATAGGTCATTTTCTCTTTTACTGGTTGTTGGTTTTTTTTGAAAATGGAACTGGGTAATCCACATCTTGCTATGAAACGTTGGTTTCATGCTTTTATAATCGGATATAACCAATTCTCTAGTGTAGTTTCTTTATCAATTTGTTTTGGTACATATATGATACTATCATGTACAAATATTGTTTAGTTTTTCCTTTCTACTTCTGATGCCTGTGATTAGCTCTATTATAAGGTAACTGTACCAAGTGGTCAGTTCTATACAAGTAAAATGTGGCTTTCATTTGAAAGTAACCACTTCAAATTTGAGTATTTCTACTCTTTAACTATCTTATGTCCCTAGTCAGGAGATTGTTGTCAGGAGAGATCAGTCCCTGGAGAAGGACATCAAGCTTGGTAAAGTAGATGGTCAGGGAAAAAGAGGAAGACCTCAGGCAAGATGAGTTGACACAGTTCATCTTGCTCATCCACGGGCTCAAGAAGAAGAACAATTGTGAGCGTGGCACAGGACTGAGCAGTGTTTCATTGTTTTGTAAACAGGGTCACTATGAGTTGGAATGGATTTTATGGCACCTGACAACACTCTTCAATTATCCACAATCTTGTTCTCCAACTTATCACATTTATGACAATAGTAAAAGTGTACCCTCTGACCATTTTGTGCATTAACAACATATATATGGTGCAAAGTGAGAGTAGAACGCCTAGGTGCAAAGTGAGAGTAATGATGACTGATGGTTAAGGTTATGTGTCAACTGGCCTGGTCCAAGATGCTCAATAGTTTGGCAATTATGTAGTAATCTAATTAGGCAGTTATATAATGCTAGATTTTTGTATCTATTTATATTGTGTTCTGATCTGTTCACATTTCATTTTTTTCATAATACCAATTCGCAATAACAAGTTCATCTCTGAAACTTAAAATCTTGCTAAGTGAGGAGCTAGTTAAAAATCCTGTACTCTGAATGGATTCCTACAACCCATATGATATTAATTTATAAAAGATTAATAAAAACAAGACATCATACTCAATTTATAACTGTATAAATATGTAATATATTTGAAAATAGATCAGGAGAAAAATCTTGCTTTAAATGTTATCATTTTATCAGAAAAAGTACTTCTAAAAGTATATGTATATATATATATATATATATATATATATACACACACACACACACACACATATATATACACATACACACACACACAATTGTCCTAGAAGCATCCTGTAAGATATTGCTAAGTCTAGTTTTGTTTCTAAATTTCCTCATTCCTGGTGATATAACTCAAGAATTGACTTTTGACAAAAGTTGCCTAACTTTGGACAAATAAAGAAAATTATTTTTGAAATTGGTTCTATTATCTCACTTTTGGTTTAATTAAAAATTTACTGCAATTTGTTCTACCAAGATCAAGTAAAATGCTTATTATTTATTCATTTTATAGTCTGATTTTAATTTTCATCAAATATATACTATTTTTTCCATACTAGGAGAATACCACAACTATAGTTCAAAAATTCATTTTCTTTTCAGATATACTTTGAAATATAGAGACAAATAGAACTTTCATTCACACATGAGGGATGTGAGCTATTTATATAAGTAATCAATTTATGAATAACTTTTTAATAAAAAAATGGATGTGAATCCAGGACTCATCTCATTCCATTGGTATAGCAGACTTTATCCTTTACTCAAAACACTTTGGAGTAATTTAGGAAGTCATTAGACCTTCAAAATTATCTTGGTGCTAAATATCAGAAAACTTGTAATATAAACATTTAGGCAAGGTAGTCTGTAATCTTAAGCACCATTGTCATAACGTCATATCAAATAGCAGTATACTTATTGAGAGTAGGCTATGACTACTGCAGTAACAAAGCATACAAATATTAATGTCTTTGTAGCTAGAGGAGGTAAACAGATTGAAAGAAAGTGGTCACAGTGAATTCAAGGCTTTTCCTTTGGGCCTTAGATACTGCCTTTGGAATGTATTTCACTAAAGGAAGTAAAATGTGTGGGGCCAAATAAAATTTGCTATTTTTATGTGACAGAACCACAAGCCATTTTACCGATATGCAATCACATTTGAGGTAATTATGACATGATGCAATGCGCATTCTTAGTTACTTAAACATTAAGAATTATTTGGGAAGTTCTATTCTCAGTGTGGTTATATATACAAAGAGGTTTCACAAAGTTCGTGAAAATTTCTACGATGTTTTAAGTATCAAGCTAAATATCCCTTGATGTATACTTAGGACTTTTTCTTCTGCAAAGAAAATATATGTTTCTATTACTTTATTTATTTTAAAATTCTGAACGCTGAGAATTTTTGTTTTTTTACAAGAATAATCGAGTAGGTCACTTTTATGCAAACCTTTTCCTCTTTTAGGGCACACCTACAATCTGTTGCGTGGCAGTCCCTTGCTAGTCTGAGCTAGTTTTTCTTTATCCTGAGCTATTGTCCCTTACCTTTTTATCTTTGTCCTTAATTCATCAACACTATGAAATATATTTTTGTATATTAAGTATAAAGTATACATTTCTTTACATTCTCAAAAAAATTCTGAATGCATCTAATGAAATGTCATATATTCATCGGTATTGTAGCACAAGAAGCTGTAAAACTCTTTACTTTTATTATCATCCTTGGGAAAATAGTGAAATCACATCATATAAGCATTTAATGTAATCAAAAACAATTATATGAGTCTGGAGACAGAGACACAGAAAGGCATAAGAAAAGCCAGAGGGGGGGATTGAAAGAGATGAGGAGAGGAGAGCAGATATCAGACATAAGTATAGAATGAAAGAGACAAAAAACAAAGCACAACAGGAAAAATGCATACAGTGCAAACAACTCCTGTCATTCTCCTCAGTGAGTCCATATGCTCCTAAACGTTATCTCACATTTGCTGTCCTCTCCTGATACAAGTATACCCTCAGGTTCTAGTCAAATCTATTGTACAATTATATTTGGCTTGGGTATGTCTTGGCAAATGTATATTATGCATTCATTTTCCAGAAAGCTACATTAAAAGAAATACTGAATCATATACATAATTTCAGTAATTTTGAAAGTATTCTGCTACAAGCTTATTTTAGAGTCCAATCCTGTATTATAAAGCAGCCTGTTTCCTAGACTATTCATTAAGCCTAGCTCCAAACAACAATCTTAAAAATGAATTTTTAGAGATTACCTGATTTTTTAGATTAGGATTGGCTTTTGCATGATCAAAGTTAAAAATGGTCAGCTTTCATATTGGAGAATGTGGTGTTTATATTTAGTCTATATCAGCTGAAATAGCATTAGCCCTTACTAACCATTCACTGAAAGACTGGAATCATTATTATCATCATCGTCATTGTTTGCGTCACTCATTTGTTCACTTTACATGATTAGAACTTTTTAATTGCTTCTTAGATGTTTATCTTAATCCATGTAATCTTCAACCGAATTCTATAAATCAGATAAAATTTCCCATAACTTTATAATAAGAAAACTTCAGAGTCAAATGGCTAAGGGCAGAGCTATGTCTTTGTGAATCCTCAGTTTATACCATTTTAGGAAGTTATACTTAATATCAAAAACTAGAAAGAACAATAGTTAAAATATTAACTGACCACTTTGATTTTAAAACTGTGATTTACTTTATGAATTTGGTATATTTATCATTATAAATGTTCCCATATTTTATTAGTTTTTAAAATCTCCTGCATATACAAGTATTATCTAATAAAATACCCATATACTTCTTTCTTATTGTTGTTATATTTGTCAGACACCCATCAGTTATGATCGTATGTCTGATTGGAAGATCTTTCATTTCAGGAAAATGTGAAATGTTTCCATGGAGATCAGCTTGAGATAGCCCAGTGACGAACTTCTTAGCTATAATTTTACATTGGTTTCTATGGTTTCCAGATAGGGGAAGAGAATGAAGTTGCAGATATTTTTATATAGATAATGTAATAAGTTTATTGAAAAATAAGAGATACGGTTCAAATTAATGTCATACTCCCACCCCCACCTACCACGGGAATGACAAATGCTGTTAGTAACACTAACATAACAAGATTTAACACTATATGTTGTACATCTATATAGTTTCTGTACTTCTTTCAAATGAAGCACTATCATATTTAAATAATTTCCAAAATTAGCATAAACATCTCACAAGGCATTTCATTGTGCAAATCTTTTAAGCCAGGATTAGCGATGACTGGTGTACATTTTTCTTACATCACATCGTTAAAGCTGTCACAACATGAAGCCTATTAAATCTGTTAATGACACTGGGGAAAACCCCATGATGCAGAATATATACTTTTCAGTCATTACTTGGACTTGAGCTCAATACTTATGCTTTATTTTGAATAGGTCACTAGAGGTACACTTGGGTCATTCCAATTGCTATGAACCTATCATTAATAGTTCAACCCCAACCTCCAGGTGGAGTATGAAAGGAACCCCCTCCTGGAGGGCGGCGGACTAGAATAATGAGGACGTGGATACTGAGCCTACCCCATCAAAGAGGAGCACTTCCTGGGCCCCCAAAGCTTCTGCCACTCATCTTACATCTCCTCACAGGACACAATGCCCCTGGTTAGCTGCGACTCCCCTATAGCATCCTCACCCACCAGATTTTTGTCTCCAAAATCCTGGAGACTCATCCACTTCGCCAGAGGTAGCAGACTCAGCCCCTGCCTTGAGACACGCTAGGAAAGGTTCAACTAGCCTGCCTTCAACATTTCCTCTAATCTCCCAGACCTCTAGTGACAGACAGCCCATGATGTCCAAGAACTTTCCTCCCCACCCCACCACTCTGTCTGATCCTCCCAGTCTACTCACTATTTCATAGGCCCCCAAACAAAGGTGTAATGTCTTGGGGTCATGATGTAGGACTGTCATTTTCCAGTAAACTGAGAAACTTGAGGGACTATCTTAACAATCAAACAGCAGTTCTGCAGAATGCCCTTGGTCCAAGAGTTATTCTAAAGTACCTCAGAAAGTGGCGCTCAGGAAGACAGAAACCATCACCTCTTTCTAGACAAAGCAAACATCTCACCTGAAATCTATCAAAAACAGTCCCAGATGGCAGAGTTGCTACTGTCTGAAAAGCCATCCTTCACAGGTCTCACCTGACACTGGTCTAAAACCTGCCTGATGGAGACTAGCCCACAGGCCCCTACTTTGTGCATGCATTAGAAGCTTCCCTGAAATGTGTCTTTTAGAACCGTGTGAATCAATTGGATTGTACCATTTTTCAAACTTGATTGCCACTAAAGCAGAAATTAAAAGGATTTTTTAAAAAGCAGAAACTTATAAATATTGGAATTCATATTAAAACTCCTTAAAGTGGCTGCCCACACATTTTTTGTCTTCTTATTCTCCAATCTGATTCTTTCACTTACCGATTTCCCCCAATAAGTGGCATGCAGCCCAATCTAACCATTCACCATCATCACTTGAGATAAGATCAGCACTGCCTTTGCTCGGACAGCATGTTAAAATCCTAATGGAACAATAGGCCATAATTTAAGACACATGATTCTATTCCTTTCTGCAGCTTTAAGTGCTGCCATGTCATAACCAACTCACGGTAAAACTTAGTACAAGGGGTAGATGAACAGCTCACCATTACAACATTACTGTATTTTTTAATGCCAAGCATCTATACTATTATTGTGTGCCAATGAGTCACTTCTGACTCATGGCAACCCTATAGGATAGGGTAGCATTGCCTTACATGGTTACCAAGGCTGCAATTTTTACAGGAGTAGATCTCCCTCAGAGCAGCTGGAGGATTATGAACTGCTGACATTTTGGTTAGAGAAGTGCTTAACCATTGAGTCACCAGAGCTCATCACTCTATAAAAGATTGTCTATTTTCCACTCATTATGCAAATTTACCCTCAGTTAACTGACAAGTTAGTTAACTTTTCTTTCATTTAAGGGAAGAACATTTTAAAAAATGAAGTTCTATTCTTACAAATGTGCTCAATAACAAATACAAGGGGGAAACCACCCCCACCCCCAAATGGGCTTTTTTCCCAATGATATGTGTATAAACTTTTTTACAAAACAACCTTTTCACCTTCAAAGTACTCTCCACTGAATACATTTGTCACATCTGGGATTCCATTCTAGGATACATTTTTCAAACATTTGCTTGGATGTATGACAACATCTCCCTTGTTTTTTTTCTTCACTTCTTCTAGGTCGACAAATGGCTGTCCTTTCATGTCCCTCTTCATTCGCAGAAACAAAAAGAAGCTGCACAGAACAAGACCAGGTGAGTAAGGTGCACAGGGCCAAAGAGGCATGCTGCTTTTTGCCAAAAACTGGCTCACTGAGATGGCTGCATGGGCAGTGCATTGTTAGGGTGGCAAAACCTGTCTGCCGTAAATCAAGCCTTTTTTGTCACATTGTTACAGTCTTTTCAGAATGTCTAAATAGAAAGCTTGATTAAAAGATCTGGAGAAACGAACTCGAAATGCACTACCAGTTGACATTTTTGTCCATTTGGGAGGTTGATAGACACCCAGAACAAGGTTTGTCATCAATTGGCATTTCAACCTTTGGTAAGTAGAAAACCACTCACTCATAAACCTTTCTCCAATAGTGCTGTCCTTTTCAGCTGTGTTCAACATCAGAAGTCTCTGCGGCATTTTTCCTGAGCAGGAAACAAAATTCCATAGCTGCATGCTGTTTTCTTAAACTGGCTATTACATAAAACGAGGTTCAACTGAAACGGCTCGTATGAACGGCTCGTATGAAAAAATTCACCATGACCAGAGAGAACCTTCCCAGGAGACACCACTGGGTGCGCTCACTCAGAGTTGCTCAATGCTCCCTTAGCAGGAAAACGGCATACTATGAAAGCTCCGTCCAGTGGAGCATTTTTCTGTTTTCTTTTGGGTACTTCTGTGAGATTTTTCTTATAATGTAGCTTTCCTGACTAGTCTTGTGATAAACTTATTCAAAAGTTAATTTTAAAATAGGTGTAGAAAAATGAACAATTTGCATTGATATTTTATGTATAGTTTGGAAAAAGAGAAAGGTTATTATAAACAGTAAAATTCGATTACAAGAAAATGGTGATTAACAATTTTAATATCATAGTATTAAATAATTATTGTAAGCAGAAAAATAAACAGATCTCTTCCTTAGAACAAATGGGCAATTAAAATAAAAATTTAAGTATTAGTTCATGAATTACAGTAAATATATCACACTAATGAAAAATATTAAAAGGGGAAATTGTGTGCAGATGAAGGCATATGGAAGAATCCCTGAAATCCCTATAATTTTAATGCAAAGATGAAATAGTTTCAATAGCCTATTTTTTAAATAAGAAAAATATACAAGTGTATGTGTTTCCATATATTCTTTATCCATATATGCATAGGTATGCCAGTTGGTATTAGATGGGACTGACTTAGTTTTCTAGAACTTGAGTTTTCTGCCTTTGACAGGGTCTAGCCTTAGCACTTTTTCTTGACTCATTTGTATGGAAAATATTGATTTTCCATCTCTGATAAGTTTCTGTCTGGCAGCAGTTTCAGCTTTCACAGATCTTACCGTCGACATACATACACATGCATAAATACCAACAACAAATCCTTTGTCACTAACTTTGATTTATGGAGATCCCCAATGGAAGTGTTCTTGGCTATAATCTTAATAGAAGTGGATCACTACAACTTTCTAATGGGGATTACTCAGTGGATTTGAACCTCCAACCTTTAGGTTAGTAGTTGAATGGAAACCATTTGTATACCACCTAGGGAACTCAGAAAGGAACCCTGGTGGTTCAGTACATTATGAATTGGACAGCAATTCTAAGCCACTGGCCACTGGCAGGGAAAGATTAGGCTTTCTACTCCTGCAAAAAGTTCCAGAAGGGCAGTTCCACCCTGACCTTTAGGGTTGCCAGGAATCACAGTCGACTCAATGCCATGAGAGGGACCCCAGAATGCCAGCTAGCGCAGTGCTGCAGCAGGCAGGGGTTTGAATCACCAGTCATTCCAAAGGAAAACGATGTGGCGGTCTGTTTTGGAAAAGAGATACACATCCTTGGAGAGCCTTTGGGACAGTTCTATTCTCTTCCTGTAGGATCACTATGAGTCAGAATGAATGTAAGAGCAGTGATCTCGTTTTTCTTTTTACGAACCTCACATAATACACACGAATTATCTCTCTCTCTATGTATACATGAATATACACATACATACATAGATTCAACCTCTCTCTCATTTCAGACTGAAAATATTCAGTGATGATCAGGATGAATCACTTATACTCAGTACTTGTCACATACACTGTGCTCTTTGAAATACTATTATATACCACCACTCGCTCATTGAGAAGTTCTCTCAGTGATCTTCTTTCATGCCCCTGATGTTTGCTATCAATTTTTATTCTCCCTACCTCGAGATTGAGTCACTTGGCAGAATTGCTAAGTTGTGTAACTGGAGGAAAGTGAACGTTGCTACCACTCAAAGTGAGCACTAGGCACAGTGGGCTTTTGGATTTGGGCGCCCAGGCTGATCTCATGACTCCCCAGGTCTCTGAACGGTTATCAGGCGTGCGTGGGATACAGGATGGCTCTGTAAGGGATCCAGTTGCCATACAAGCTGCTCCCTTAAACAGGCCGTGCAACCCTGGAGACTCAGTGGTGTTTGAAGGATCTTTGTCACCTGGAACCTGCATCCCAGCTGACATGACACGCCGTCTCTGAGGCCACTGTGAAACCACAGGGTAGATGAGCAGAGGCTGACAGAAACTGCCATCTTGTACACTTGATTATTCAAATCCTCCACTTAGGATGTTCCTTTTTTATTTTGAGCATTCATTTAAGGCATGCCTATCTCTTTGTCTGGCCCCGGGGTGTCTGTACACCTATAGCAGTGAATCCCATTAAGATTTTAAAATAAAGTTATACTATTAGAGCATGTAGCAAGTGTTCCATTATACAGAAAGTTGGGAATGTCACACTACAATGGGGAAAAAAAAGAGACTTTTTTCTTCAGGAAAGGTTTTTGTTTTCGTTTTTTTCCCAGTATTCTGAAGGAATTTGCATGATGTTACATATTTTCACTACTGCTTTTATTTTAATTCATGGATTTGAGGCTATTTGTCCCCATAATGATTTTTAGGCTCGGAAATGCTGTGTAGGCTATGAGTCAAGGTTTTTTTCTATCATTTTATTGGGGGCTCGTATAATTCTTATCACAATCCATACATACATCCATTGTGTCAAGCACATATGTACATTTGTTGCCATCATCATTCTCAAAACATTTGCTTTCTACTTGAGCCCTTAATATTGGCTGCTCATTTCCCCCTCCCCCTCCCTCATGAACCCTTCATAATTCATAAATTATTTTGTCATGCTACACTGTCCAACATCTCCCCCTGCCCTCTTCTCTGCTGTCCATCCCAGAGAGGAGGCTATACATAGATTCTTGTAATCAGTTCCCAGCTTTCTATCCCTTCCCTCCACCCTCCAGGCATCACCACTCTCACCACTGGTCCTGAAGGGGTCATCTGTCCTGGATTCCCTGTGTTTCCAGTTGCTATCTGTACCAATGTACATCCTCTGGTCTAGCCAGATTTGTAAGGTAGAATGGGGATCATGATAGTGGGGGGAGGAAGCATTTAAGAACTAGAGGAACGTTATGTTTCATCGTTGCTACCCTGAACCCTGACTGGCTCATCTCCTCCCCACAACCCTTCAGTAAGGGGGTGGTGTTCAGTTGCCTACTGATGGGCTTTGAGTCTCCACTCTGCACTCACCCACATTTACAATGATAAGATTTTTTGTTTGATGCTTGATACCTGATCCCTTCAACAGCTCGTGGTCACACAGGCTAGTGTGCTTCTTCCATGTGGGATTTGTTACTTCTGAGCTAGATGGCCACTTGTTTATCTTCAAGACACTATCTTTTGATAGCCAAGCTCCATCAGCTTTCTTCACCACATTTGCTTATGCACACATTTATCTTCAGCAATCGTGTCGGGAAGAGTCAGTTTTAACTCAATGGAAATGCATGTTTATTTCATTTTATTTGAAATAGGAGACCTGATGGTACAATGGTTAAATACTTGCTTGTCAACTGCAAGGTTGCTGCTTCAAATCCGCCAGAGCTCTGTGGGAGAAAGATATGGCGATCTGCTTCTGTGAACCTTACAGCCTTGGAAACCCCAGGGAAGTCACTTGGCATCAATGGATGATGGGCTCTTTCAAAACATAGGTACAGTTATTGAAATGCTCATTGATATCAAACTGACAAGAAAGGATTTATGGTGAATTTCTCTTGCACCAACTTAAAGTATTATAGTTAGGCTTTGTGTCAACTTGACTGGGCCAGGATTCTCAGTGGCTTGGCAGTTAGCACCTAGTACCTCCCCAGGATGTGACCTAACCCCATGCAATCACATCCGTAATAAGATGTTATAAGCAGCCAATCAGTTGAAAGCAGCTTAGAGTGGTAATGTAATACCTATACATAGATCCCAGCCCTGACGCAATCGTTAAGAAAGAAAACTTCCTGTGGGGTGTGGCCAGCTTTCAAAATAAGTGGGCACTGTGGAAAAGCTCATTTGCTTTTTGCTGACGCTGGATCCTACATTGGGAGCCTTGGGAGCAGAATGTGTGAGTTGGGTGCTGATTGCACAGTCAGCAGTTTGACCTCGCCAGCATCTCTGCGGGAGAAAGATGAGGCATTCTCCTCTAGTGATGAATTGTGTCAGAAACTCGCAGGGGCAGTTCTACTCTGTCCTATAGGGTTGCTGAGGCAGCATCAATTAGAAGGCAGTGAGTTTGTTTTATTGGTTGAAATCCTTATCTGGCTCAGGATCCTCTGTTTCTTGGACTTGAGCCAATGATCTGTCAAATTACCTGCTGATCCTGCATGTTGTCAGCAATCTGCTCTCTGACCTGTCAACCTTGCACTCATTCACCTTTGCAATTACACGTCCGTCTTCTTTCTGCCGACCTAGGGTTCGAGGTCCCTGCAGCTGTGCAAGTCAGGAAACGCCTCCAACCTGAACATCTGACCCATGGACTTGGAACTTGCTCATTTCAACCATTATGTGAGCCATTTCATTTATATAAATTCATCTCTCTATACACGTATAAATTTCACTTGTTAGTTTCTACAGAGAACACAGCATAAGACAGTACATGTTGGATAATGTGTTCCCAGAAACTCCTTCCTCTTATGGTTTCATCTTAGAGAGTTTATCACAAGAGAAAAAAATGTATGCGACAGAAAAGGTGCTCATGAAGCAGAAACTACCGTACACTTGGAAGGCTGGCATTGCTGCAGCAGCACACGATGTGACGTGTGTATATCACAGCCTGTCTTCTGGGTGTCATGTTGGTGTAGAATAGCACCTGGATCTATACCTACACAAACTTTCACCAGATGTTTTCCTTCAGTTTTTCTTAGTCCTGTGCCAGGTGAATATGCACTCTACAGAGGAAGGATCAACATCTGCTACTGTTCGGGCATGCCGTCTCAGTTTGATACCATGAGAAACAGGCACATGACAGTGGGTCTTCGTGACTCTATTCATCACCCTTGATTCTGGTTGGTCTGTGCTCTTTCCTGTTTCAAACCCTATAGATTTCCGTTACTGAGAAACTTGATCACCGGATGCGGGCCAACACCCTCTCAGAGAGTTCTCCACCAATTCCTGGAACTGCAACAGTTCTAATTCCCATTAATTAATCTCCAATTTTATGCTGCTTATATTGGTTCTGCTTTATGATTAAGCCTGACACAATTAGCATGCAAAGTATACAAGACTTTATACAAATGAGTAAGAAAAAATCCAACAGGAAAATGGCTAAAGACACAAAGGGGAAGGGAAAAATAAGTTAGAACAGGATGTTCAACCTCATTAGTAATTAAGTACAAATTAAAACATGAGCTACTATTTCATAATATTTAAAATTAGAAAATTTTAGAATATGTAACAACACTAAGTGTGACCCTGTATATGAGACAAGAGTTAATTTGTACACATGGCTGGTAAGTCTGAAAACGATTTAATCACTTGGAGAAAAAATTTTTTTCCAAGTCTTACCGTGGTTTATTAATTGTTGAGCAATACTATTGTCATGTCATTTTTGCCCTCCTTTCCCGATGACCACCTCTGTTTGTATGGTGTAGACTGGTCAGAGTGAGCCACAGAGAGCACTTTTTCACTATATCCCAAGCAACCCCCTTAATAATCTTATAATTTTGAAACATAGAATCAATTATTTGAATGTGCAGTCGTTTTTCTAAATAATCATTTTATTAGGGGCTCATACAACTCATCATAATCCATACATACATCATTTGTACATATTTTGACTTCATCATCCTCACAACACCCAATCTCCACTTGAGCCCTTGGTGTCAGCTCATTTTTCCTCCTCCTTCCCCGCTCGCCCCTCCCCCTGAACCCTTGATAATTTATAAATTATTGTTTTATCATATCTTACCCCATCCAATGTCTCCCTCACCCACTTCTCCACTGTCCGTCCCCCAGGGAGGAGGCCTTATGTAATCCTTGTCATCTGTTTCCCCTTTCTCCCTCACCTTCCTCCACCCTCCCGCTACCACCACTCTCTCCACTGGTCCTGGGGGGCTCATCTGTCCTGGGTTCACTGTATTTCCAGTTCCCATCTGTGCCAGTGCACATCCTCCGGTCCAGCTGGATATGTAAGGTAGAACTGGGATCATGGTAGTGGGCGGGGGGGAGCATTTAAGAACTAGAGGGAAATTGCATATTTCATTGTTGTTACACTGCACTCTGATTTGCTCCTCACTTGGAGAAAATTTTAATAATAATAGTAAAGCTAGAAATGTGGACCTACAGGCAGATCAACACCTAGGAAGCAGCCTTGAGGAACTTTCAACACAGTAAATAAGAGAGAAATGCCAACAATATCATTTGTTTAAAGAACTCTGATATTAATGTTAAATATGTTTAAGCATGATACACAGGATACTTACCTTGAAGTTGGTCATCTAAAGATGGATCAGGTTGTCCTCACTGCCAACAGTGATTGATATTTCTTGTGATCCCCCAGTACCACCCTCCATGTGACTATGCCCTGTTTCCTTGATTTAGCTATGCCACTCAGGAGTAGAAGGAGTAAGTAGTAAGCCACTTGTGAGATTTGGTAATAAAAATATGGTCTCTGTGTTATGTACCATCATCCTCTGAGGAATCTCAGCCATTACTTGGGAGTTTTAAAATGCTCATGGACAAATTCCACTAACTCTTAATTCTAATTTTCCACATCCTTGTATACTGTGAGCAGTCCTCTGAAGACAGGAAAATGACAAAGAATTGATAATCAAGGAGAATTTGAGACCAGGTTATATATACTCAAGTGAGTGAGCTTGAAAATGGTCCCCCTCACTTGTCCTGTGACATTAATGGAGCTCCGGCCTACACTTTGCTTGAGATCCTAAGTAAGGGACATACAGCTCAGCCAAACTTAGATTCTTTACCCAAAGGAACTTTAAGACAGACAGTGTCCATTGGTTGTTTAAAGGCACTGAGCTTCCATGTGATCTGTAAAATAGTAACATAGAAACTAATATACTATCCAATAATCCTTGCCAGCAAACAATGGTCAAAGGATCAATTGTTTTCAGATTAATAGGGACTCTGAATTACTAAGTCACCCATTCATTAATTCGACAAGTAATCACTGATGTTTGAATGTATTAGGAACTATTCAGGGGTAAAGTAAATAAAAACATAAAAGTAAAAAATAAAACCGCATGCTTCTATGAAATTTTGCATACAGCTCAGAATCAAGTTAAAGAGTAAGATATATTTTGTTATATGTTAAGATGCTATGGATGAAATGTAGGCAAAGTAGTTGGCCAATGAAAGCCAGAGGAGTGCAGAAATAGCAATTTCAAAAGGACAAGGTCAGAGACATCTCATTGGAAATGCGGTGTGTAAGCAAAACCTTAAAGCTTGGAGAAAGGAGCCGTGCTGAATGTGGATGAAAGGAATTTCAAGGACAGATAGGAACGAACGGAAGCTACTTGGTGTGAGCACGAACCTGGCCACTGTGACATCTAGGGAGCCTGGGTAGTGAGTGTCCTGAGGACTTTGTTTTATATCCCAAAGTGGTTTTTTGAAAACATTTAAAAAGATTTATAAATGATCCTTCTGACTACTGCGGTGAAGAAAGATCGTGTATGTTCATTTCTGTGTTCCCGGAATGGCCACGGGCTGGAGGAACAGTGAAAAGCAAGGGCTTCGGGTGGATATGTGAGAACAACCCCAGCGACAGCAGGTGAGTCAGACCAGAAGGGAATATAAAGGTATGAGACATGGTCAGATTTGGACTTTTTCTCCGTAAGCTTTGTAGGATTGGCCAGTCCATTAAATTGAATTCTTAGGAACATATGTGTGCATTATCTCCTGGATGATACTTAGGGAAAAATCATTAAATCAGAATAATATATGTTTTATTAATCCTACTTTCACGTATTTGTTATTTACAATCCTCTGGTATATATACTTGCTGCTGTTGCCTTGCTTCTAGGTGCTATAATTATTATTTGGAATGAACATTTTAAGGTTTTAACTGTATTTTATTTCTTTAACAATGCCATATTTTAATAAGCAACACAATGGTTAGAAAACAAGTTTTGAAACAATTTGGAAATACAACAGATATGAGGGTTAATTCTCTCTCCATTCCTTTGGAGTGACTCTGCCCACAGGGGACAGGTTCCATTCTATTCCAATCTGTGTGCAAACAAACACCCATGAGGCAAAACAGAAAGCCACTCCACTGGCTAAAATGCTATTACCAAATTTATCATGAAAATCTGGTGAGTGCTTCTGGTGACTCTGCCTTGCCATTATTTCTTGAATTCTCCTAATCTTGAGACCACGGAGTACATTTCTGCTCAGGGAAAACATCATGAAGGCTGGATGGATTTCAGTTGCTTGCAGCTGCTGGTCTAGTTTGGTGCAAAGAGACCTATAAAAGAAAAGTGGGACACTAGTATCTGGTCCATATTAAGGGCATGTTGTATCATGGCATATATATTTGAATTAAACTTGCACCGTTATTAAACCCTTTTTGGTTAAACTGAACACTAGTGACTACAGACCAGATGACTTATGGAATGACATTGTGGACATCACTCAGGAAGAAAGAAAAAGGGCATTAAACAAGCAGCAAATAAACAAAAACCAAAATGGGTTTCAGAAGAGATTCTGAAACTTCCTCTTGGGTGTGAAATAACAAAATAAATAAATAAAGTGATGAAGTCCAAAGCTGGCTGGGAGATTTCAAAAGGCAGATCAAGAAACTAAAGTAGGTTCCAGTTCAAGGTGGCCGACAGATCACATGGAGAGTGAATCCAAGAACCATGAGAAAGACAATAAGACAAATAAAATGGGATGCAAGCAGCCATAGAGATAAACTATATAGGAGAATTCAGCAAATAATGCAAGACAGAGTCACCATATTTTATATATATTATCTCCAGAGCCACCTTGGGGTCCAGAGATTGTGAGTTCTTCAGAACGTAAGGAAAAAAAGGAGCATAGTAATAAACATACAGGTCCCCAATGAAAGATCCTTGAAATTCATTAATCAAATGCTCAATTGAAGAAAGCCCAATGGAATAAAGTAGACAATGCTGAAGGAAATGCTTCTCGCCACAGGCAACTGATCTTCAACAAAAGACCAAATACGATCAAATGAGGATAGGGACAACCTCTTCAACAAATGGAGTTGGAAAAACGGCATCTCCATATGCAGAAGGATGAAATGGGGTCTACACCCCTCCCCATGCACAAAAACACACTCAAAATGGACTAAAGACACAAATGTAAACCCTAGAGCTGTACGGGTCATCAAGGAGAAAACTGGAACAAACCTCAGGGTCCGACTGCAGGGCCTGACTGACTACCAAACATCACAACGCAAGACGAGGACAGAGAAAGGCAAAATCGATCAACGACACCAATGGAAACCAAGACACTTAAGCACATCAAAAGAATTCATAGACAACAGAACGAGAGCCCCTCGAACCAACCCACACATCAATTAAGACAAAACAGCAACTCCAGACTCTATGTGCTAATTTCATACACTCTGCCTCTTTGTGACATGAATATCCCAGTTGTCTTTGTTAAAAAAAAGTTATTGAAAGCTTTGCCCTATCTCCAAACCTCACTGTTAATGTAAATAATGTCCAGTCACATAAATTGTTAATCTGTGTAAATCAATAATATATGTGTTTTGATCTAAAAAACTGTCCTATACATGTATATTTTCTTTCTCTTGACAGTGTTTTAAAATTTCTATCACTGGCTAAATTAATGATAACATCAATAAAACTACCATATGTTCTATGGGGACAATTTATAATGTCCTTCAACAAAAATAATAATGATGTCTATAAGGTGAGCTAGGGCATATATAAGCCATAGATATATTAATGGATTTTGAGCTCCCATTTAATCATAGCCATAACCTAGAAACAATTAGTTCTTATGACATAGTCCTGCTGAATACCTAAATCCATGAAGATGCGGGGGCCACAGAAAAGTGTGGTGAAGTAAGTGATGTCAGAAAGAATAGCATCTGGGGTCTTAAAGGCTTGTCTTAAAACAAGCAGCTATCTAAGTGAGACACCGGCTAACCTCACACAGAAGAAACTCATCAAGCTGTATGCTCCAGGAATGGTAAATAATACAATCCAAACCTGGAGAAGTGAATGATATTAGAGCTTATATTCGGAACCACCAGTTTTCTAAGGCTATTGATGACAGAGAAAGCCCAAAATCCATTTGCAAGGACTTCTACATTCAGATGACGCCTCTGATAAATCCCCTCTGATTACCAGTAAGAGACGGGAAAGGCCTTATTATCAGACCGAGCACATTATAGGGTAGGTCACCGCAGGTGCAGTTACATCAAAATGTGACACCCTGTCATGATCCCCCTTTTAATCCAATGCAACATTTTAAATTACTTTCTGCTTTGGTTCTTACTGATTCATTCTGTCACTGTTGTTGAACTGTTTGTATTTTGTCCCATTAGAGAAATGTTTTCCCATATATAAAACCCAGATTAGGTCAACCTATAGAGACAGTAACTGGATCAATAGATCCAAGGGAAATGGCAGGGGATGCCGGTGGGAAATGGGCAGCTCCTATCAGTGAGTACACGGAAGAAGAAAATTCCTGGAGCTGATGGTTGTGATGGTTGCACAGCTTTTCTGAAAGTGATTTAAGCGTAGAAATGTATGGTATGTATATTTTATGTTAGTGAAGCTGTTAAAAATATTACAATGAACCAAAAGAGAAGAGCACACTGGAATTTTGCAAGCAACATTGAAATATTCTGGGAGAAAATACGGAATAACACACACACAAAAAAAAACCATGAAAAGAATAAACAAAATCATTGTATCAAAAATTGATTGATAAGCAATCATTTTAAGAGGTACCATATAATCAT
>NW_022111369.1:60828848-60831584 GCF_000313985.2 Echinops telfairi
GAGCTGATGGTTGTGATGGTTGCACAGCTTTTCTGAAAGTGATTTAAGCGTTGAAATGTATGGTATGTATATTTTATGTTAGTGAAGCTGTTAAAACTAAACATACTAATTTTTTTTAAAACAAATTCAAAACGTCATCAAATAAGAATGGAAACACAACCTAATAAACCCTTTTGGACCCTGTAAAGCAGTATTCAGAGGTCATTTTATAGCAATAAAACACTATTATCTAAAAGAAAGAAAAGTAAACCAAGCAAAATATTACAATGAACCAAAAGAGAAGAGCACACTGGAATTTTTCAAGCAACATTGAAATATTCTGGGAGAAAATACGGAATAACACACACAAAAAAAAACCATGAAAAGAATAAACAAAATCATTGTATCAAAAATTGATTGATAAGCAATCATTTTAAGAGGTACCATATAATCATGAATAAATTGGATTCATATGATCTAGCAATACCTCTACGGGACATAGCAACCCCCATGAAATAAAAAAGAAAAGATACAGAGCACTAACAGTCATGTGCACTCAATACAATTCACAGTTCACAAGAGCAAGAAATTGGAAACAGCTCAAATGCCCATCAGTTGAAGAATGGATAAGGAAACGCTGGAATATAGACATAACAGAAAACAAAGATGAAACCACGAAACACCTCATGGCATGGGTGTACCTGGAAACCATTACATTGAGCAGGGCCAGTCAATCACAAGAGGACAAATACCATCTGAGTCCATTACTGTCAGCACAAAAACCAAGCACAAAGGTAGGCTTTCCAGGTGTGCACTCTTCTAACCCGGTCCCCCAAGCAATGAGGTCGTGTGCCTCCCTGGTTCCCATAAACTACATATATATTCACTGCCAGCAAGTAGATGATGACTCATAGCGACCCTGCAGGACAGGGTAAAACTGCCCTATGAGCTTCTGAGAAAGCACTGATTTATGGGGGTAGAAAACCCCGTATTTCTCCTGAGGAGCACCAGGTGGCTTCAAACTGCTGACCCCGTGGATTGTGATCCAACATGTAATCCCTACACTACCTGGGCTTCTCTCATAACTGTGTAGCACAAACTGTTTATCACTCCCTCATTTGAACTTCACATGGATTATTTCCCATGCTGTGGGAAGAGGAGATCAGTTGCTGCAGTTTCAGAGTGTTCTATGGTCATCTCCAAAACAAAAAGGCCTACAAGAGCAATACGCGAATCTTTCTAGGAACTCAGATTAAGAGGAGTTGGGGAGAGAAGATGAAGAAGACAGCAATTACACTTCTGATGCTGGGGGAACTGCGTGGGGTACCCACATTACTTATATATATGCCAAGGGGAAAATATCTCTAGTATCATGCTCCTAACTGGGCATTTAGTTTCTAATCAGCCCTTGGTGATCCAGGCATTGTGGAACAAATAGATTCTATCTTTCCTTCATAGACCACCTCAAAAGAATCAGGATTGGATACGCCACTAAATGAACTGGACTTAAACTTGTAGAAGAACTAAGTAACTGCAATATTCCTTTGAACGTAACACTGAAATGCCCTACTAGAGGAAGCAGCAGAAGATTTCTCTATCAAGGAGAGGTAATTGATAGTCTAGGACTTTGATTTAGTACAGATCTACTGGTTTGAGGATATCCAACAAATGACAACTCAGAACCAACATATGTTTGCTATTTTCACGCACTCTTTGCTTTATTGTGACACTCATTAGTTTACCAAGCAGAGTTCTGAAAATATTGGCATTTCTCCAATCCTCATGGCTTCTGTAACTAGTGTCACGTGACCTATGCTTCAGTGCTATACAAGTTAACGATTCATGTATTGTAGTCTAACCTACCCTGTTTACCCCCAAAATAAGACAGTAACTTATATTCATTTTTTCTCTCAAAGATGTGCTAGGTCTTATTTTCAGGGAATGTATTATTATTCCATGAGGAAGAATACGGTACGTATTTATCATTTATTGTTTTATTAAAAGAGATCTTGCACTTCCTGTCTGCTCCGACTGTGTTGCGGCCAGCAGTGAGCTGTGCAGCGGCACTGCTACAGTCCAGAGTCCAGAGTTATGGTAGCTTCGGGAAGTCTTATTTTCAGGGGGATACCTTATATTTCAGTGAGAGGCAAAACTGTAAGTAGGTCTTATTTTGGGGAGATGTCTTACTTTCAGGAAAACTGGGTACATATGAATAAATCCCTTTTATCAACAGGTTTTTTTTAAGTTCTATGAGGGGTTATCCCAAGAAAATCAGAATTTTTTAAAGTTATTTATTTAATTTTTTTTTTTTTACAAAACAACCCTCAGAGTACTCTCCAGTGCACTCAATACACTTGTCAAATCTGCTATTCCATTCTTGGACGCATATTTTTCAAACTCATCTGTTTGGAAGGCTGACAGCACCTCGTTTTTTCACCTCTTTTACATTGTCAAAGCGCTGTCCTTTCATGTCCCTCTTCATTCACAGAAACCAAAACATCGCACAGAGCAAGGTCAGGTGAGTAAGGTGTGTGGGGCAAGAGAGACATGCAGTTTTTGCTAAAAACTGGTGCACTGCGATGGCTGCATAAGCAGGTGCATTGTGGTGGCAAAACCAGGCCCTCATCTGCCACAAATCAGGTGCCCTTTTTTTTGGTCACACATTGTTAAGCAATTTTTTCAGAAACTCTACATAGATGGAATTAAGTCCAAATGCACTACCCTGTTCACATCAAAAACACAAATGAGCATCGTCTC
>NW_022111369.1:60833214-60835022 GCF_000313985.2 Echinops telfairi
TTAGAAACCCAAAGGGGCAGTTGTATTTTGTCCTATTACAGATATAATTTGGGGGCCCCAAAGGAGTAGTTCAACTTTACCATATAGGGTCACCATAAATTGAAATCAAGTGCTTATGAATTAGAATTAGATGGAATTACTCCTCCTCTATTCCCTCTTTCTCCTCTCTGTCTCTCTCCTACCTTACTGCTTTCTACAGGCAAAACTCTTACCTTTTAAATTTTAGTCCAAAAGTCATGTATCTTGAAATCTTCACCCACACTCCCTCCTCTCTGAGCTATCATATTTTTTTAAAATCAGTTTATTGGGGGCTCTTACAGATATTACAACAATCCAGATATTATAACAATCCATAAATCAATTATATCAAGTGAATTCGTACATATGTTGCTATCATCATTTTCAAAGCATTCTTTCTTCTTGAGCCTTTTGATATCTGCTCCTCTTTTTTCTTTCCCCCCTTATGAGCCCTTAATGAATTATATATATACATACATATATATTTTCATCTCTTACACTATCTGCTGTATCCCTTTCCCCCACATTTCTGTTATTTGTTCCCCTGGGGTGGTTTATACATCCACAATTGCTCTCAGTGCCCCCTTTCTTTCCTTCCCCCACCAACCCCATACCAGTACCCTCATGATATCGCTACTCGATACTGTTTCTGAGGGGTTTATCTGTCCTGGATTCCATGTGTCAAAAGCACTTATCTGTATCAATGTGCATATTCCAGTATAGCAAGATTTATGAGGTACAGAACTGGGGTCATGATAGGAGAAATCATTAAGGACTAAAATAATGTTGTGTTTCACTGGTGCCATACTGCACCCTGGATGAACTATCCGTTCTGTGTAATGCTTCTGTGATGGGATGTCCACTTGTTTACAGATGGGTTCTAGGTCTCCACTCTGACCCCTTTCCTTCACATAAATATAATTTTTTTTTGTTGTTTTTGATCTTCTGACACCTGATCCCATTGACACCTCATGATCACACAGGCTGGTGTGCTTTTTTCGCTGATAGATGGCCGCATGTTTAATTTTAAGCCTTTCAGACCCCAGATGCTATATATTCTAACAGCCAGGCACCATCAGCCTTCTTCACCACATTTGCTTATATACCCATTTTGTCTTCAGCAATACTGTCAGGAAGGTAACATCACACAGTGCCAGGTTATTAGGACAAAGTGTTCTTATGTTGAGGGAAGACTTAAGTAGAGTCCCAGAGTGCTTCTGCTATCTTAATACTTTTAACATATAAATATATGTACATACACCATATATACATATATACATATCTATATTTATACCTCTATGTATAGCTTTTGCCACGTACATCCTCCCTCTATTTCCTTTTACTTCTTATAGCCCTACTTTCATAGCACTTATCATGGTGAATTATCACTATTTTTATAGGACTCCTCCACTGTATTTCAAGGTCTTCAAGAGCCAAGGATGTAACTTGGAAAACAGTTGACACAAAAGCATAGAAAGAGCATTGGAAGCAACCAGAAGCATACCTGTCCTTGGAGGATGTTACAATGAGCACCATAAGAACACATAAAAATTGTGAAAACTGGCATGCATTTCATAATAGCCCTAATAATTTTTATATTTTGAACACATAGCTATACTGTATAAGAAAATCTAGACACCGTGAATTGTTGAATTTTGACAATTTCAATTAATTTTTGAAAGCTATCTAACACTATTCAGTCTGTCAAAACACCAAATCCATTTTTGCTGAACCAATTCTAATAATACACAGCAAACCTATAGAGTAGAACCACCCCTATGTTGAATTTC
>NW_022111369.1:60835129-60836673 GCF_000313985.2 Echinops telfairi
AGTGGTATATACTAATCATGGCCCAGACACCGGTAACAGGAAAACAAAAGGGTCTGAGGTCAGTCTTGGTGAACTTGTAACTCTTACCAAAATTTGCCGAATCAAATTATTTTGATTTCTAACTTAGAAAACAATACCATGATTATTTTTATTTGATATAATATATAGTATCCAGTATGTATGGATTGTGGTAACAGTTGTATGAGCCCCCAATAAAATGATTTTTAAAAAATATGTAGTATCCATCATTACTGTGATAAACAGGGTAAATTGAGACATAATGTGCTTGTGCCTGGCGTTCCCAATATTTAGCCTTGCGTTCTGGTCATTAATCTCTCCATCATAAGGTGCCAAGATGCCACCTTGAATTGAATTCAGAGTAGGTGAATTTGAAATAGGTCAGGGAGTGACAGGTGCAGCCTTCATCAAATACTAAAGCACTTGTCCCACACGTTGCTTTCAATCTTTAGGAGGTGCAGAACCACAAAATAATTTGTGTTGACAGGGATCTCCAGTGGGTCATTGGCTTTTGCCTGCTGCTTTATGACAAATTGATTTCATTATTTCTATCCTCACTACGTTACGCTAAAATGCAAATACTTTGTCTCTAGTGACGTTGATAGCATCCCCCTGCAGTTTATTTAATTCTTTAGCTAAAGAAGCTATTCCCTGATCTTCTAACCTCCCCCATCTAACCTGAATTTTCTGGCAGCAGTAAGTAAGTGTTAATGACTGAATTTTCCTTTAAGAATTCCTTCTGTGTGTCGTGGTTGGCATTTCCCCTTAGAACACACAAAGTGCAGTTCTTCCCTTCCTCTTTATCCTTGTCAGCATCCCCTATATTTGTGTCAGTTGCCTTCAGATATGCCTCATATCGACATTTACTTATAGAACAGTCAAAAGTCCACTGAGTAGAGGAATTTTCCATATTACTGAACTCCACAATATGCTTCTACGATGTGTTTGTTACCAGTGAATCTTTATGTGTATTACCTAAAGAATCAAAGTTACAGTCTAATATCCTTACAAAAGGAGAAAGGGAAATGTGACAATATAATGCAAGCAAAAAAATACTTTTCAAAGTAGATGCTTTCTGATAACTGCAGACTACAAAGAGATGGAATAAGACAGATTTCTCAAGATAAGAACAAAGAATATGTTGCTGCAAGTCTCTGGCAATAAGGAAGAAATATTCTAAATATATACAAATCATTAAAAGAAGTGAACGACTCTATGAAGATGAAAAGGAAACATTTATTATGTCATTTATTTTAGAGAATAATGTTAAAGTCCAATTCTGGACAATGTAGTTAATACTGGATCTGAATCTAACCTGGAGGAAGTATATCAATTTGAAGTTTCACTAAAATTAACAATAATTTCAAATCACTAAAGGTCATAAAATGGAGTTCTGGTGCTCCAACAGTTAAGCATTATCTACTTGTCAGAAGGTTCAAACTAACCCAGTGATGATATGATAGGAAGACCTGGTATTCAGCTTCTGTAATTATTATAGCCAAGAAAACCCCAAGGACAGTTATGCT
>NW_022111369.1:60837167-60838599 GCF_000313985.2 Echinops telfairi
GAGAAACAGCCAGAATCCTAGAAGTCTAAGAGAATGAAAGCCCAAGGCCCTCCCAATTCAGGGAGCCCACAACAAAATCCTTTTCTGTCTCTCTGCTTTATTTCAATTGACTAATAGAGCAGGACTGTACCCAAAGGTTGGAAGACAACACCAAAGACAATGTCTATTCTCAAGAAGCTTATGGTATAATCAGGAAATTAATGAAGTCATTATTCCAAAATAATGAAGTCGTTATTCTAGGAAATTAGCTAGATATGGAGTTAATGCAAGATAAGGGAAACATGTTAATTTGGGTTTCTAGAAAAAGGTTTGGAAGAGATCATACTTGATCTCTATTAGGAAGATTGATAAGAAATAGATGGGTGGTGTATGTGAAAAAGAATTCTCACATAGACAAAGTACCAAAAGCATAAGCATAAACCAAAACAACAAACACCTGCTGCTGTCCAAAGGATTTCAACTCATAGCAATTCTACAGGACAGAGTAGAAGTGCACCACAGGGTTTCCATGTCTACACATGTTTGTGGGAACAGGTTGTCACCTTTCTCCTGCAGAGCAATCTGGTGGGTTTAATCCACCAACTTTTCAGTTAGGAACCAAGCTTACTGAAGGCACATATAGGCCTGAAAATATGGGTCAGCAAAAGCCGGTGACCTCCATAACACAAGGTCATACACATTTGTCATGGATTAAATTGTTCCCTCACCAAATATGTATTCATTTGGCAAGGTAACGATTCTCGGTGCCTTTGCAGTTATGATTGCCCATGATATGAGCTGATGCAATAAACCAATAAAAGAATTATGGGCAGGCTGTAAATCCCATCACAAACCTGATACAGATTATGGGGAGTTTCCCCTAGAGTATGGCCAGCTGCATCTTTTATCGCATAAGAGATAAAAGGAGAAAGAAAGAAGAAAGAAAAAAGGAAGAGATCAGAGGGATCTACTAACATCAAGAAGGAAGAGTTGGGAGTGGAGTGTGTCCTTAGGACCTGGAGTACCTGTATGGTTTAGTTTTGCATTTTGGATTCATTGGTGGATAGCATTTATTTATCTTAGACTAATCTGAAAGAATTAGTGCAACTTTCATATCCAAATATGCTCAAGCCATGGGCAACACACAAAAGAATTCAGCCATGTCACAGCTAGTAGCAGCAAGAGCATGGACATATGAAATTAAAGAACGATCTGGACACAGTGGGAGGGCTTGCTTTACCTGACTTTAGCACATACTATACAGCCACAGTTGTCAAAACCGTGTGGTTTTGGAAAAACGACAGATACTCAGACCAATGGAAAAGAACTGAAAACCCAGAAATAAAATCATCAACATACAGACAACTGATCTTTGATAAGGACCCCAAAAATATCAAATAGGAAGGTGATGCCCTTTTTAACAAGTGGTGCTGGGAAAAATGGATATCTACCT
>NW_022111369.1:60841920-60849590 GCF_000313985.2 Echinops telfairi
TTTGAGAATGATGTACAAATGCACTTTACACAATTGATGTGTGTATGGATTGCGATAACAGTTGTATGAGCCCCTAATAAAATGTTTAAAAAATAAATAAGTAAATAAATAAAAGAACGATCTATCCCCACTTCAAGCAGTGTAATATTGTCATGACAATTATTACCTTTCGATTTAACTTTATTGAGTAATAATTCATACTAATTTTAAGGTTAATACTATGAATATTAGTTATAGTTTTGAACATTTTTAATTTGAAATCATGTTTTAATTTTACAATTTTGCTATGCTTTCAACATAAATAGGGTAAACGGTTTAATCTTTCACAAAAAGGTGATTTTATAATAAAATAATCAAATAATATAACATAATTTGTTTCCCTTTTTAAAAACTGTAATATGTAGCCCATGTTTGATAAACATCCCTACAGGTAAGAACTGAATGTATAAATTGGAAAAACTAGGGTGGAGCAAATCGGGAAAAACGTAGTAAGAAAGATAATTATCAGAGAAATGTAAGTGGGAAGATTGTGAGACTTGAAAAAAAGGGTGGTTGCTTACCACAGTGGTTCATGAAAGACATGGTGAGGATCTCTTTCAGAATTAAGAACTAGGAGCACGGATGTGACTAAGCAGCCCTAGTGGTGCTGTTGGGAAAGCTTCATACTGCAATGTTGGTGGTTCAAATTCACTAGCTGCCCCACAAGAGAAAGATGAGGTTGCCTGCTCCCAAGAAGATGTACAAAGTCTAAGAAACCATACAAGGTTTCTATGAGTTGTCGCCGATTTGAGTTAGTGAGTTTGGATTAGCTGGGATGGAAAGGAGGAGATGGACTTGGGAAACAATAGAAAAATAATTCATACAATACGGGGGGGGGGGGTGTTCAGAAAGTTCAAGGTGAAACTCCATTATTTTCTAAGTCTATTTTTCCATGAACTTTATGAAGCCTCCTTGTCTTAAGCAAATACGTCATTCTAAGTATATTCCAGTATAGCCACTGGGTTAAGATTTTGGCCCCAAATTCTGTCCCATTTGCTGTTAGAAACCATCAGATACTGATATAATAACTTCAATTTGACTCCAGAAGTAAGAGTTTGAGTGATCTAGGCAGTTAAGACAAAACCAAAATATATAAATATAAATATAAATATATATATATATATATACACACACACACATTGAGGTAGGGTCAGTTCCTGAATAGAGGAATAGAAGATTCTAAAGGGATTTTTAATTTATAACCCTGAGGGAGGTTAAAAAAAACCCAAAACAAAAAACCTCAACTGCATCTACTCTAAATTTAGCTTAAAACTGATCAACAACTGGCCTGCTTAGCTTAGATATATGGCTTTCTATCTAATGTCAGGAAGAAAATAAGAATCAGTGTCTTCCTTCTCAAATGTTCCCAGATATTACTATTAAGTATCTCAAAAGAAAAGAAAAAGACAATGCTCAAGAAGGGGCAAAGTATACACTATAGTTTCCCAATCTGGGTATTCCTGAGATTTTGGTTCAAATAATTCTTGGCTGTTGGGGGACTGTGGGCTTGCGCCTTGTAGAATGATTAGCAGCACACTTGCCGCTACCCACTATGCACTTGTAGCACCCCCTTTCCATCAGTGTGACAACAAAAGTATCTCCAGATGTTGCTAAATGTCACTTGGAGATCGGAGTGAGGACAGGGTGTCTCCCATCATTCCTCTCACAATCTTCTAGGTAATTCTGTCGTACCTGATACAGTAGGAAATCCACAGTCTAAGAAAATACACTTCCCAACTTTCTGCCAAATGATGAAAAAATGTCTTCCATAAACACCCCCCCCCAAATTTGTAATACTATTAAAATGGTACACTGGTCTAGCTACAGCATAGACCTATCACTTAATCTAGTTGAGCAAATGTTTCTTCATCTATAGAACAAAAAATGTGAACTAATCTGATGTTTCCCAACCTTGTGAGACTAATAGCCATCGAGAATCAATGTTTAAAATGTAGATTCCATGTCAAACTTACTATAACAGTTTATAGGAACTAAGTCAAAGAATCTGTATTTTTAAAATGAATTTTCAGGAGTCTTAGCATCAGATATGGTATGGGATACGGAATCAGATCATCTCTGGGGTTCTACCCAGCTCTCACACTCTAGGCCTTTTCAAGGAGAAAAGCATTTTAGGAAGACGATTTATTCTTTCAGTCCACCACAAGAGTACAGTGCTAACTGAATCCACCACATGGTAATTTAGACAGCAGCACCTAAGTGACCTGAAAGAGGTGTCGGCCCTGGGAATAAGTTAGTCAACAGAAACACTTGGCAGCGCTTAAAAGTATTAAAAGTACTAGAATACTGGTGGTTTGCTGCATAATGATGTACTTTCAAGCTAAGCCTCTGGAGGACATTTTTTCAATTTTACAATTGTAATACCTTCATTTCCACCTGTTTTTGTTTCTACTTTTCTTTGTACAGCTTCAAAATATCAACACAAAATAAGAAACAACAAAAAGGCAATCTTCTTGAAATGAACATGTACAAGCCCTGCGGTGTCATCAGTTCATTTACGCACTTTTCATGAGTATGATGCTCAGGAAGGGCTCAAGCGTCTTCCGTGTGAACTGTCTGCGATCAGGACAGCTTCGATTTCGATGGCTTCATGACAAGAAGCAGGCAGAGCTGAAGGACCTGCTGGAAGCGCTAGACGGCAGCTCTGGCTGATAGAACAGCATGTCGAGTCACTAACGTGGTGAATGTTCCAGCTACTGGCTTGGGCTATGTGTTATGTCAGCTTATTAAGCCTACAAAGGTACAAAAATGGATGAGAGCTAAGCAAATAGAAAGGCAGATCATGGCAATGAATTGTGGCAGGAGAAAGATATAAAAGACAAAGAATTTATCAACTGGCATCCCCGCTGTCAAATATTACCTGAAGAAGGAAGGGACACAAAGGACGTATCCCTTCACGCTTTTCTCAGTCGAAGTGAACGGACAGTTCCCTGCCCCACACAGCTGGCTACAACGATTCAATCAAGTCCACTCTGGGACTAATCAATCCCAGTGTTCATGAAAAAAATCTCATTGTATGGACTTGATCAAGTTAATACAGCTCCTTTGTTAAGTACTCATATAATTTTTTAATCACAAAGTGCTTTCAAACTATACTCATTTTATTTTGTGATGGTTGTGAGAAGTCTGTGTGAGAAATAAAAAGATCAGTGGCCGAGAGGTTAAAGGCATGCACAAGGTCACAAAGCAAGTCAATGGAGGACTGTGCAATGAGTACTCTTTTGTTTCCTGTTCAATTCAACAAGCTGAACACATTTCCAAGACATGAGTAAGCACAGTTTTTACACTACAATCCACAATCCACTTCAGACAGCAGAGAAATGGGTCATCATGTTATTTCATTCAATGTGCTGGTGTTATAGAATGGTTGCTATCGTTACTTTTAAAAGGCTTTATATTAACTGCATTCCATGGCTAATGGATTACTGTATGACCAAGCTCTGCTTGTTGTTGTTAGGTGTCATAGAGGAGGTTCCAACACTTAGTGACTCTAAGTACAAATGAAAATAAAAATACATCCTGGTCCTGTACTATCCTCACGATTGTTCTTATATTCGAGCCCACTGTTGCAGCCACCATATCAATAGATCTTGTTGAGGGCCTTGCTCTTTTTCACGGCCTATCTTACAAAGCATGATGTCCTTTTCCACGGACTGGTCTTCCCTGATAACATGTCCAAAGTGAGTTGAAGTCTAGTCATACTTGACTCTCAGGAGCTTTATGGTTATACTTCTTGTTTTTCTTTGGGAAACCAAATGCACTTTTAATATTCTTTGTGAGCACCATCATTCATATGCACTGAGTCTTCTTTATTGTGTCCAACTTTCATATGCCTATGAGGCCATGAAAAATACAATGGCTTGGAGCAAGCACACCTTAGTCCTCAAAGTGACACCCTTGCTTTCCACATCTGAAAAAGGTCATGTGCAGGAGGCGTAATTTTTTGCTTGATCTCTTGACTGCTGTTTCCAGAAGCATTGACTGTGGATCCAAGCAAGACACAAACCCTTGACAACTTCAAACTTTGCTCCATTTATCATGATGGCACAGTGTGAAGGCTGCAATTCTTGATCTTTATCAGCAAATGCTTCCAGTCTACCTCACTTCCAGCAAGTAAGGTTGTGTCATCTGCATATCACAGGTTGTTAATAAGCCTTCCTCCAGTCTTGAAGCCACATTTTTCTTCGTGTACTCCAGCTTCTTTGATTATGTGTCAGCAAACAGATTGAAAAGATCCAACCCTGACACACACCTTTCCTGATTCTAAGCCATGCGGTCGGTATTCCCTGGTTCTGTTTGCAGACCTGCCTCTCGATCCATGTACAGGCTCCACGAGATCACAGTGTTCTGATGTTCCCATTCTTCTCAAGGTTATCTATAGTTTGTTACGATCCACCCAAACGCCTTTGCATGATCCATGAAACATAAGTAAACAGTTTTCTTGTATTATCTGCTTTCAGATCCAAGGTCGGTAGGACATCAGCAATGATATCCCCTGTTCCATATCCTCTTCTGAATCCGGCTTGTACATCTGGCAGCACCCTGTGAATGTACTGCTGCAATCTTCAGGAAAATTTACTTACATGTGATATTAATGATATTGTTCTATAGTTTGAGCATTCTCTTGGGTCATCTTTCTTTGGTACAAATACGAATCTCATCCTGTAATTTAACAAGGTTTATCTGTCTTCCACATTTCTTGTCAGACATGAGTGAGTGCTTCCAGTGTTTCATCAGCTTGTGAAACATCACAATTGGTATTCCAACAATTCCTAGAGCGTTGATTTTTTGGCTAATCCCTTCAGTGCAGCTTAGACTTCTTTCAGCACATTTGTTTCTTGCTTATATGTTACTTCCTGAAATGGTTGGATATTTACTAGTTATTTTTGATACAGTGACTGTGTATTCTTTCTATCTTATTTTGATGCTTCCTGTATCACCTAATGTTTTTCTCAGAGAATCTTTCAATATTGCAATGAAAGGCATGACTTTTTAAAAGTTATTTTAGTTAAAAATATATTGAGTATATTCTTCCTTTTTGATTGTTTAACTATAGGTCTGTGCATTTTCCATTGTAATATCTTACTTTGTTGGTTTTTTTTCAAGTTGCCCTTGGAAATTTTCTATTACTTCTTTGACTTCATCATTTCTTCCATTTGCCTTAGCGATTCTACTAGCTTAAACACAGGCTTCAGAGACTCTGCTGATCTCCACTTTAATCTTTTTCCTTTCACGTCTTTTAAGTGACCTTTTGCTTTCTTCCTGTTTGACGCTTTTGATGCCATCCCATAGCTCCTCAGGATTTTATCATTAGGGTTCAATGTGGCAAATCTGCTCAGATGTGCTTGAAATTCTGGTGTGATATACTCAAAGGTTGGGTTTTGGCTTTCGTAAACTTGTTTTCATTTTCTTCAACATCAACCTGAACTTACGTAAGAACAACGATGCTTTGCTCTCCACTCAGCCCCTGGCCTAATTTTAGCTGTTAAAATTGAAGGTCTCCATTTTCTTTTCCCACAGACATAGTCCATTTTAATTTTGTTTATTCCATCTAGAGAAGTCCACCTGTTCACCTTTTGTGTTATTGGAAAAAATGGTCATGGAGATGGCGTCTTTGGTTCTACAAAATTCTATCATGCTTTCTCCAACTGTGTTTTTACCACCAGGACCATATTTTCCAACTATAGCTCTCTCCTCTTTGTTTCCAACTTTTGTATTGCAGTTGCCAATAACCATCAATGCATGTTAACTGCAGGTTTGATCTATTTTGGACTGAAGTGCTGGTAAAATTCTTCAGTTTCTGCATCACTACCTTAAGTGGTTGGGAGAAAGAGGAGGCTTTCTACTCCCTTAAAAAGGTAAGTCTCAGAAACCCAAAAGATAGTTCTACCCTACCCCACAGGATCACTGAGTGGGAATCTACTCAATGGCAGTGTGTTTTGAACTTTGGTGGCTGGTGCAAACATTTGAGTAACAGTTGTGTTGATTGGACTTCGTGTGGGCATAGGTATTATCCTGTCATAGACAGCATTGCACTTTAAGATAGATCCTGTAATACCCTTTTTGAAGATGAACACAATGCCATTTCTCTTGAATATGTATTCTTGCCACAGTAATGTATGATTTTCTGATTCAAATGGGCTATACCTGTTCATTTCAGCTCGCTAATGTCTAGAACAGCTGTTCTCAACCTGTGGGGGTTGAACAACCCTTTTACAGGGTTCACCCGATTCATAACAGTAGCAAAATTATTGATGAAGTAGCAATGAAAATAATTTTATGGCTGGGGGTCACCACAACATGAAGAACTGTATTAAAGGGCCACGGCATTGGGAAGATTGAGAACCACCATATTAGAAACATACATGTCACAGGAGTGGTATGATATAGGGTATCCATGCAATAGCTAGGGGAGGTGCTAGAGGCATGCATATGACAGGTGATGAGATAGGTGGGTTCTAGTGTCAAGATGGCAGCCTAACCTTGGTTGTCTCTGAGCTTGCTTGACCTTAAGACATCTTTGAGCTCCTCCTCAGGGGAATAATCTATGATCCTTATCAGAAGAAAGAAGTGGGCCATACTTAGGGTTAGATGGTGCGATTGCTCTTGGAGGCAGATAACCTTAAGGAGGCACATAACCTTAAGCAGATATCCTTCAAACAGTTGCCCTTCAATCATATATCAAGTAACCATGTGTTTGCAAACAGCACCTTAAATTTGGCATTGTCATGGGGGCATATTGAGGGGAATCACTTTTACTTAAGAGAATGTGAATGGAATGCATCTCCAACTTACAAAAGTGAAGGTTCCCTTCCACGGGAGCCCTTGCCTCCCAGATTCCTTAACCTATATAGTGTTGAGACTTTGTCCACATACATTCTCTTCCCAGTTCTGTTTCCCACATTGCAAGGAGGCACAGGCACCAGTGTCATGGGGAATGATGAAGTCAAGACTATAGACAAAGATGAAGAGCTTTCGTAATACTGAGGTTACTGGTACCTTTCAGGAGTAGCTATTAGGCACATAAGAGTTATTGAATGAATTTTTTATTACCAGCGCTGCATTCCAAATGATAGCTTACAGAACAAGAAGAAAATTACAATAAGACTAGGTTGTCCTATATCTTGTAGTGATTAGACATTATAATGTTAACAATTATAGCAATTGTAACTCCTATTACATTAACAATGAACTTATTATCATAACTAGCTCTTCTACCACTTTTGCTAGACACCTACGAGTCAAACTAAGAGCCAATGGTAAGGAAGGATTACTCATCAGCAGTCCACTTAACTGTGCCTTTTAGCATTGATAAGTACTGCTCACGAGGCACAGTATCAGGTGGTGGACTCAGTGTGGAAGAGGAAACCTGTTACTCAGGAGAATACTGGAAGCACCCTTCAGAATATGTTGCTTATTGTGGAAACTCTGTAACATCTAAATTCATGAATAGAAGAGTTGATGGGAGATTAGATGAATTATTTTGAAAATACGCTGTGCAGCTTAAAAAGTCAAGGAACTCTTTATGGTAAGCCCCCAATTAGGGACCTAACCAATATATTACCCTTCTGCTCCCCAGAAATGGACCTGGCCACAGTCACATGGGCTGTAAT
>NW_022111369.1:60850629-60860706 GCF_000313985.2 Echinops telfairi
TTGAGAACCACTGGTCTAGAATATCAATCTTCCTGTGTTATATTTCATTTTCGATGACTTCCAATTTTCCTAGATTCATACTTTGTACATTCCAAGTTCCAATTATTAACAGATATTTGCAGCTGTTTCTTCTCATTTTCAGTCATGTTCCATCAGCAAGTGAAGGTTCCAAAAGCTTTACTCCTGAAGGCTTTGCTTCATCAACATCGTGAGGGTCGAGCCTACTTCGAGAAAGTAGCTCTTCTTCGCTCATATTTTGAGCACCTTCCCACCTGAGGGGCCCGTCTTCTGAGATGATCGGCAACAGCCTGCTGATGTTTCCGAGGCTTTCCATGTCTGACAACGTGTCGCTGCTATCCGTAAGGTTTCAGCGGCTAATCCCGCAGGCGTGGCAAACCTATTCTTTCTTCATAGTCTGTTCTTAGCCTGAAACTTTTGCTGAAATCTGTGCATTTGGGGTATTCTAGTTCAAATATCAGTGATATAACTTCCAGCATCACAGCAACATAAAGCCACCAGAGGATGGCAAACTGACCGAGAGTGAGTGGAGGCTCTGCTCTATTTCAATGCAGTCACTATCTATCCATCCATAAACTTGAATAAATACATAATATATCTTTAATCTAATCTGAGAAAGACAATAGTTAATAGATAAATTCCAGAAACCTTAAAAGATTTTTATCCTGAAAGCATTAAGTCATTTAAAGGCATTAAATATGGAAATTACATAGATTTACAGTGGAGAGAGGGAATTATGGAGGAATAAGATTGGAAGTTTATAGGAATTGGTTACAAGATTATTGCATAAATTTCAATAAGAAATGATGAGGACTTGAACTGTTCATCAATTTTAACTCTCGAAGTGTACTATGCATTTGATATGGTCATTATACTGCATTTCACCTGCAGTTTTGCAGATGAAATTCTGTATTTACACCTAGAAATGACAACGTCTAGTGCATGATGAGATTTTTAGATATTGGAGTACATAGACATTTATTTCATTAACTTTAAATTCAGGCTATTCGGGGGCTTAAGTGGAGAGCAAATGTTTTGAGAATGATGAGGGCAATGAATGTACAAATGTGCTTTACACATTGATTGATGAATGTATGGATTGTGATAAGAGTCCTATGAGCCCCTAACAAAACGATTAAAAAAAATGCAGGCTATTCTAGTTGGATGACTGGAATACATAATTTATCTCTTTTTTTTACTAGCTTGTCACTGATTCCAATCACAAAGTGGCCTTATGATAGCATTGCCCAGAGTAGGTGCCTATTTCACGGGGTGTGTTTGATGTTAGTGGGTGTTGCTTGGAAAGGGTTTGTTACAAGGTTACTTGGGTTTGAGAAGTACCCAGCTAGCAAATGTGAATTCTTTACTGAAGTATGTTTTAAACCTCTATTGTGCTAACGTACACAGTGATCCTCTAAGAGCGAGGCCATGTAGTAATTCCCAGACTTACTTGAGTATGGCATAGTTTGTTCCCCTTGAAGCATAGCTCAATATATCTCAAAACACTTTTGGGAACATCAAAGAATGTTTTTGTGTTCTCAGTAATGTCATGTTATTGTCATTCACTTTCAATAGCTTAATGGTTCTGCAAGGTTCTTTTACAAACAAAATAATTTCCTGGTGGGGACTTTTAACATATAATTCAAGGAGTATAAATAAGGGGTGTGGTAAACCTTGGGCACCATAACAACACTCAGAGTAGCAATTAACTCTGGCCCTTTCATTATAGGAGTCTACCTTCTGTCGTTTTAATATTTGTGCAAGTGTCTCTCTACTCTCCCAATCCACCTTTACAAGCAGTCCCCGGGTTACCAACGTCTGACTTAAGGGCAACGGACTTAAGGACAATTCCTTCTTGCCATCCATTCTATATTATGTAGATCTTACCTCGCTTAGAAACAAATAAACCAGTAATTTCTTCAACACAATTACCTTCACTGCTATACGTAATGATTTTAAATTGTTGAAAGGCTTTTCTTCCATGACTCTAAGACCTAATAAGAACCAAATGTCATCCGTTGTGACTTACCTACAGATTTGGCTTACACCCACACTCAGGACCAGATCTTGGTTGTAACCTGGGGACTGGTTTCATTACGTGCTCTATGAATAGAAAACTGCCAGAGTCTACACTGTAGTCCCCATTACCTACAGAGTAGCCATTATAGCTGTACCAATGACTCTTCATTGCATAATCCGAAACTGTTTTTAAAGCTTGCAGTAAAAATGTACATAGCACTATCACCCTTAATCTAAGTAAATCAAGGTTATATTTAGTAAAGGTAAAGCAATGTTTATTTTTAGTTATTAAAGATATTTAGCTATAAAAAGATATATACCAAGAATTAGCATTTCTTGTAAACCATGCTTTCAGTCACTGGATAGAATGTAGGCCAAGAAGCATCTATTCCATAATATCATTGTGATCACATTCCAAATTCAGATTGGTGCAAAGGAATCTTTCCCTCCGTGCTTCTGAATTCTCCAGATTAAAAAAAAAATTCCAACCTGGCCTATCTTTGCCCTCTACACTCTGCTCAAAATAAACTTCTAAATTAAACCTTTGTGAATAAGGTTTTTGTTATTGCCAACACCTGGGCAACTTACGGGTCATTTGCAGAGAATCCCACTTAATGAGAAGAGTACTTCCCGGCCTTGCAGGAGTGATCGTGGTCACGGCACAGTTGTTTGTACCAGGCCAGTCTTTGTCTTTAACTGCGATCTTTTCCCCCTTTCTCCTCCCTCAAACTTCTGACAACTTTAAAAAAATCTTTTAGCAAGATGTTGGCCTTTTACTTTATTTTTCCATTTAGGATTTACTATTTGAAAGTGAGAAAGACTTTGGCCAGAGAGGTTGACTTTGGTACGCTGGTTTTTGTTTTGTTTTCCCCCACTGATTTTTGGGGGTTTTTATTCCCCTTGAAAATGCCTCAGAAACACTGAAACAGGGTACACTTTGCCAAACCTTAGGGCAGGATGCTTGATTTAATGAACTAATATTTCATTTCAATTTTTCTTTTACGTTCCTGAGGGAAGGGCACTACAGAAGAAAGCAAGTCTGAAAGAGGGCATCCACGTGAAGTATAAAATAGTAACTCTGAATGCAGACTGATTCTTGGTTTTGAAATCCCAAATTTTCTAATTAGGATTATACTTTCAAATAGGTTACTGGGTTGCACTTTCCTTTCATTAAACCTAACAGAGACTAAAATTTCACAGGCCAAAAGGGGCACTGTGAGTACTAACTGAGCATAATTTCACTATTTGAATATTTGTTCATTGGATAAGTGAGATTTAGATACAAATAGGTAATTTATTTTTGTGAAGTATGTACAAATTACAGTTTAGTTATGTTGCTAAAGATGGAACAGTGAGTTTTTTAATATAGATAATGCACTGCATCACATTCATCATATCCAAGTCACCAGATCTGAAAACCCAGAGATCACTTTAAATTGTCCTAAATGCTCATCTTAAAATTTTGGTCATTAGATTAGAAACAAACAACTATATCAATGTGAACAAGGGGGCTTTCAGTGGGTAACCAAAGCCCATCTATAGACAACTGGATATCCCCCGCCCCCCATAGAAGGGTTATAAGAAAGGAATGATTCAAACAGGTGCAGTATAGCACTGACGAAACATACACCATTCTTCTAGTTCCTGAACACTTCTTCCCCCGACTACCATGACGCAGTTCTACTTACAAATCTGGCTAGACTGGATAACTAAGAGCTCTCCACACATGGAATTCAGGACAGATAAACCCTCGGGAACAGTAGTGGGAGCAGCGATATCATGAGGGTAGGGGGATGATTGGGGAGGGGAAAGGGAAAAAAGGGGAATCCATCACAAGGTTGGTTATATAGCCCCCCCCCACAAAGGGGATGGATAACAGAAATGTGGGTAAAGGGAGACAATGGACAGTTTAAGATATGAAATAATAGTAACAATATATAATTGATCAAGGATTCATAAGGGTTGGAGGGTGGGCGTAAGAGGGGGAAAAGGAGCTTATACCAAGGGCTCAAGTGGAAAATGTTTTGGAAATGATGATGGCAATGTATGTACAAATATGCTTGATAAAGTTGATGTATGGAATGTTGTGAGAGCCCCAATGAAGTGATTTTTAAAAATTTAGTCGTTATCCATTCATGATTTAGTATGATAAGGGTATGCTCAAGCACAACAGTGGTACGTTCAGAGGGTGAGTAAAAACCGCTGTCATCCAGTTCATTTCAGCTCACAAAGATCCAATAGGGGTGAGATAATAAATACAGATCGAACGACTCTTCCTGTGTTCATATTCTAATTGAGGAGGTGCTGGAGAACTAAACTCATACAGTCATTTTTCTAATGCAACCCGTAGAAAGGCACCAAGATTCCTGTACAGCACGTGATGAAAACAGGAATTGCTGCTGCTAAGTCAGAAGGCGGCTTTGAGAAGAGAAAGCATGTGAGTAAGGCCATTCCTTGGTAGGCTCTTCACTGTGGGTGTGAATTTCAGAAATCCACAGATGACACCTTCCCCAACAGAAATGCCAGTACAAAAGCGAGACTTTTTCTCCCACGATTCTGAACAAATGTTTTCTGAGGCTCTACATAGCCTGGTGTAGATCAGTTCGTGGTGGTGGTGGTAGGTGCGCTAGCTGCTGTTCCATTGTCCAATGCTATGCACAACAGAAGGAAGCACTGTCCAGTCCTGTGCCATCCTTACAAGTGTTCTTGTGTTTGCGCCCACTGTTGCAGCCACTTTGTCACGCCATGTCCCTGAGTGCCATCTTCTTTCGCTGCCCCTCCACTTTACCAAGCCTGCTGTCCTTCTCCAGGGCCTGGTCTCTCCTGACAAAACGTGCAATGTAAGATTAAGTCTTTCCATTCTGGCCTCTAAGAAGCACTCTGGCCATATTTCATTTGAGAGGGTTCAGTTTGTCATTTTAGCCGACCGTGAACTCTCAATATTCTTCTTTGGCACCACAATTCAAATGCCTGCTTTAATCTTTAATCTTCTCTATTTAATGTCCAATTTTCACATGCATTTGAGGCAATAAAAAATGCTCAGGTAAAGCACACCTTAGTTCTCAAAGTAACATCCCTGCTTTTCAGTAGCCTAAAGTGGTCTGGTGCAGCAGATTTACCCACATGCAACTCATCTTTTGATCTCCTGACTGCTGCTTCCATGAGCATTGATTGTGGATCCAAGCAAGACAAAATTCTTAACAACTTCATCCTTTTCATCATTTATCATGATGTTACCCACTGCACCAGTTTTGAGGTAACTGGTCTTTACATCCATACTAAAAGCGACAATCTGACCTTCATCAGCAAATGCTTCAAAAAGTCCTCCTCACTTTCAGCAAGCAAGGTGTGTCACCTACAAAGCACAGGTTGTTAATAAGCCTTATTCCAATCTTGATGTTTCAGTCTTCTCTATATAATCCATCTTCTCTGGTTATTTTCTCAGCAATTATTAAAGAAGTATCTGTGAGAATCAGACCAGCCAGGTCTAATCCTTGACTGCTCTAATTAAATGTAACATTGACTGAGAATAGACGAGGAGAGATTTTCCAGAGTAACAGAGTACTGGGAACAGATGAAAACGGAGTGGATGCTGAAAGGTGTTTCCTCAAAAGAGATGTCTACCATACTAAAAGATTCAAGCATAGATTGCTGATGGAATATAAACATTCATTAAGCAACAGGGAACTCATGAACTATAATCTCTGTTTTTTTCCTCCCATTTCTAACACTTCCTATCAAAAGTTAAAGTTTCAAACAAATGTATTACACTGACCCTAAATATGTCAATGGAAAAGGAAATCAGGGTTTCAATGGACAGGCCCCAGGCACACACTTATTTGTGTATGCAACTTAGTTCCCTTGTCCTTTCATTGTTTACATCATTAAAATATCCTCTAAGAAACACTAACTACCAGTGGGATTTATTTTGTTGCTTAAACGTGGTACAATGAAGATCCTAATATTACTCCATGACTGTAACATATGAGTTAAACAAGTGGGTAAGAATAGCTCATTCTCACTAAGAAATCCAGTAAATAGGAGAGACAGGTAAAGAAAATGTTTCAGTCAATGAAAAAGGAGTTATAAAGGATGTTATGCCACCCAAAAATAAGAACTACCTTTCCCATCCAAAGATGCTACAAAAAGTTTACTGGAGTAATTGAAGCATAAGCTCTCAAAGAGGCTCAGTCACATAAAAACAAAATAGGGTGGAAGGTATAGTGAGGGCTGTTCTCTATCTCTTTGAAATTTAGTTTTCAGACACTTCCCCTTTCAAAGTATCCTTAAAACCCCAACATACATAAATCAAGAGTATCCTTCAGTGTCAAATTTATAATGGCATATGTAATAGTGGTACATAAGCATCATACTAGAATAATACTCCTGTTTTTTGCCAATGTTATTATATATTTTCATCTTGATTGAACCTCATATTATAAACATCATAATACTTTGTTTTTAATGCTATTATGAAATAATATCAGATAAGCCTCAGAGACTTCTTTGAGAACAAATGAAGGCAATTTGTGAGATTGGAGTAAGCACAAAATAATCAGTTAGCACAGTTAGGATCTAATTGTGTTCAGAATTACTCATCTCTAAGTTGGGCTAGCTTCTTCATTTCTTTCAGCGTTTATGATATTGCCAAATATAGTTTGCAGAGTTTATGATGTTGCCTCACACCACATAAGACTTGATAGTTTACATTGGTGACCCAGAAAGGATCAAACTAGAACAATCAAGTCTTTCTTAATAAGTGCATCCTTCATAAAGACTTGTTTATCACCGAGCGAAAATGTGTCACATACGTTGCAAAAGTTCCGCGTAGGGACCTCATGTTCAAAGAGTATGTTCTGCTTCTGTCTCTTCTTAATGGATGCAGAATCCCCCTTTTCAGTTTCCAACAAGGCTCACTTCAAATGCAGTGGAAAGGCCCATACACATCTAGTTTCGTGGTCACACTAGTCATTTGGTGGAGTTACAAAGACTGTCTAGAAGAGTCATAATTCCCCATATTGTTTAATGTCTTTTTGTAGTCAATTAAACCAAGTAAAAATCTAACTGGTAATCTCTGCTCTCTGCCAAGATCCATCTGGCATCAGTGATGATATTTTTTATTCCAAATCTTCTGAATCTGGCTTGAATTTTTGGCAGTTCACTGTTGTTCTACAACTGCAACTGTTTTCTAATTATCTTCAGTAAAATTTTAGTTGCATATAATATTAATGGCGCTGTTCTATAATTTCCTAGCCTGATGGGACATCTGTCTTTTAAAATGTGCACATATAGTGATCCCTTGCAATCAGTTGCCCAGATAATTGTCTACAAAAATGTCCGACACAGAACAGTGAGTTCTTGCAGTCTTGTGTTCATTTGTGGGAGAATTTCAATTGGTTTTCCCTTAATTTCTGCATCATTGTTTGCACTAATGCCTTCAGTGCAACTTGGAATTCTCCCTTAAGGACCATTGCTTTCTGATCATTTGCTACCTTCTGCAATACTTGAATATTGACCAATTCTTTGGGGAAAAGTAGCTAAGTATATTTCTTTCATATTCTTTTGATGCTTCTTGCATAGTTCAAATTGTTGCCCATGTGCTGTTATTAGGTGCCATCCATTGGGTTCTAACATATCACCTTTCATGTATAATAGAACAGACTGCAGCCCAATCCTTTCTTCCATTGTCTGCAAGATGATTTAACTTCAAAATACTTGGATATTAATAGTATAGTATATATACATGAGTATAAACTGACTTCTATCTACAGATTATGAGTTGATAGTGTTTGTAGCATACCAACCAAGAATTATGTTCTCCTGATCCCAGTCATGTGAAAAGATTTTGTGTCAACTTAACTGGACCGAGATTCTCAGTAGTTTGTCACTAACACCCTATAACCTCCCATGCTCTGACCTAACACAATGTAATCAAAGCCAGTCAGTTGTAAGCTTCCATAATAAGATAAAATTAGGGTGGAATGCAACACTCTTATTGAGAAAAAACCCTGATAATATTAAGAGGAACGTCCTCAGGGTTGTGGCATAATCCCTATAAAAGACCATTGTAGAAAAGCTTGCTTTGATTTTTGCTCATTCTGGATCCTGCATCTGCCTCATCAACTTCTGGTTCTTTGGACTTGAGCCAATGGCATGCCATACTACCTGCTGATCCTGGGTGTCATCAAAGGCCTACCCTCTCACTTGCCAACCTTGGATTCATGTGACCAAATGACCTAGGATTTATGCAACTCTGCAGTTACCCATCTCTTGTCTGCCTTTCGGATCTTGTCTTCCTTCAGGACCAGCACCTCAAGAGTCAGGAGATGCCTTCAGCTTAACATCTGACCCACAGACCTACCAAGGCTGGGCCATGAATAAGGAAGACTACAGAAGAACTGGTGCTGGTGAAGAATATTGCATGTATCATGGACTCTCTTAAGGATAAACTTCTGTCTTGGGCAAAGTAAAACCAGAATGCTCCTTAAGAAGGGAAGAAAGCAAGACTTTGATACATTTTGGATATTTTATCAGAACAGATCGGCCCCTGAAAAGGACACCATGCTTGGTAAAGTAGAGGGTCAAAGAAATGAAAACGGGAAGACCCTCAATGAGATCAACTGATGTAATCGTTTCCAACAATGGCCTCCAGCGTAACAATAGTTGTGAATAAGGCACAATCCCGGGCCCTGTTTTGGTCTGTTCTGTATAGGGTTGCTATCAGTCCCAACTGACTAGATGGCACTGAATGCACACATATGATCAGTAATCCACACTCAAATTATTTGTATGTACCTAACATATAACTAGAGAAATATAAAGCTGAAGGTTTCGTCATTTGTTTAAGATATGTTAGAAATAAATATATTTTTTCATTGTGAGATGATAGGTATTCAGGCTATGCAGTTGACTACAAATATTTATAGAGTCCAAGGCCCTTGTGTGAAAGTAATATAGAAAAATGACACACTAAGCAGCCTAATAGAGCCCTGGTAGCATAATGGGCTATGCAGTGAGGTACACACACAGGTAAGTGGTTTGGACTCACGGGCCACTCTTCAGGAAAAAAGTGAGGCTTTCTCCTCTTGTGAAGATTGAAAGTCTCAGAAACCCAAAGGAGCAGTTCTATTTGGTCCTATCAAATCATTCTAAGTTGGTCCCAACTACTACATGGACACCTGCCCCCCTCCCCCAGAAGTATTTATTTCAGAGAATGGCATTGAATCTGCAGCTCTAGGAGAGACACATATCTGACTGAAGCACACGGGGGCAGATGAAGGGGAGGAAGAGAGAGTGGAGCACATCCTGGCCCACCAGGCCTTGAGGACGATGCTCCCGACTGGAGCAGCCAGTCCACAGAGAGAACCACATGGCCGGCCCCACTATGAGACATGACGTCCCTCACTGACCCATAGCCCTACAGGGGACAACACCGGAGACACGGTGTGGGAATTGTACCCGATCTGATCCTGCCACACTGAGGCAAAACACTAAGGGGGTGCAACAGAACAGCAAGGGAACGGAGCAGTGAGGTCCCCAGGGAATGCTGAAGGTGGACCTTGGGGCCAGGGTGTGGGGCCCCAACAGACTGGACTGGAAAACACTCCAAAAGGCCAACAAACAGTCCTTGAACTAACTCTAAGCTTTTCTTTCTTGTGTTGTGTTTTGGGTTTTTTTGTCATTAGTTTGTTGTTGTTGTTTTGTTTTATATTGTTGCTTAGTTTTGCTCTGTCTTGTTTTTGTGCATGTTATTATCTCCGCAGGCCTGTCTGAATGAGATAGGCTAGATGAACAATCTGGAGGAGAAAACAACGGGAGTGACAGTTCTGGTGGGGACATGAGAGATGGGGTGATGGGGGGAAAGGTAGTGGTGCTAACAAACCCAGGGACAAGGGAACAACAAGTGATCCAAATCGGTAGTGAGGAGGGTGAAGGAGGCCTGGTAGGGTGTGATCAAGGGTAATGTAACCAAGAGGAATTACTGAAACCCAAATGAAGACTGAGCATGATAGTAGGACAAGAGGAAAGTCAAAGGAAATA
>NW_022111369.1:60861686-60877488 GCF_000313985.2 Echinops telfairi
TAGAGGGAGGGGACATTGGAAAAGGGGAACCGATTACAAGGATCTACATGTGACCTCCTCCCTGGGGGACGGACAACAGAAAAGTGGGTGAAGGGAGACCTCGGACAGGGCAAGATATGACAAAATAATAATTTATAAATTATCAAGGGCTCATGAGAAGGGGGGACTTGGGGAAGGAGGAGAAAAATGAGGAGCTGATGCCAGGGGCTTAGGTGGAGAGAAAATGTTTTGAGAATGATGAGGGCAATGAATATACAAATGTGCTTTACACAATTGATGTATATATGGATTGTGATAAGCATTGTATGAGCCCCTAATAAAACAATTATAAATAAATAAATAATTTTAAAATATATAAACTAACTTAAGCCTCTGGCATCAGTGAGTTTATATTTTTGGAGAGCAAATGTTTTGAGGATGAGGTAAAAAATGTACAAATGTGCTTTACACAATTGACATATATATGGACTGTGATAAGAGGTGTATGAGCCCAAAATAAATAAAATCTAAAAAAAGAAGAAAGCAAAAAAATCATTCTAAGTTAAATTAACTCTACAACAGTGAATTTTTTTGTTTGCTTACATTTTTCGTTTGAGCAGCCTAATGAACTATGTATGAATGTAACATCCCATTAAACCTGAGTTTCTCTATCTGAATAACAAATCGATTGGATCAATTGTCAAACCATTAGAAGCAGTATTATTGGTCTGTTTTAGCAAAAATAGTTTGTCTAAACACCTAGGCATGGAGAAAGGGAATTCCCTGAGCATAAGTTATTTGGCTACTTTCTGTTCGATTTCACTATTTCAGACAAGAAACTTAGTAGTTTCTTTCATTTTAACAGTATCTGGGAGCAAAGTGCGTGTTCAATACTTATTGCCATCTAGTTAATTCAAACTCATAGCAATTCTATATAAGGTTTCCAAGTCTAGAAATCTCCCCGCAGCCCAGGGTATTGACATTTATATGACGTTTTGACATATGCAAATACTAGACATTAATTCAGAATACAGAAATCAACAATGATTCATAAAAATATGCAAGACAAAGTTCAAAATGAAATTCAAATGAGAAGCTTTCTCAGGTGCTACGATTTAGGAGGACGGCAAAATTAAGGTACAAAGTACAAGTTTCCAACTGATATGTTCTTGTCTTGTTTTTCAAGCTTGAGTTGCAACAATTATGTTTGGATTTTTTAAATACTTGCGATTATTTTTGTTATTTATCACACAATTATTTTCAAAGGGAGCCCTGGAGGCAGCTCCAGGTGCCTCAGGTAGTGTCCTGTTCGTTTGGGTACAGGTACTTGCTGCACACGTGCAAAGAGAAAGTGTTTCCAACCCTCCAGCGAGCACGTACTTAATCTTAGGGATTGCTGAAGCAGGGGAGAGTTGGTACCCTGGGTAAGTAAAAATAAAAAGATGCTCTGACTCAAATTTCAACAGGAGAACTAAAAATGAGTCAGATTTTTGTATAAGATTGTATAAGATTAAATTATACTTAAATATGGGAGTATTATGGACCAAATATAATAATAGTAATAAAAGAGTTGGTATCAGTATTTTTTAAAGTTTTATTGCTAATTCACAGGCCATATAATCCACTGGTTTAAATATATTTTTTTAAAGTTATGCATTCATCACCACAATCAATTTTAAAACTATCTTTATTCTTGTACTCAATATTGTTAGCTAACAATTCCCCCTAGCCTGAGCCTCCCCTACAAACCTAAAAAACTCTTAAACCTACAAAACTCTTAATCTAGTTACTGTCTCTATAGAGAAGAGAGCCTCATATTTCTACCATGAAGCAGCCAGTGTGTTTGAACTCCAGACTTTGAGGTTAGCAGTACAGAAGAGACAAAGGGTATGAATAGTTATCAAAAACCTGACAAGGGTTGAAAAACCAAATTTACTTCAGTCAGAGAACAGCATCATTTAACATCATTAAATGTCTCTGCATTTAAGATAAAGACTTGCCTATCTCTCAGGTGACTTACATGGCTTCTGACTACTTCCTCAGAATCAAACCCCCCAAAACCCAAACTCACTGCCCTTGAGTTGATGCTTATTCAGCGCAACTCTACAGGAACGGGTAGTACTGCCCCTCTAAGTCTGTTACTATTTATAGGAGGAGAAAGCAGCTGGTGGTTACAAACTACTGCCCTTGCTGATCACAGCGCCATAGATAACTACACCACCGCAAGGACTCCGAGCATCTTACTCAAATGTCCTGCTCACACACTGCATTTCATTTACATGTAACTTCCTTTCAGGTTCTGGAATGTCTAATCTTTTTCCCAAGGAGACTGTTTCCTTTCTGCTCTCATTTTATGTAGTTTATTCCAACTAATCTCTCTTTTTTTAAACTCAATTTGTTTTCAAGGAGCTATTTATATTTTTTCATTTATTGTTTCAATTACTTAAAACCATCATTTATAATTTGTATGAGGCATACAATACGAGTCTGTTCACTTTTCTTGGTGTTGTGCTTGTGCAAGTTATTTAAGTAAATGTTTTCATTCTACTTTAGGATTAATTTCTCACATCATCATTTAAAGTTTTTAATTTCTCTTAAACATGGAAGTTACTCATTACACTTATTTATGACAGAGAAACTTGAGAAAACTTTATGTTGTTGTTTGTTAATTTAGTATTTATCGAAATAGGTGATAAAAATAGGCACATTCTCTGCCCTATAGAGCTTGGAGCTTAGTAGAACAGCAAAGTGTTAAAACTCAACAAGTGTAGGTGAATATTATCGCAGACTATCATACACTCTAAAGAGAAAAGTAAGGGAAAAGTTATACTACTGTCAATGGTGCGGACTTGGAAGAGCTCTCTGCAGAAAGGACCCTAGGGTGAGCGCAGGCAATCACTAGAAAGGTGCAAATAGAAAGCGAGAATGTTTCAGCAACCAGGCTACACATGAATGAGAGCCCTGAGGAACCGAACAAGCCCAGCTGAAACAAAACAGATATGTGCACACCCATGTTTATAGCAGCAACTTCCATCACAGCAAAAACGGAGAAACAATCAGAAACCAGCCAAACTGAGACACACACACACTGGAATATGCTGCCTCCCTAAAACAATGATGAGTCTAACACCTTATGACCTGAGCAACATTAGAGGACCCGATGCTCGTCAAAGTTAGTCAGTCTCACAAACATTCCATGGCTTTATTAGAAATGGGGGTGGTTTTCACAGTCAAGGAAACGACTTTTAAGACTTTAAGGAGGAGGCCAGGGGTGGTGGGAAAGTGGAAAGAGGAGGGGCAGGGAGGTGAGGAGGGAGGGTGGGTGGGAAAAGACAAAAAAGAAAAAGCCGCAACACGCGAAAGGGGAGGAGCTTATGGAACACTGTTGTGATGTGATGGGCTGTGCTACGATGGGTTATACACCGCAGAGAAAAGGGAATCGTGAATGGAATAAAAATAAAATTTAAAACGGGGAGGGTTTACAGGCTTAAAAATCCTCCAGATTCCTACCTAAACACTGGTATGTGTGTTATAAAAGGAGGAAAGGTTGAATGGAAATTTATTTAAGTCCTTGTGTGATCCAAACAAACAAAATGGAGACAGGGAGAGAGAGAGAGAGAGAGACCAACTGTGTGGAAAAGTACAAGAAACACCTCAAACCTTGAGAGTCCCAAAGCGTACTGGTTAGATAGACGGTCTGAGAGTTTGGACCACAAGCTGCCTCTCCTGTAGGTTAACTACCTACCTGAGTAAAGTCTATAAAGGGAAAACATGCTTACAGAGATCCCAAACTGACAGAAAAACAAACTACTTTCTCAGATCTCAGAGGGGTCCCGTAATTAAAAATCTATGAAAAATGAGGAATTTTATTTTCTCGTTTTTTGGCAAGTACTCAAACACACAGTAAAAAAAGGCAACATGAGCCCAAACCAGAAGAAACAATATGGAAATAAACTGACAAGACTTCACCTAATACAATGATCAGACATAAGTATAAAATAAATACTCTTATCAGTATTTTTGAATTTTAAAATGTTAGTAAGAAATTATGACTAAACAGATCTGAAAAGGACTCAAATAAAGCTTCTAAAAATATAGATTAAAATGTTGTGACGAGGTTTTAATAGATTAGTCATTGCTAATAAGAGACCGAGTGGGTAAGAACATAAATCCAAGGAAGCAAATCAACTAAGAATCAAAAATGTATCTAAATAACTTTTTGATATGTTCCAGTACCCCGACTAGAGCTCACTACCACACTGACGTGGGTACGTGCCTTCCAACCGAGTCTCCCCAAGAGTCCCTTCTTTTGATTAAGAAACAAGACAAACCAAAACACCCTGGAGTTTTTCCTGGCTCAGTCACTGGCGCTGGTTGCAAATCAGACATAAAAAACGTCTTGGAAGGCAGGTGAGTTCCTTCCACAGGACACTAACTGTTCTCTGAGCACGCCCTCAGTTCTTCTTTGATTGCAGCATTTCAAGTGAGGGGCAGGAGCTTTAACCAGGGGCTATGCCAGCCTAAGCCAGCGCGCGCTTTAACCAGGGGCTATGCCAGCCTAAGCCAGCGCGCGCTTTAACCAGAGGCTATGCCAGCCTAAGCCAGCGCGCGCTTTAACCAGGGGGCTATGCCAGCCTAAGCCAGCGCGCCAGGAAACATCAGCCCTGCGTCTGTAGGTATAGCCTGCTTGTCAGCAGAACCCGTGGCAGGGGCCACCGAAGCGGTAGCATCCGGAGTACAACATTGTTTCCCGCTGTTCTCCTGGGGCCAAGGTATCCATTAAAGAGCTGGCACCGTTTCCAGAAGCACATTAAAAATGGTCTTTAATGAATACAGTCTCTCTTCCTTCCACATATGGATTATATTGCTGCAATTGGTCAATCATGCCTACTGTGTTCTCTGGGTCCCCACGCTTGTGACCGAGCAAGCCTGTTTGTTGTAGTAACATTTTCACTTGCTGAGATAGGGTGGGGTAGAATTCAGACTGAGAACGCACTTTCCAGAGGCTCTTAGCTCCTTTTGAGTTTTATGTTTGGAATCTGAATGTTTGAACTCAATATCCAAGCTGTTTGAAACTCAAAGGTTCATTGCTTGGCTCCAGGGAAATATGGGTCTCCGCTGGCCAGCATGATGGATTGCTTTTGCTTATGCCCTTCTCAGGCCTTTGGAAGTATTAGGGATTAAAAATCAAGAGAGCCCAGGAGAAATCAGAAATTCTAACTATAGGTTTGCAGCAGGTGAGATGAATGAAGAAACCAGAATATAAGATAAAAAAATGCATCATTCATTAAGGCAGCTTCCTGATCTCTTTAATCATAACTGTCATCTGACTGCCTATTGTCTATATATTTGGCCACCGGGGTAAAGCTGCAAACAATCATATGAACTTTATGATTCTCAGTACAGCATCCTATGTATAATGTTTTTATGAATTCTGTGACCTTGAACAAGTTACAAGCTCTACTTGCTTCATTTTCTTCATGAGTAAATACAAATAACACTGCTTATTTACAGTTCACGGAGCGAGCCCTGGTGGCATAGTAGATTTTCTACTTCCATAAAGAGTTCGTCTCAGAAATTCATGGGGCGGGGGTGCGGGACAGGCAGTTCTACCGTGTTCTCTAGCATCACTATTAGTTGGCATCAACTCAATGGTAGTTTCTTTGTTACTTGTGGTAAAGGGGAATGACTTTTAAAAGGTGTAATGAGACCAGGAGTAGGTGATATGGAATAAAAGACACAACTGAGTGGAACGCAGGAACTCTTATCACTGCATATACCAAATTTTAATTAAATATATATCCTGCTAAGTCTATTCTATCATAAAACTACTGAGAATGAGGACTCTATTTATATTTAAATTCCCAGCACCTTTAGTATTATCTGACATAAAATAGGCCCATTAGGAACATGGTAAAGAAGTCACGGAAATGAGGAATTAAGATGAGAATGTTAGCATCAATGTTCCCTTACATTCTATCATTTAAAGGAGACATGTATATAATTGTCCCATTCTCCATTTGTTCATTACAGAGTATACATTCTTGATCTTAAGAGCAAAAGACACTTCTCATTTCTCCATTTTGTGTGTATGTTTGTGATGTTCACTGGCCATATCAGAGTTGAGCTTAGGATGCTGTTCCTATCACTGATGATTCCAGTGGTACAGATGGGTTTAAAATTCTGTTGGAAGCATTTCACAGAGAATATGCACTTAAATCAGCATGCACAAGCAGTTTCCTTTCCTGCACCTCATCATTTATATCATAGTCCATGAATATGTGCATTATGAAAAGACCTTTAGTCCTTAGTTCATCAGGTTGTATGTGCTTACATAACTACCCCCGCTCTTGTCACAGGAATTACATTAGTTGACATGTTTGAGAGAAAAGATCCAGATCAAGGCAAGTATACATCATACACTTTATATTACTTTTAAAGTGGATAACTACCACTTCCACTCTATAGATTAAAGATGAAACCACCAAGCATGTATATAAATATAAATATATACACGTTTAAACATACACTGAAAGAGATATATTATGATTTTATCAACAAATTTATTTCCTACACAAGTTTTACGTAAGCTAACAATTTGTTCATGGACTCTGATTGTAATTCAGCGACACAAGGTGACTCAACTCCTGTAGGACACTGCTGGTGCTCGGGCCATCGAGTTGGTTCTGTGCACAACAGAACAAAGCACTGCATGGTCCGGAGTCGCCCTCACAATCGTCCCATGCCTGAGCCCACTGTTGTAGCCACTGCGTCAGTGCATCTCGTTGAGGCTCTTCCTATCCCCTTTGCTGCTTTTCTCCTGGGTTCGGTCTCAAAGCAGGACATTAGGCCAGATAAAAAACCAGTTTGGAAATAAAAATGTGGCCAAGGTTGAGCTCAGTCTTTCTGAGGGCATGGGCATCTACGTACATGTGTAATTTGAAGTGTCCTGAAAGATCACCTTTCCAAAAGTGCTTTCCCTCCAGAACTGACACTATGTCAGAATTCTTCAGCACATTTGCTTCACCATTTAGGACCTTTAAATGTATATAGTATAGCTATGAATAATACCAATTTTTTGTGTTAAAAAACTACTAATTTAATAACAATTACAGATTTTAAAGAGACTTCGCAACAAATGTAAACATTAATTCTTGGGAAAATCTTGAAATGTTAATGCAAGAACCTCAAAGCAACCAAGTACTTAATATTGTTATTAAATTTTATGTGAAGAACTGGCCGAGAGCAGAGCGGCCCGTTATTGTGCAACGACAGTCCTTCCGTGGAGTGCTGACAATCTAGCACTTGTTCCTCGTCCTCACAGAAAGTGACCTCACCCACACCTATGCAGCGCTGCTTAGGGTTCAGATGACTAAACAGTGTCATTCCAATCCATAGTATTCTACGCCAGACTGATTTGTGCTCATGCCTATTAGGGCAACATGATTAATTATGGATTATTGACTTCACAGAGTATTAACTTAAATGTTCACACCAGCAAGATATAGATATAGATAGAAAGCTAGATAGATAGATAGATAGATAGGTAGATAGATATATGATAGACAGACAGACACTCGTGTATAAGCTGAGTTTTTCAGTACATTTTTAATGCAGTTTTTGTGGTAAAATTAGGTGCCTCGGCTGATATTCAGGTATATATGGTGTGTGTGTGTGTGTGTGTGTGTGTTACGAATGGGCGGGAGACTTTCATATAAGTGTGGTAGAATTTTTTTTTTTTGTAAACAACAATTAAGGGTAGAGCTAAAAATATATCTACAAAATCATAGAAACCTTTATTACTTAAAACTATCATTATGTGAAGATACTGCTTCTCAACATATCCTCCATCAAATTCTAGACATCCCTGAAGGTGCTGTTTCCGTGTTTCTTACCCTTCTCCCAAGAGTTCTACAGTCTTTGATTCTTACCAGGTCAAAATGGAAGTTCAAGCATCTTCAAAAGTCTCAAAACCTGTTTCTTTAAAATGTTCTTTGAGTTTTAGGAACACCAGGCAGTCTGAGCGGGCAAAGTCAGGGCCACAGTGTGGACAGAGTGCGTTTTCCTATGAAGTTACTGTAGGACAGCCCGTGCTACCCATACCAATGATGGAAAACAATCCATTGGTGCAACTTTCCAAGCCTCTTTTTCACCAATGCAGTTTTCCAGTTTTCTAAAATTTCATCCTGATCTCTCTGCCTTGAGTTTAACTGGCCCAGATCTCCTCGACAGCCACTGTTTGGGCAGATTTACTTTATTTTTTTTTATTTTTATTGAAGCTCCTTATGTACATTACTGAGAAAGTTTGTCTGGTCAGAGAGCTATGCTTACATAATTTAAAAAAATAAACTGGTGCATATGAACTGGAAACCTATGAGTGAGAACCCTACTTTTTTACTAATCCCATATATTTTCTTTCAGCTTCTGAAACACTGTATCATATAACATTTTTGAAAACTTATTATTTCTCTATTATTACAAAAAAACCATGGTACAAGCATGATAGAAATGAGAACGGAAACTGACTGCTTTCTTAGTGAATTTGAACCAGGTTACCAAGTCTATTTTTTCAAGAGAAGCTGGACATCTGGACTTTCAATATTCTGATTTTTAAGTATAGATATACTATTTAAAAATACAGTACAGGGCAATCAAAATAGATCTGGGACCATCATCAGTCCATGAACTGCCTCTTTTAAACTCTGCTCTAGAGGGATGTTTTAGATCATTTGGACAATGACTAAATCTAATTTCATGGTTCAGAGACAACTATCCACCTCAATCGTGACTGGAAATAGACACCCCCTAATTCTCTCATTCCGTGGTTCTGTTTAGGCTGACCTGGATTTCTGCTCTCTTGCTCTAGTTTTTCCAGAATCCTGCAGAGTCCACTAACAATCTCCTTAAACACCGACAAGTACACGAAAATTAGGTTATGTTTTCCATGGTAACTTTTCCATCAGAAAGTTCCCCTCTATCATTCTGATACCTTTAATACATGCTATGCCATCTTAGAAGGTATGTCCATCTTTTCATGTGATTGCCCTTGGAAACAGCACCCTTCTTGCCTTGGTTGACTTCATAAAGAAAACAATTTAAACTGGAGTATAAGTAATGTTTACACTTCAATATTATACTTTATAGCAAAAGTAATTCATTCATAAATCTAAGGAACTTCATAAGAACACAGCTTATATATACAATGAGACACAAGTGTACCATTTAGTTTTCAAATCAATAATTGAAATTTCCATACAAGAAGGAGCCCCAGTAGAGCAGTAGTTGAGCACGTGGCTGTTAACTAAAAAAGCCACCAGCATCTCTGAGGTAGAAGATGTGATCGTCTATAAGGATTACAGTGAAGAAAACTTACAGCTAACAGTTCTGGTGACATATAAGGCCACTATGAGTCAGAGCAAGAATGACAATGAGTTTGACTTTACTTTCATCTTTATGAATTAACACTTTACTGCTGTGGGGTTTTTCTTAACCGTTTTTTAGGGGCTCACACAGCTCTTATCACAATCCATACATACATCAATTGTGTAAAGCACATTTGTACATTCATTGCCCTCATCATTCTCAAAACATTTTCTCTCCACTTAAGCCTCAGCATTAGGTCCTCATTCACCCCCCTCTCCCCGCTCCCCCCTCCCTCTTGAGCCCTTGATAATTTATAAATTGCTATTTTGTCATATCTTGCCCTGTCCGACGTCTCCCTTCACCCACTTTCCTGTTGCCCGTCCCCCAGGGAGGAAGTCACATACAGTTCCCTTTGAGTTGGCTCCTAAATCACAGACACCCTGTGTACATGGGACTGAACCACCGTTACACGCAGGGCTTTAATTGGCTAACTTTCAGAAGTAGGTCTTTCTTCATAGTCATAGTCTAGACAGTCTACTGAAACCTGCTGAGCATCATTGCCTGCCCCCCAATACACACACACGTCTCCCCTACTACGTGAGTGGTGGCTACATATAAGGTGCAAGGATTAAACCGAGGTCATTAACCTAGGTTGACACATTAAACCACATGCGGCCCACTAAGGACATTTATCCGGCCCGCCGGGTGTTTTTGCCCCATTTGCTTTTTACTTCAAAATAAGATATGTGCACTGTGCATAGGAATTTGTTCATAAGTTTTCTTTAACTATAGTCATGGGCCTGAGGGACAGTGAACTGGCCCACTGTTTAAAAAGCTTGAGGACCCCTGCGTTAAACCTTTCAAAGCGACCAGCAGCTCTAAGAAAGAAAAATCTAATAGTCTGGTTCTATAAAGATTACAGGATTAGAAATCCTATGGATTTAAAGCAAGAGAGCTACCACTGACTCACCAATGCCTCAAAATAACATTGTTGCTTTGTGCTATCAAATCAAACCCTACCCAGAACAACGGGAGATGACAGAATAAAAACCCTGGGGTTCCTAGGCTGTAATCTCTATGGGAGCAGATCACTAGGTCTTTTCTCCCATGGAGTCCCTAGTGGGTTTGAACTGTAGACTTTCAGCTTAGCAGTCAATCACTCACATCAAGGCTCTACAAAATAACACACGTTTTATAAATCTTAGCGTTCTGATTTGTGGCCTCAACTATAAAATTACCTTTAATCTAGTCATTTTACATAATAATCCCTGATACTTAAAAATAGCATTCAAGTGTACAAAGGTTGCTATCCAAATATTTATCATTACTTACGATAAAAGACAGGAAAAAAGTTATATTCTCTATAGGAAATAACAAACATGACTTCCAATATCCTAGGAAAAACATAAAACTATTTTGTAAAGCACAATATCAGGATGTAGAGAGCTAAAGCTTAGCATTATAGTCATATTGTTCAAAGAATCATCTCAATTCAATTTATCCTCAAATGAAATTGTCCAATTAATGCAGAGAGGACCATTGGGCCCACCCCACCATGAGACCGATGCCCCCTTACTGACTGACCCACAGCACTGGATTCACAATGTGGAAATTTCGCCTGGTCTGACTCCGCACACCAGGGCAAAAGATGAAGAGAGTGTCATAGAGCAGCAAGGAGAGCAAAGAAATGACATTTCCGAGGAATCCCCAATAGACTTCAGCCTCTAGTCGCAGGGCCTGGCACCTCATCAGACCCATTCGGAAAACACTCAAAGGGGTCAGCAGTAAGGCCTGGAATTTTTTTTTTCCTTTTTCTTGTCTATGTCTATCTATATAAGTTAGGCGGGATAAATAATCCTGAGGAGAAAACAATGGGACCAACAGGTCTAGGGAACATATGAGAGGAGGTGGTCGGGGAAGGGAAGGGGATCCAACAAACTCGGGGACAAGGGAACAACAAGAGATCTAAAATGGATGATGAGGAAGACGTAGAATGCCTGGTTGGGCTGGACAAGCACAATGTAGGCAAGAGGAAGAACAGAGAGAGCTGAACGAAGGTTGAACATGACAGTGGGATAGGAGTAAAGCAAATGGAAATAGAGGAAAGAATTAGGAGGAAAAAGATGTTTATAGAGGTGTAAAACATATGCACGTACATATGTAAATACATTAATATACAATGATAGGGATATATATCTACACATATGTTTACATGCTAAATAGTAAGGTATCACATGGATAGTGAGCCTCTCCTCAAGCAAGAGCTCCTTGTTCTAATAACCTGGCATTCTGTGATGCTCACCTTCCTGACACGATTGCTGAAGACAAAGTGGGTGCGTAAGGAAATGTGGTGAGAACAGCTGATGGTGCCAGGTATTACACGATATAGCGTCTGGAATCTTAAAGTCTTGAAGTTAAACAAGCAGCCACCTGGCAGGAAAGCAACAAAGCCTACATAGAAGAAGCACATCAGCCTCTGTGATCACAAAGTGTCGAGATCAAGAATCAGGCATCAGAAGACCAAAAATAAACTATCATATCGATGTGAAGAAGGAGAGTTACAGTGGAAAAAAGCACATCTGTAGGTATTAGGACATTCCCTCACAGAAGGGTCACAAGGAAGGAACAAGTCAGCTAGGGTGCTGAAGTATTGCACTGATGAAACACAATATTCCTCTAATGCTGTCTCCCCACCCAACCCCCCACCATTATCATGACCCAGTTCTATCTTACAAATCTGGCTAGATCAGAGTATGTACATTAGTACAGATAAGAGCTCTTGACACGCAGAATCCAGTACAGATAAACCCCTCAGAAACAATATGGGAATAGCAATACCATGAGGGTAGAGGGGAAAGAAGGAGCAAGGGGGGAACTGATGGCAATGATCAACGTATAACCACCACCCGTCCACCGCACTGAGTGGGATGAATAACAGAAACGTGGGTAAAGGAGATAGAAGGTTCTAGATATGAAAATAACAACAATTTATCAAGGGTTCACAAGGGTGGGAGGGTGGGAAAGGTAGGGGAAAAAGAGGAGCTGATACCAAGAGCTCAAGTAGAAAGAAAATGCTTTGAAAATGATGATGGTAACATATGCACAACTGTGATTGATACAATTTGTGTATAGATTGTTATGAGCTGTAAGAGCCCCCAATAAAATGATAAAAAAGTAATTAACACCCACCCCCCAAAACAGTCACTCTTCTTTATAATTACTTAAAAACCTTTCATCATGGAAAGCATAATGCCTACTTTTTAAAATATTACATTTCCCCAAAGTATATTACACATCACTATGTACTAATTTTATTAACATCATTTTTTTCTGTGCAGTGATAAATATGTTGTTTAAATGTTTTTTTGTCTAACTGGCTCATACTGCAATGAATGTACATAATAGTACATTATGTACGGATATATAATAGGAAGCTTCTGAATAATGTCTTTTTCCCATAAAGTAAAACCTCTCATAGAAGCAAGATACACAGCCCAAAGCATTCATTATTTACGATGCTTGCAAGAACAGTACATGGGGTTCAATAGGGCAACAGTATGACAAATTAGGACAGAACTTTAGTGGTAGATGTTGGCTCAACGTGAAGAAGACTTTAAATATTAAAGTTATCTAATAAGGAAATAGTCTTCCTAGGAAGGTAGTAAGATCCCAGTCATGGAAGGTATTTGGAGACGTCTAGTGCTGATAAAGAAATTTAAAAACAAAATAGGAAAACAATCAAAATAATTTCCAAGTCCCCATCTAAAACAAGATGTTAATATTTGGCAATTTTAGAAATGTTAATACAATATTTACTTAACCTGCAGACAATTTATCTAAATATATACATATATTTGTGTATATTAGGAGCTTTTATGTGCCCTGTAGGGAGCACTGTTGACAGAGTGGATTAGAAATCAGGCTGCTAACCACAAGATCAGCAGTTCAAAACCACTAATTGTTCCACAGGAGAAAGAGAGGCTTTCTACTCCGATAAAGATTTACCATCTCAGAAACCCACAGGAATGGTTCTACTGTCCTACACGGTCACTGTAAGTCAGAATCCTCTCAATGGCATTGAGTTCGGTTGTTAGTTTTGGAGAAGGGACAAAAAACAAATTATTTCCTGACCTCAATGAGCTTCCTAGTCCATTGAAGAAGGCTTGCAAATAATAATGGACAGATGGGAAATCGTGTCCCCTGGGTTCTATGAGAAGGCTTCAAAAAGGTCTTGGAAAAGTTTCATTACATTTTTTAAAACATACCTTTTAATTGCATTCAATTTTTAAGTCCCCTCTTATAAGAGTATGAGGCGTTGCAGGATTATTGCAGCCCCATATCTGCAGCACCAGGAGAGTGTAGAATGCCCTCGTCTCTCCATTCCCACCCTCACAGACAAAGGTGCACGTTAAAAGAAATTTGCAATGTGATATTTCTTAAGAGTATAATAGTCATGTTGGCAAAAACTTAATTTTTTGCATTTATTTTACCATTCCAAGTTGATTACCTCCTAACAACTCTATATAGATTAACAAGAACAGAAAATCCCAACTTCCTCTCAAAGAGTGACTGTGGATTTAACCACTGACCTGGCAGTTAGCAGTCCAATGCTTACTGGACAAAACCATCAGAATGTCTTAGATACAGAAAGGGAGAAATTACTAATGTCCCTGAAATTCCTGCTTAATTTTGTCATTCACTGTGATGGTTAAGTTTGTGTGTCAACTTAACTAGGTTCTCATGCCCAAAAGGTGTCTGTTAGCACAGTGGCTAAGTATTAGGCTGCTGAGCAAAAGGCTAGTGGTTCATTGAAATCTATCCAGTGTTCCACAGGAGGAAGAAGTAGCAGTGCACTTCTGTACAGATCGCAGCCTTGGGAACGAGTGCGGCACTTCTGCTCTGAGCAGGAATCGACTCAGCGACAAGGCCAATGTTTTCTGAGGGTTTATGGTGTCCAAACACTAGGTTTCGGTGTGACGATAATAAACATAATACATATAGATGACAAATTGACTTTAAGTAAAGATTATATCCTAGATCATTTAAGTGGGCCTTATCCAATCCATTGTACGATATTAAGAGCAAAACCAAAGGTGTCCCAGAGAAGAAATAACTTGCCTCAGTGTTATCAATGGAACGGCTCCTCAGAGCTTCCAGACGGCTTTCTGCACTATGGATTTCAGTTTCCAGTCCCCACACTCCTATGAGACAATTCCTTAAAATAAACGTTTTTCTAGAGAACTCTGACTAGTACAGTCATTTTATTTTCACCGCTGGACATGGAGCCATGAAACAAAGTCTTGAGTTTAGCCATAATCAAGAGGGACTCGGTAATTATAGTGAACCACACCCTAACTTGGATCTTAAAATGGCAAAGTAGAATCTCCAAGAATCCTATCCAGGTTTCTTTTCATTTTCATCTAAAAACGACTCTAAAGTTAAGTGCTGCAGAGTGTTTCCCATTTTTAAGCTACAGGATGACGCATGTAATCTTCCACTGCTAGCAATAAAGTAGCCTGGTCAACCAGATTTCTAAGTCAACTTCCTAATTTCCTATTACCATTTGTTCTTTTCCATTGGCTGCACAATCATATTCAACACTACTGAGCCAACTCGAGCTCACTGGCTGTGCACCTGTGTTGCAGCAGGCTGATGCAGCTTTCCGAGTCCAGGGAGCAGCTGGAGGCTTCCTCTCCCTGACTTTTTCCGTCAGCAGACTAGTGCTTAACTTCTTCACCACCAGGAATGCCTTCTGCATCCGCATACTGAATAAACATCTTGAAGATGCAGGCAATACTGTTAAATCTTTAATAAACTACCTGTATAAAAGGTCTTTTTAAAGTTCATGGAAAATTGTGTAAAAATTATCTATGAATTTTAAAACTATGTTTTGCACCAAAATAAACTAATACGAATTTAATATAGGAGCCCTGGTGGCACAGTGAGTTAAGTGCTGCGCTAGCAAACACACCCACAATTGGCTGCACTGAAGAAAGATGAGCTTGATTTATACCCTCGGAAACCACCGGGAGCAGTTCTCCTCTGTTCTTAGTCACTGTGAGTCTCAATGCTCTCTATGGCAATGCACCTTGGGGAAGGAGGGGACGGTAGCAGAGCGTGTCTCACAGGATCTAGTTCGAGGCATAAAGAAATAAGACACAAGCTTGAAAATATCCACTGCCAGAGCACCATGAATTATCCATCAATTGTAACAAGAAAAATATCAACCTTAAGGGGGAGCTTTTGTGGTTGGAAGAACTGTGAAGCATTTATAGGGGCAGCACCCCAAAGGACTCAGCAGTTTACAAAGGTGTAATCTATTTTTTTTAAGAAGGGACAAGGCGATAACAATGACGTTCTCAGTGGAAGTCCATTCACATCAATTTTCAAAGAACCATTCATCTCGATCATTCCCCAAGTGAAGAAAACCAATGATTAATAGCAAAAATAAGAGCCAATA
>NW_022111369.1:60877787-60934783 GCF_000313985.2 Echinops telfairi
ACTGCTGATTATGAGCGGGTTTTGAGAAAATAAGCCAAAGCTTTAGTTGAAAAACATCCAGGAAACCTTCATCAGAATCCTTTTTCAGCATGACACTGTTCCTCCTCATTCCTCTCATCACACAAGGGCAGTTTTGCAGGCGTTTTCATGGAAATCATTACACTTCCTCTGATGTGGCTCCTGCGAACTTCTTGTTTCTTAATGTGAAATAAATAACTGTGTGGGTGTGGGTGTGAGTAAAGGGCACTCATTTTCCTTCTTAAAAATGTTTTTGAAAAGATAGGCCTAAGTTTTCAAGACTCCCAGTTCTTTAGGAATGGACTAACTGTCCAGTCCCCAAAGCAGTAGCTCTTTACAGGAGCAGAAAGCTCGGTCTTTCCCCTGAGGAGCAGTTGGTGGTTTCAAACTGCTAACTTTGTCACCAGGTGTCCTGGCTGAAATCATATCCCTCATAAAAGTTTTGACTTTGATGGCGATCATATGGAGATATAATTTTATATTTAGTTTTGTCCTTTTAATTCCATTTTTCAATGAACATTTTGAAGTCACTCATATGTATATATCATAGAAAGATTCCCATATGGAATTAAGGATATATATACTAAACTGTAAAATTCTTAATTTGGGGGGCAGGGTGCAAAGAGGCTTTTAGAACTAGAGTTTTTATCCACTACAAGGACTCCACGGGAAGAACCTCTGAATCTTGAATCCAGTTATCCTACTGTTATGATACACTTATAACTATTCCCAAGATCTACCATCTGCCAGGCTAAAAGCCAAGGTTGTGTAGTAATTTGCATAATGTTTACATGGTTGAAAATCAAGAATTTCCAGAAATTGACAAAATAAACTAATTTATATATGATTGTTGAATGAGATTCATCCTCAGGCCATGATCATAACAAAGTCTGGGAATATACTCTGGCCATTTTAGGAGACCACAATTTCACTAGACTGTTTTCAATCTATACAAAGAAGCAACCCCATACGACATAGTATAGCTCCTCGGTACAATCGTCCATGCCATCTTCGGGGACACAAATTGGTATATAGTTTTCCTGCAGTTGCTAGATGGATTTGAATCACCAATTTTTCTGATATCAGCAGAACACTCAATAATACCTAGTCAACCAAGAGATTCATATTAAAGCCCAGAGGAAAGGTGACCAACCATAGCATTGAAAGTACTGAACAATATTGTTACTATCACCAACAAATATAATTTTGATGAAGATAATTCAAAATTTATTGCAGAAAAACATTGCCAGGGGACGGCCGGAAGTTCTAGTTGGAGTTAAAAGAGGATGTGAAATGAGAGCTATCATTGATGACATCATATGGATCTGAACCAAGAGCAGAGAATACATCTAAGACAGAGACTTCTATTTTGTTGACTCTGCAAAAGCATTCAGCTGTGTGGATTGTAACAAATGACCGATAACAACGCAAGGAATGGAAATTCCAGAAGGCTGAATTGCGCTAATACAGAATCTATATAGGTTAAGAGGCTCAAAGAGAACAAAGGTATATGTGGTTTAAAATCATAAAATGAGTTTATCAGGGTTTTTTTTCCCTCCATACTTATTTTAATGTGCATACTGAAAATAATACAAGAAACTACACTACAAAACAAAAACAAAAAGCTTGGCATGCAGATTAGATGAAGTATCATTAGCAACTGTCAACATTCAGATGATTTATAGCACTTACTAGTGAAGATCAGAGACTACAGATTCAATATAAATTATGACTCAACACGAAGAAAACACAAATTCTCACAACTGGGTCAATAAGGAATATCATCATTAACAGAAAAATAATTAAAGTCAAGAATTTCATTTTACTTGGACACACAATCAAACCCATGTCTGCTGCATACAGCTCATTAAAGTGTTAAAATGCAAGGGTATCACTTGGAAGAATAAGGATCCAAGCCACAGTATCTTCAATTGCGTCACATGCACGTGAAAACTAGACAGTGAATAAGGAAGGCTGAAGAACCGATGTATCTGAATTGGAATGTTGGTGAAGGACAGTAAATATACCGTTGACTGGCAGAGAAAGGTATAGATCTGACAGAAGTAGCCAGACATGAGAATGGAGAGATTTGTCGCCCACACACGGAACACGTTATCAGGAGGGCGCTCTTCATACCAAAGGCATCAAGCTTGATAAAGTGGAGGGTCAGCAAATATGAGGAAAGCTCCAAATGGATGGACTCAAACAGCAATGATTATGAGGATGTCCCGGACCAAGAAGTGCTTCTCTCTGTTGTGGACAGACAGCCCTGCTATGAGTCAGAATCGACGTGCTGGCACCTGACAAAGATAGAGGGGCAATGCCTTGTTGAAACAGCTTTAAAGAATGAAAGAAGGCAATGGACTACAGCCAGTACAGATAATGCCTAAAGGATTCAGCGTAATTAAAGAATAAATAAATGGGCCAACTGGACTTGAAAGTAAGGAAAGAGAACATATATGGCCGCATGTTATAAATAACAGAGAACTAACAGCATGCATCTCTACTGACTAAGAATTATACAAGAGAAAGAAAAAGGGGCACCTAGCTTCTCGGGCTTTTGATTAAGCTCAAGTGTAGAAAAAGGGTCATTATAAAGGCAGAAAAGAAAGAAAAAAAGCAAAGTTGATATCAGAGGTGACTCTGAAATTTACATTCAATCATAGAGTAGCTAAGGCAAATGGAAGAAATGATGAAGCCCAAGAGCTGAACAAAATATTTCAAGGGGCAGCTGAAAAAAAACACAAGTATTATTGTGAAATGTGCAGAGACCTATAGATAGAAAAGAAAAAGGGAAGAACATGCTCAGTATCTCTTAGACTCAAATAAATTCAAGCCTAGAGTGGCAAAATCAAAGGATTCTATGAGTAAAATATGGACTGATGCATAACGCATCAAAAATACATTGAAAGAATACACAGACTCATTGAAACCAAAAGAACTAAATGGACAGTCGCCCATTTCAAGAGGTCGCATACCATCAAGAACCAACGGTCCTGAAGGAAGAAGTCCAAACTACACCGAAAGCATTAGCCACAATCAAGACTCTAGCAATTGATGGAATGGCCAATCAAAATGTTGCAACAATATACTAAAGCACTGGAAGCACCCCTTCAGGTAGTTGAAGAAATCCGGAAGCAGCTATTTAGCGAACAGCCTGCAAGAGATAAATATTTGTATCCTTTGCAAAGAAAGAAGATACAACAGATATTCAAAATATAGGAAAATATCATTAATAGCTCATGCATGTAAAATTTGTCTGAAGATCATCTAACAATGATTGCTGCAGTACATTGACAAAGAGCTGCCAGAGGTTCAAGCCGATTCAGAAGAGGGCTTGGAATAAGAGCCATCACTGCTCATATCAGATGGGTCTGAGCTGAAAGCAGAGAATGCCAGAAAAGGTTTACTTATGTATTAATGAGCATACAAAGGCACGCGACCATGGACCATAATGAACTGGACAGTCTGGGAGGGTGGGAGCAAATCGTCTTAAGATGTCCTCTGGTAAGAGGGAATTCCTGGGCTCTTGAGTAACAGGATGCATTATTGGACAGGTTAGCCTCATTTCCTTCTCCAAGTATCACAGGGCCATCACCACAAGTAGGGCCCAGGGGGAGAAGCTAACAGTTCAGAGCAGGTAGCTGAGTCACTGAAGGTCTGACCTTCAACTAAGATACGTAAACACTATTTCTCCTGATCTCTGCGAACGGGGCAGAATCACAGCATTCTGCAGGTGTTCATTTCTATTCCCCTCCAGACCCGACTAATTGGCTAAAGGCATCCTTTCTTCTTTGTTTGCCTTCAAAAGAAATTGTCGACATAGCCTTGGTGTAAGAACTTGTCTTGGAATGCAGGATAAGTGACAAGAACTGTACACAAACCTGCCTTGAATAAAGATTTGGAGTGTCTATGCTTTTTGAGCTCCCTAAGCCCCAGTTGTATCTTATCTTATCTTTTTTAATTGCAACTGCGCCCCTCTTGATCCCCTGTTCCATTGGTGAGGAAGGCCGGTAATCTCACACTTTAGAATGAAAATTCCTTAACACTACATTGCACTCATGTGGCTCCTGTACATGCACCAAGAGGTAGTTATGTGAATAGAACATAAGAATGCAGCAAAATTATAATCAAGAATGGTATCTATATCTCAGGGTAGCAGTCTCTCACCACACTTACGCAACCTGTGTAAATAACCAGGATTAGAGCAAGGATGATTAACAACCTGAGATATGCAGATGACACAAACTTGCTTGCTCAACATGAGGAAGACTTGAAGCACTTCATGATTTACATTGGGTGAGTCTTCTGTACGAGACCTATTTAAGGTATTGGAAAGCAAGAATGTTATCTTAAGGACTAAGATGCACCTGACCCAAGCCGTGATATTTTCAAATGCCTCATATGCATGTGAATGTTGGACACTGAATACGGAAGTTCAAAGAAGAATTGAGGAATTTGAATTATGGTGCTGAATTAAGTTGAATTAAAGAATATATTAAGTACCATGGATTGTCAAAATAATAAAGAAGTCACTCTTGAAAGAAGTCCGGCCAGAATGAGTCTTCCAGGCAAGGATGGTGAGACTTCATCTCACGTACTTGGGACATGTCAGGAGAGCGCAGTCCCTGCAAAAGGACGCCATGCCTGGTAAAACAGAAATGGCAGTGGAAAAGAGGAAGGCCCGACACCAGATGGATTAATAAAGTGGCTGCAACAATGGGCTCAAAGCTAAGAATAGGAGGATGACATAGGATTGGGCAGTGTTTCATTCGGTGATGCACAGGGTCACTATGGGTCGAAACTGATTTGATGACACCTAACAAAAACAGCAGCGACAGCCACAAGAACCACCGTATTCTAGACAGATAGTTCTGGGCAAAGAAGTCCCTGACTCGCATCAAAAGTAAGCTTCTTGATTTGTGTTTTGGAGATTACAATGTGTATTTTTATTGTATGAAAATTACATGTGATATTGTAAGTAACTTTATTTTATAATCTCTGGTATAACTGTTTAAAATGAATTGGGAGGTAGTAATATTGGCTATTCAATAAATATTTGTTGAATTATTAATGATTTCTAAGGTATTCCAGGTAAAAATCATACTTTGGCTCAAAATGATTTTATCAATGAATGCAAACATTTCTAATAACAGCATTGTATGAATAGCATCTGATGTGTACTTGCTGTTATAATTTTGGATGTATGCAATTATAAAAACTCCGTGTTCTATTTTATTACAATATATGATTACCTCATAAATCATTTGTAATGCCTAAAGAATAGGAACCTTAAATTGAATAAATGCACAATCAAAAACCTCACTGTCATCGAGTCAATTCCGAGTAATAGGGACTCTACAGGTCAGCATAGATCTTGCTCCGAGTATAACTCCTTCCAGGAATTAGAAAGCCTTGTCTCGCCTTCTGAGCAGTTGGTGGTTTCAAAGTGCTGATTTTGTTGTTAGCAGCTCCAAGTATAACCACTACACCATCAAGGCTCCCTACAAATGAATAAACTAGGCAGAAGGGTTATTGACTTGCTGTAATGAGGTTTTAGTTTTACTGATTAGACATTAGCTGAATTATCAGATGCTACAAATACTACCAAATATTTTACGACTCCTGGAGCTAATTGATATATCTAATTATTCTGTGGATCATCAACTGATATGATTAAATATTCAAGACATAAGCTATATTTTAAAATGTCTACCAATTCAATAGGCTTCATTCATGCACTAGCATCAAGCTTATATAATTTTAATTTGAGTGTAGCAGTGGGAAACTGGTTAAGTAGGTCACTTATAATTGAATCTAATGTATGGTATTTATTTTTAACTTTTAACTAGTCAACAAACAGCTTAGTTGAGTGGTCATAAAAATAATGAAACTTGAGTTTGGCACGAATCTTCAGTTTCACTAGGAGAAAAACAAAAAAAGATAATATAGGTGATTCAGAAGATAACCAGGCCCATTGTTGTTATGATTATTCTGTAGTAAGACAGGAGATTTGAGGGTAATGTATGTGTTCACAATATGAATTAGGTTGATTCCCTTGAGGAGAAATATAGACAGAATAAACACAGATGTAAATAATAATGCTTTTGCTGTTTCTCTTGCATCTGCTCCAAAGTATGTGAGACAAAGTCTGTCATCCTTGCTTCTGGAGAGCGTTCTGGCAGTTTGTCTTTTCCAAGACAGCCCCATTTGTCCTTTTGGCAGTCCCTGGGACTTTCAGTATTCTTCCCCTGCACTACAATTCAATCACATCGATTCTTCTTCATCAAAGTCCCCTTTTTACATGCATATGAGACAACTGAACAGCTCATGGGTTGGATCAGGTTCATCCTAGTCCTCGCATAACGTTCTTGCTTTCCAATGCTTTAAAGAGACTTTGTGTAGAAGATTTGCCGGATGCAGATCTCTTGATGGCTGCTTCCAGGAGCAATGATTATAGATGCAAGCTAAAAAATGTTAGGCAATTTCAATCTTCTCTTCATTTCTCATGATGCTAACTAATGGGCTAGCTGTGAGGGTTTTGCCTTTCTTTATATTGGGTTGTAATCCCTACAGAAGGCTGCAATCCTTGATCTTCATCATCAAGGGCTTCAGGTTCTCAAAGTGACATCTCTGCTATACTTTTAAGAGGTCTCGTGCAGCCAATTTAGCCAATGCAAATTTTTCTTGGAACTCTTGACTGCTGCTTCCATGAGCACGGATTCTGGATCCAAGCCTGATGAATTTCTTGACAACTTCCATCTCTTCTCCATTTATCTTGATGTGACTTATTAGTTCAGTTGTGGGGATTTGGGTTTTCTTTACAATGAGTTGTAGTCCATAGTGAAAGTGGTAATCCGTAATCTTCATCAGCCAGTGCTTCAAGTCCTCCTCACTTTCAGCAAGCAAGGTTGTGTCTGTCATCTGCGTATGTTTGTTACTAAGCCTTTCTTCAATCCTATACTCATGTTCTTGTTCATATACTCGAGCTTCTGATTATTTTCTCGATATACAGATTGAGTAAGTATAGGAGAGGATTCAACCTTGACACAGAACCTTCTTGATTTTAAACCACACGATATCCCCTTGTTGATTTGGCACAACTGTCCCCTTGATTCATGCACAGCGTCCTCATGCGCACAATTAAGTGTTCTGGAATCCCTGTTCTTCCAACGGGAATTTTTGTTAGAGTATGCTAACTCTCATAATCAAGTTCAGGTGTGCCTTCTTCTAAAGCCAGCCTTCTTTCTTTACATCTAACCACTGTGCTATCATGCTCCCTCTACAGCAGAGGTAGTAGGATACAGAAATACCGTATATACTTCAGTATAAGCTGACCCGAATATCTGCCAAGGCACCTAATTTTACCACAAAAACTAAATGTGCTGAAAAACTCGGCCTATACACGAGTAATTGTGGTAAATGACATAGCTCTTGCACATTTGGAGAATATACACTAAAAAAAATTTTGTAAGCAATATAATACTTGACTTAAGAAGCATAGCATGATAACGACATCAGAATGCTAAATGGAAGACATTTGGTTTCCAGTGAATTTCATACAAGAGTTCTTGAAATATTCCAATACCTTTTAACTTTTTGAAGCCCACTTATATATCAGATCTATAATTACTTACACTTGAAATATCAGATCTATGATTACCTACACATGAATCTAATACTCCTGTGGCCTTTTAAATTTGCTTTTAGTTCCAACACACACACACACAAATCACTGCCGCAGAGTTGTGACTCATAGTAACCCTACACTTCTGTACCTCACACAAAGGCTCGATTCCCATTTTTCTTCATTTGAAAGCTACAAAATCTTTGTTACACATTATGCTATAAGTAATATTTAGCCACCCCTTGATCTATACTCATAATCTCATTAAATTATGAAAATTAAATCATGCACCACTACTGAGCACTGTCATTTTAAGATACAGATGTCCTTACATATTATAATTTTCCAAATTTATTTTAAAATATGGAAAGAACCTTCACTGTAACTATCTCAGCAGAGGGATAGTTATAGTTGGTGAGGTTTTCATTGGGACAGAGATAGAACAGCTGTTATTTTGACATAGAAAAATTCATCTTACTACTGTTTCCCCGAAAGTAAGGCATCCCCCGAAAATAAGACCTTATAGTTTTGCCTCTCACTGAAATATAAGGCATCCCCCGAAAATAAGACCTCCCTGAACATAAGGCCTCCCTGATAATAAGGCCCCCCGAAGCTACCATAACTCTGGACTTGACCGTGTTGGCCACAGTGCACCTGGAGCAGACAGGAAGTGCGAGTAAATGTACCTAGATTATGAGTAAAAGTACCATAGATTGTTGTACATGGAAATAATGGTAGTAACAAGAAATCCTTGATACTGTAGGATTCAGTTTGTATGGTTATGCTGGTTTGTGATGACAACTACTACCGTACCATATACAGGTAATACATTTCCTTTTTTCTTGTTCAACAGTAAATGTGTACCATATTCTTCTTCATGGAAAAATAAGATATCTCCTGAAAATAAGACCTAGCGCGTCTTTGGGAGCAAAAATTAATATAAGACATTGTCTTATTTGGAGGGAAACAAGGTGGTGGCCACACGTTTACTAATCTTTGATCATATGCTCACTCATGTAGCTAGTGGAAAATATTTAGTATCAGAAGGTGGTCAGTAAGAGTGTGAGGAACACATACAGAGGGTATATACTGAGCAAGTAAAAGTACCATATATATTCAAGTATAAGCTGAGTTTTTTCAGCACATTTTTAATGTAGTTTGTGTGGTAAAATTAGGTGCCTTGGCAGATATTTGGGCCAGCTTACACTCGAGATATATGGTAGTATATACTATAGTCCATACTTTGCTATGCCTGACATTTCTATTTTGTGTCATGTTCTTAATGGGCCCGATAGCCCATCACAGAAGAGGGCAACTGACAAACTAATTCAATAAGATTTTATCTTCCATAAATCTCAGTCTTGAGCACTTGTGATCAGAAACAATGAGCAATGATCCACCTGATAGCAGGAGCCTTAACGATTTCATCACCGTGAGCTTCCCTGGTTCCTGTCCTTCTCAAGACTTCCCTTTCAAACCTTCTCTTTGTTTCTATTCTCTACTTGCTTTAGTTATTTTCTTATTGCTAAAAATGGTCCAAAATGGAAGTTGGTACCGTATGTATATGAATAGACTAGGGAAATCACAGGCATTGCTTTATTGTGTTATTTCTTCTACTCTGCAGTGAGTTAGGAGATGAGAGACTACTCATGTCAAATACTGTGACAGTGTTTACAACATTCAGTAAATCCATAAGATTGGCTCTTACAGAGGCATCATAGGCGAGAAAATAAAACCAATTCAAATACAGAGTTCTATCTGGTTGGCCTATGACTAGGGCAAGACTATTTCTTATCAGAAATGCATTGCTTCCTGGTGATTTAAGAAAATTAGACCCAATGTAGTATAGTCAGGTCAGTAATATGCAGAGAAAATCATATTTTTAAAAACATGCATCACTTCCATTGTTTCTCTATTTTGTCACTTTGTTAAGAAGCCTACTGGATGAACGTTGGGAGGACTGAAGAAAGAGAATGAGTACATCTAAAAAGTGAACCAATCTATCTATCCATTTACGGAAAGCGTTTTGCAGCAGTATTGACAATGAAAAACCACATGAACCAGCCCCATTTCATGGAGTTACTTCATAGTTTGTCCGAAAATGATATGAAGCAAACTCAAATTATCTTAAACAAAATATGAAATTTAACAATTCATTTAAATTGTAAAGTTAGGGGGTGTACCTGCAGCAAAAATGAAGCAACCAGACACCATTTTCAAGACTGAACATTTTAGCTTTACTTTTCCTTGTGGCTTCCTTCAGTATCTGTTTTTTAGTAAAAAGTGGGTATTCACTATGACAGAAGACATGTATGTGACCATATTATAAAATATTAGCTTCTATCTCCAAGTTTCTAGAAGTCATATTTTAGCATAAACTTCTGACTTGTTTTAATATGTGCTTGAGTTAGCTTATTGTACCAACCTGGCCGATAAACATATGTGGGGTTAATTGAAGGGCGGAGGGATAAATGGCTTGGTGAGCCTCACCTTTGGAGTTCTCAGGTCTCTTGCTTTGTGATGGTTAGACCAGGGTGCAGCTGCCTTAGCCAGTTCCTGCTTCAGCTTGCAAGGCTGACTTCCTGCAAGATAGCCCCAAGGAGAAGCCACATGGACCTACCCTGATGCAGCCTGGGTGCTGAAGCAGCCCTGTGGAGACCCCTGCCAGGGCTGAGATGTTTACACATTCACTGACTCAGCTCTCCTCCTGCGGTCGGCATCATTGTGTCTGTTTTGCCAGATGGAGGAGAACTTTGTGGACTGGTGTTGGACATGTGGGTTAATGTTGGACTTGTGGGCTTGGGCAGCACTGGGTTGGGGTGTTTTCTTGATGTGCACTTAACCTTTATATAAACTCTCTTATACATGAGCTTCTGTAACCCTAGTCAAATCTGGGTTAGTAATAACGCTGTTGCTTTCTCAAATAGCAGGCAATGAGAATTCTGTGGAGTAGGTGAGGGACACAGTATTCTGTGGAACAGGTAAGGGACATAGGTGATAATAATGGGGGAGAAGGTCCTTGGTAGACAAAAACATGAGCCACAGATTGTAATAAAATTATATTTTAAAATATGAAGTACCATACAAATATTAGCCTTAGATATCAAGGATTAAAAAGACATAAAGATGGGAATCAAGTGAATTACTTTTATTAAAGAAAAATAAACTTAAGTAGAATAATCAACCCCAGAATTATACTGATTATAAAAGGATCAGTTCTACCATAGCAAGTTCTAACTCTCTCATGACTCAGTGATGTCCTACAACTTCTGCTAACTATAGTAAAACCTAGAAGAGTCGGTTATACACAGTGTGGTGTCTGTAGAATACTTAATGATCATCAAATATTAGCTCCTTGATTCTGATATAATTAGTATCACTTTTTTCACTACAAGATAATTTATTTTACCTTAAAGGATAATAAACAGAACAATTAAATAAACAATTATATGGTAATAGGTTTAGGGTAAACTTAAAAAAAAGTAGATAGATAAATAAGTAAGTTTGGCAATCAATTACAAATAAAAAGTGTAAAGTATCCAATAAATTCTCAGTACTATTTTGGTAATCTGAAGAATTAAAAATATATAAAACTCCATAATTCAATAGCACTAAAAGTTAATCTCAGTTAAGACACATATTTTATTAGTTTGCTATACTGTCACTGATAAAGAACTGATCTTCAAAAGTTTAGACCTAACATAATGTTGCTTCTTAAGAGATCTCTACTCTTTCTGGGAAATAACATATAGAAATTGATTCAGTGATTTGATGTCAGTGTGGAAATTCCTGAATAAGTACCTGTTTGAAAAATCAGATCTACTCCTATCATCCCGAAGTCCGTTTGTTTGTTTGTTTTCCCGAAGTCCTTTAATGCTTTCCAAATACCTGCCTTCAAATGTTTGTGCTCAGTTGATTCATTCACAATGTAATTTTTTAAAGCCTCACTCTGACTACACCATTACATCACTCAGTTCCAAAAAATGTTTCATACGTCTTTAAACACACTAGTGGCTCCCAGCAAGTTAGCCTGGAATGAATTGTTCTCAGATGACCTTTCTCAATGTCTCTAGCTGTCACAATCAATCTACCTTTCCAAACCTAATTTATAGAACCTTATCAACCTCTCCAAGGGCTGGCTATGTATGTTCTTACACAGCCCTCATAACTCCCAGCGCCCAATTTCTACCTTGGTTTACTTGGTCTCTGCGTTTGCGTTTGTTTATTTTAAAGATAGTCAATTATTTTCTAAAGACAAAAAACTCACTAAAAATAGGTGTCCTCATAGTAAATATACTCAAAATGTTTTCACTGATTGTCTTGGTGTTAGCTACTACTAAGTTGATTCAACTCATAACAACCCAATGTGTGCGGAGTGAACTGCTTCATAGAGTCTTCAAGATCTTTCAAGAGCAGATGAACAGCCTTAATTCAGAAGCTATTCTGTGGGGATTTGAACCTTAATCTTTTGGTTAACAGTCCAGCAAAACCACAAGAGAAAGACGAGGCTTTCTACTCCCATAAAGAGTTACAATTTCACAAACACACAGGGACAGGCACTGCTACCCTGTCCTAGAAGTTCTATATGACGGAAATGACTGGATAATATGAGGTGTATTTGTGTGTTTTTGGTTTTGTTCTTAATAACTCCTAGCTAGATGCATATTCAATGTCAGATAAAGTTGTTCTTGTCTCAGATAATACTTGGAAACCAAGCATTGATTTAGCAATTTCTCTCCACTAGTGTAAGGGGGAGATAGAGAAAATATAACTGGTACATTTAAGTGAAAATTCAGAAGGAAAAGAATCAGAAGATAAAAAGACCATATAGACATGACCAAGAAGCATTTTTTAAAATGAACAACATCATTAATCATCAGGGGAAAGCAGATCAAAACCACTAGGTGAAACCACTTCGCATCTACTAGAATGGGACTTAAAAAAAATAAAGCAATGTGGGCAAGGATGTGAAGAAGTTAAAACCCTGGTATACTAATGGCAGGAACTATATAATGGTAAAACTGCTATGGAAAATATGTTGGCTGTTCAACAAAAGTTAACATAGAATAACATATAGTAGAGCACTTCCATTCCTGGATCTCTACCCCAGACTACTGAAAGCAGAGAATCACACATCATACACCAATGTTTGCTGTCGCACTGTTCACAACGACCAAAAATTAGTCACAACCCAAGCGTTCATCAGGTGAATGAAAAAACAAAATATGGTATATAGATACAATGGTTTTACTCAGCTAGTAAGAGACTGAAGCTATGAAACAGGCTACTACATGGATGAACCTTGAGAATATTGTGTTAAGTAAATCAGCTAAACACAAGCACTGTATGGTCTTACTTAAATAAAATACCGAGAATGGGTAATCCACTGAGACAGAAAGATTAATAGTTACCAGGGGAACTGCGTAAATTAATTAATTTTTAGTTTAATAGTTTTAGAATTAATAGTTACCTGCGTAAAGGGGAAAATAAGAAGTTATAAAAGTTCATTTAAAATGGTGATTTCATACTATGTAAATAACACTTCATTAAATGTTTAAAGAAATAACGTATCAATGGGAGTGTTGCCCATCATAGCAACCCCATGGAAAGTGTGAGGAACATTTTTGCCAAAAAGGCTTCTCAAAGAGATAAAGGGTCGGTTCACTCCTTATCAGACCATTTTCCTCGGCATAATTGTCAGCTTGTTAGTTTAGGGGTCCATTAGCACCTGTGTGAAAGCCTTTTTAAAAGCTGCACTAATCAGAAATGACGCTTCTAGTTTTTCTATGAATTTTTTTCCTGGTATTTCTGATAAATGTCCGTCAAATATTGAATAAATCTTATAGCATTAAAAGATAAGCAGAAGCACCTAAGAGCTTCTTTGGGACACTTATTTGGTCAAATTAAAGCTCCTAGATTTGGGGGGGCGGGAAGGGGAAATTGTGTAGCAGAAAGTATTAGTAGTTAAGTGCGGCAGAGAAAAATGAGGGATCAGCAGCTATCTGTTTTAAGAGCCATTCATATTAGGAAAAGAGAGACAGAGAACACACACATTGGGAGGGGCTCTGGATTTTTTTCTGACACCTAACCAAAGGCTGGACCCCAAAGGGCCCGTGGATGAAAGAAGGAGGAGGAGCCCTGGTGCTGCAGTGGCTGCAGTGTCCCCAATCGGGAAGCACCAGTCTCTCCGACAAGAAAAGGCGGACTTTCTAGTTACAAGCAGAAAAGAGTTATAGTCTAGACCCAGGAGCACTTCTACCCTGGGCTAGAGGTCACTACACATGGAGGGAGTTTATGAGAGAGGAGGGAACTTCCTACCACACAGCAATTCTGCCAACTAGAAAACCAGGCCTTTCTACCCGCCAATCTATTAACATGCCGTCCTCTAGAAAACCAAGTTGGAAACAAAGACAGTGGAAAAAACTTGACCTTTCTAGACTTATTTCTCAGGATCCATAAGAAAAAATTAACATATGTAAAGTACCTACCTACACCAAAGTGACTGCATACAATAAATACAAAACAGAAGGAAGTTATTAAGAGCTTTGTTTTGCCATCCAAAATAGTTCCTTTCATTTTTTTTAATTTAATCATTTTATTGGGGGCTCGTACAACTCTTATCACAATCCATCCATCCATTGTATGTCAAGCACATTTGTACATTTGTTGCCACCATCATTCTCAAAACATGTGCTTTCTACTTGAGCCCTTGGCATCAGCTCCTCTGTTTTATCTTCATGGTATAAAGAAATGCATGTCCTTTGGCAGGGTGAGGGCAGAGGGTTACAATTGAACAAGGAAAGGAAGTCTGAAAACCCTCCGGTTCGCATCAGCCAGAGTACTTAGTAAGGCCCACCACCGAGATCTTGATGATCTTGTTGGACGTTCCACATGAGATTATTCATGTTGTTTTACTCATTTTTGTGCCTAAAATATATTAGCAATAGCTTCTCGTGCCATTAGGTATTTTAAAGTACCTAATGGTATTTTAAAGAAGTACCTAACGGTACTTCTTGATCATACAGGTGTACCAGACTTTATTTACCCACTACACTATTGTTGATTCCAAATTTTGCTTTAATAAGTGATGCTGTGGTAAGTGTCAATGAAGCAAAATATTTATACACTGAGTTTGAGAAAATATTTTTCTAAGTTTAGTTGGTAGCTATAATTACAATTATTATTCTCACATACAATAATCACTTGTGCAGTACCTATTTTGACTGTCAAGTAAATATTTGAAAGATTAAGATAAATTTTCTGTTTCTCACTTACTGAGATGGTCCGGCTTTGTAATTCTTCCCCTCAGGGTACACACAGTCTGGTCAGATGTGAAAGCAGCCTGAGGATGATCATCCTTAATAAAAAACCTAAAGCTGAAAAAATTATGTTAGATGTCTTGGAGTGGAAAGCATCAGCATTGGGATACCTGGTTGGAGGAAGAGATTCAGTATTACAGAGCACAGTCGATCCCCAAGGAGGTGACTGGACCTGAAAAAAGTGGGTAGCACCTAAGAAACTTGAACCCCAGCAAAATACAGCCTACATGAGACACAGACAAGAGAACTCCTGGACTTCAAGGATCTCTGGGGCTCCAAAAAGATGATGACATCATTAACCATGAGAAACTGAACAAATGGGCCCACCTTCCATCGAGCATTGCAACCTCCTTGTATGCTCTTACAAGGTAATATAAGACCAATAGAGACAGATAGCTAATTGCCTAGCACTCCTTGGGCATAAAAATGTAAAATACTAGTTGGATTGATTTAAGAAATATTAAAAATCACAATTCTTTCACAACTTCTTTGGAAAAGTTAGAGTCACATGCTCCAGCTGTATGTAATGTACGGAAATGGAAATGTCTGTCCAGCTTATAACAATGTTCAAGCCCCTAAGAGAATGACTGGAACATTTCAAGCACTCAATACGTATTGAACTGGATAAGAAAGTACAAATAGCATAGAAATATTGACCACGCATTAGAGCACATGTTAATTCCGGCTGGGGGATAATGAAAGGGTAGGAGGATGAGGAAGCAGCATCCGGCAGAGCCTGAATCTACAGGTCTCAGCCAGGTGGCTAGCAGGCCTTTCCTGAGCTACGTAGGAAGGCCAGAAATGAACGCCAAACTTATTTTCCTGACCACTTTGTTCTCCTTACTTCCTCTCCCAGGGCTGCAGTTCCCTTTAGGTTTAGTTAGTGGCTTCCACTCCTCCAGGTCCTGATCGCCGTGCTAACCCACCATTTGAAATGTGCCTTCACCTCCCTCACTCGTTTCTCTTGGGTGAACTGCAGTTCTGATTTGTATGGCCTTTGATCCCCATGTCTCTCCCTTTTCATGTGTAGATGAGGACTTCAAGGGCCAAGGCTATCAACAAATTAATCTGGCTGCAGGGAATTGTATGAAAATGACATGAGCATAAGTCCGGTCAAGGAAAGGACAATGATGTGCAATAGTCTATAGAACAGAGAACGAGAAAGGAGAAAAATCCGTTCTACTGTTGAATCCGTTCTACTACCTGGCAACCTCGTGTGGCAGAGCAGAGCTGGTCTCCACAGCGTTTCCAATGACTGGTTTTTCTGGACTACGGAGCAGTTCCACTGTTTCCTACAGCGTTCTTCTGAATCAGAGTTGACACAATGGGACCCCATGATCAAGCCTTTCCTCGAAAGCATCAGGCCTATTAACCATTTAAAATACCCTAAACAATCCTAGATATTAAATACCTTAAAATTTTAATTGAGAATGCACGTTTATTTCTATCACAGACAATAAACATAACTAGAATCATACAAAACAATTGTTGCTTTTAAGAGTTTTCATGACAATAATATATCATTCAAAGACCTAGTTTGTTAAACATATGCTTTTGAGGTGTGGAGAAACCTAAAAAACACCCCAAAAAACTAGAGCTTTTTAAAAAAATTGTGGTAAATATATAATCAACAAAATATTTGACATTTCTATAAGTTTTATACATGTAGTTCAGTGGTATTATGTTCATCTTATGTTTCACTCATCAGCATTAACAGTTTCTAATTTTTTCCATGATCCTTAACAAAAAGCTCTGTGCCCCCTAAGACACTATATTTTAAGAGGTAGGGGTCACTTCTCAGCTAAGAAATCTATGTCCACACAAAGGCTTGTAAAGACTGAGAATTTATACCAGGAAATTAGAAATTTAAGAGAATTTATATTATGCATATTTTAATACAATTGGTGATTTTTAGAATCCTAAGAATCATAAATACAAATATTTCATTCTTAATATTTTTAAATATATAATTACTTTTTTTTTAAATGCAAAAAGACAAGTTACTGAGTAGGAAGATTTCGCCAGAAGTCATGTATCTGCTAAGAATCGAATAGCCAAAAGTTACATAAAACTTAACTTAAGCCAAAATGCAAATAACCCAATCATTAAATGAGCAAAAATTTGACTAGCTGTTTCACCAAAGAGGGCACTCAAATGTCCACCCAATCCATGGAACACCGTTCATGGCATGTTCAATATCATTAGCCATTAGAGAAAGATGCAAATCCAAACCACAATGAGAAATGACTTCACTCTTATTAGGATGACTAAGATTTAAATAAGAAACAAATCATACATAATAAATGTTGAAATTAGAACTATGAGCTATTGTGGTGGAAATGCAAATGGTGGGACTACTGTGGAAAACCTCACAGCAGTTCCGCAAACTAAAACGAGAACTGCTGTATCAGCCAGCAATTCCACTCCGAGGTTTATACCCAAAGACTTAAAAGTAGAGATTCAAACTCATCCATCAATCTTGATGTTCACTGAAGCACTTTGCACAATCACCGAAAGCCAAAACCAACCTGAATGCCCATTAATGGATGAATGGATAGAAAAGAATGTGTGCTACCCTACCTATCAGCAAGCTTCAAAAAGTTTGTAGAAATGCTTCATTGTCTTTTAATTCTATTACTTTTACTAATATTTTGAAGCCCCATTGTACAATGGAATAGTACATGGCCAACAGCAAAAATGGAATCTTGAGATATGCTACAATAGTGATGGAGCTTGAAGATAACGTTGAGTGAAATGAGTTAATCACAAGTTGCAAAGAAACATTCTATGACCTCACATATAAAAAGATAAGAACAGGAAAATGCACGAAATCAAAGTTTATTCATTGTGACCAGGAGTGCGTGGTAAGAGGAAAATGGTGATTACTGCTTATGGAATCATGTGTTTCGGTTTACAGTGTGGGACATTGCATTAAGGGCAGTGTCATACATCTGATCAATGCAATTCCTGTCAATAAATTGTATGCCTGGAAAAAGCTGAACTGGAAAAGTTTGTGTGACAGATATATTTACAAGGACTAACGATAGTAACTGCTGAGTCTGCAATGCGTCAGCCGAACACCTCATGAAAAATGATCCTTGTCTTGGAGGTTTACAGTCATGGTTTCAGGAGGGTTACTAGTCACTTGACCCCGTAACTGGTCTCCTCCTACCTCCCTGTGTAATGCCTAGGGTCTTAAAAGCTTGCAAGTGCCCATTCCCAGTCTAACATTTTGTCTCTATTCACCTGCAGCAACAGGAAGACAAAGAGGAGAAAGACAATGGCTAATTGCTTCCATAAACAACTGCCCACTTGCCATGAGACCAGAATATCTGGATGGTGTCCAGCTACAACTAGGCTTTTGATCAAAGATACTACAGAAGAGTCTGGACAAAAAGGAGTAAAATACAAAGCAGAATTTCAAGTTCTCATTCACGCCACACTTTCCAGAGCCAAGGAACTTGGGAAAATCTCTGAAACCATTTCCGTGAGTAATCTTTATAACCTTAAACCCCAATCCCCTAAAATCTTCTTAAAACCCAAGAATCTAGCTTAACTAGTAAAGGATATCTGCCCTGAGTATTGTGCTCTTTTTAGAATGGTCTACATGGATTCAAATTAACAACTGCAATCCAAAAGATTAGACAGGAAACCTAGGGGGCCCAGAGTTCATGCTGATGGGGAAGGAACACCCCAGAAAAGGAGGGTGAGAATGGTTGTAGCCCTTGAAGAACAGAATCCCTGTCACTGACTTGCACAGGTAGATATATTGAACTAACAATTGTTCTGCTGTGTGCAGTCCAACGAAACCTAAAACGATTAACATCGCGATGCTACTTTGAAAAAAAATCACACAAAGAGAAGCTTCATCAAACTTCAACAAAGCTGATGGTAGACTCACCTTGTCTTATGCTAATGAAATGCTGCAAGAAAGAAGATGTAGTGCACAGAAATCTTATTTGTCTGTGTTGCAAAGGGAAACGCGGTGTTGGCCTAAGTCAGCCATGAGTGATCCAAGGAACAAAGTCATTTCTCCTCAGCTTTGTGGAGAAGCTTAGGCTTGGAGGCTACCACGCTTGACCATCACCTTGCCGACTGAGCTAAAGTCCCCCAATACCTGCTGGCCCCATTTTCTACTTTGGGGCCTAAGTCATCTCTGGTGTGTTCTAACTTAGTATTTGGTTTCCAAAGTTTATAAAGTTGGGTAAGGATTTTACAAAGAAGCAAAATTAAGTTGAGGTTTAGTCAGGTTTAGTCAACTTTACAAGATTCCATTTCACGGCCTGTGAATCCAATCAACACTCAAAAATTAGGAGCTTGCTCAGCTAGTGTGTGGATTATCGAGGTCATTTACTTTTCTTCCTTCAGTTGCCTCTCCTTTGACGATTCAATTGTCTACATGCATTTCTAGTAGGCAATATACAAGTAAAGGAAAGTCAAAAATAAACAAGTAAATAAAGCTGTGGAATCACTGTTAGGGGTCATCGAATTGACTCCAACTCATAGCACCCCTATATACAACATAATTAAACACTGCCTGATCCTGTGCCAACCTCACAATTGTTTTTATGGAATCAAAGAATACATAAAATCAATAGTTTTATTCCCTAACTTGTTGTTTGTTAGTGCTAGTTAGAAATGGCCATCATAAATACAAATTACATACAACAGAAAATAAATAGACAAGAAAGTGTTGTCTGGAAATGCTGAAGCGAACACTCTGGAGGTACAAGCTGCCAGCTGCTAACCGCAAGGTCATGATTCAGAGCCTCCAGCTGCACCTCGGGAGGAGGTGAAGAGGGCAGTCTGCTTCCGCGAAGACTTGAAAGCCTTGGGACCCCTGAGACAAGTATCCTCTGTCCTGGAGGGCCTCTGAGTCTGAGCTAGTACAACCACAATGACTTTCACTGTAATGGGCTAGGAATGTTGAAATTCTTTATTGGATAAAAATATCTTTTTAGTAAGTTGTCAATATCCTAGTGCTTTATCATGATGATGCAAGAAAGAACTATTTCTCATAAGCATATTTCTGTTGGGGGCATTAATAATGTCATGATCTAATGGACAAGTCTACTTGAAATGAAATAAGACTACATACTTGATTCAAACTAAGAAACAGTGATATACATCATCATTCAAATAATCGAGTACAGCTTTATTAGTAAATTTCCCCCCTAAATATTAAGTCCAGTAAGAGAAGACTCATTTTTTCAGCCTTTCTCTTTTTCTCTCTCTGAAAACTCTGATTTGGTTTCTATACACTGGTCATAGGTACACTCTTTAGGGAGTTACTTCAATAGATTCAATTAAAGTGAATCCTACTAGTATTCTGAAAGTTAAATTTAGCCAAAGGTTCGAAGGTAGGTGTCACTTCCTGGGATATTAAAAACAAGATGAAAGTGAGCTCCTCTCTGGAACTTGCCCCCTTAGTAACTAAAGAAAATAAAGGTCACTGTATGTTTTCTATTAAAAAAACCCTATTTTTGTAGGTTTGTGTAAGGAGGGTTAAGACAGAAAAAAAAATATTGGTTTTTAATACCCTGAGACATCATAAAATCAACTGCATTTTCTGTGAACAAAGTATTAGGATTTTATTATGTTCTATTTATCATATAAGCACTTCCTTACAAGAACATATCCACTTAAAAACAAGAAAAATATGTAAATTTGAGAAAGAAATCGAGTGAGCAAATTATTTGTCTTAGGTAGGTTATTTACAAATCTATTAAGTTACTCAACAAATCTTTATTATGCTCCAGCCTACCAATAGGCTGTAGAGATGTTTGTTTCCCTTGTGCAAGGACTTGAAATTAGAAAACTAAAAAGAACATGCTCAGCATATCTGAAAGTGAACGAATTCAAGAAAAAAGTAATACCTCGAGTTGCAATATTGAAAGATTATGTATGCAAAACACTGTATGCAAAATACTCTCAGGGAGCACCAAGAGAAGATAGAAATAATACATAGTCAATGTACAAAAAAGAACTAGTCGACAGTCCACCATTTTCAAGAGGTAGCATACGAGCAAGCATCAATGGTGCTACAGGAGGAAGTTCAAACAGTACTGAATGCACTGGCAAAGCCAACGCTCCAGGAATTAATGAAATCCCCATTGCAATGTTTCACAAAGCTGAAGAGGCACTCATTCATCTATGCCAGAAAATTTGGAAGAAAGCTACTTGGCCAGCTGATTGGCAGGATACCTATTTGTGCCCATTCCAAATAAAAATGACCCAATAGAATGCTCAAACTATAGAACCTTATCATTGATATCACACACTGAAGATCAGCCAACAACTGTTCAAGCAGTACACTGATAGAAAACTGCCAGAAAGGCAGGCCACATTTGGAAGAGGATGTGGAACAAGGGATATCATTGCTAATGGCAGATGGAACTTGGCTCAAAACAGAGAACACTAGAAAGATGTTTACCTGTGTTTCATTGACGATGCAAATTCCAGAACACTTCCTGTGCTCATGAGGTTTTTGTACATAGATCAAGAAGCAGTTGATCAAACAGAACAAAGGAATACTGCATGGTTTAAAATCAGGAAGGGTGTGTGTCATAATTATATCTTCTCTCCGTACTTGTTCAATCTCTATGCTGAGCTACATTCTATATCAGAGAAGCTGGATTATATGAAAAAGAATGTGGCTATCATACAGTTAGAAGGAAGCCTTATTAACCTTGCTTGCTGAGCGTGAAGAGGAATTGAAGCACCTGCTGATGAAGATCAACGTTTTAGCCTTTAGTATGGATTACAACTCAATATAAAGAAGACCAAAAATCTTCACAAGGGGACCCAAGGTGACATCATGATAAATGGAAAAAGGGTTGAAGTTGCCATGGAAGCAGCAGTCAGGACACCAAAAGACAAGGCATTAAGTAAATCTGCAAAAGACCTCTTCAGAGTATTGAAGAGCAAGCATGTTACTTTCAGTATTAAGGTGAGCCTGACCCACGCTATGGTATTCTCCCTTGCATCATGTGGATATGAAAATTGTATACTGAATAAGGAAGACCTTGGAAAAATGGATAATTTAATTTGTGGAGCTGGACAAGATTATTGAAAGTATTATGGACTGTTAAAAAGACAAACCAATCTGTATTGGAATAAGTAAGGCCGGAGTGCTCCTTAGAAGCAAGGATGGCAAGACATCATCTTACATACTTTGGACATGTTGTCAGGAGAGACCAGTCCCTAGATACATCATTTTTGTAAAGTGGAAGGACAGTGAAATAGAAGAAGACCCTCGAAGAGATGGATTGATACAGTGGCGGCATCAATGAGCTTGGGCATAGGAACAATTGTGAGGATGGCACAGGACGGTGCACTGTTTTGTTGTATTGTGCACAGGGTCACTCTGGGTTGGAGCTCACTCCATGGCATCTAACACTAACAACATAGATTTGTCCCATTTTAACCCCTAAAGTTACTTATTGTTTTAATATCTAGGGGAGCTTGCCATTGGAGAGTCAAACTCTAGAGATTTTCATTCAAGCCCATAAAGCACACAACTATACTCTCATATACAAATGATACTGGCAACATTTTGGACTACATGTTAATCAGTATATTTAGTCATTTAATTGTTAAAACTCAAATTTACTTACACAGGTAAAGTATTACTTTCTTATTGAACTTGTCTTAGTATTGCTTTCTTCTTATAATCTCTGTCACTGTGCCAGTTGAAGACATTGCTACCCGGACAAAGACAATTAGAGTTGCTCCCCCAACTTTACTCCATAACTGGTATATACGTTCAATGTTACTCTGATTCTTTTTAGCACATACATTTTCTATAAATCTATCTCCTCCAAAACCTTCCCCAACACTTTGAACAAAGAGATTGGTTTTAAACAGGTGATCTTGAGATGTCTACTTGTCTTGTTTCATGTTGCACAAGGCTGTGTGGTCAGTGACCTTCTTCTGGACTGCCTCGCTCATAGTTAGCTGGATGAATTGCTCTCCTTGGGCCTAAACGCACCTAGAATGCCTCAAAATGGTGAACAGCTAGTTTGCTGCTACTCAACTGAAGAGGCATGACCAACCATCATCGTAATCATTTATTTACTCCCCCGTAAAGCTGCCCTCATACTCTCCCGATTGTGAAAGATCAACAGGAGCTGGTTCCACAGCCCAGGAAGCACACCGTGTTCTCATTCAAGCACTTCTCACCGGCACTGAAAGAATGAGAAAGAAGGGCGAAGGCAGGAGTGGGTTGTGAGTTCCACCCGGCACCCAGGGATGTTTACCTGGTGTTCATCTAAGGCTGTGCTTCACACCTGAGGAGTAGATAACACCACAATGAAGACTTATTGTGAGTCAGACATTAGTATTTATGGGTCGACTGAGGTAGGAGTGTCCAAATGGATAGAAAGTCAAAGAATATCTTAAGAACCCTTATTTTTATTTTTCATTTTATTGGGGGCTCTTATAGCTCTTATCACAATCCATGCATATATCCCTTGTGTCAAACACATCTGTACATATGTTGTCTTCATCTTTTTCAAAACATTTTCCTTCTACTTGAGCCCCTGGCATCAGCTCATTTTCCCCCTCCCTCCCCCATGTCCCCTTAATAATTTACAAATTGTTCTTTTTTTTCATGTCTTACACTGACCTCCGTCTCATTTTACCCACTTTTCTGCTGTCTGTCCCCCTGGGAGGGGAGCCATACATCAATCATTGTGGTTGGTTCCCCCTTACCCTCCTAGCATCACTGCTCCTCTTACTGGTCCTGAGGCATTTATCTGCTCTAGATTCCCTGTCTTACGAGCTCTTATCGGGACCAGTACACATGTCCTGCTCTAGCCAAATTTGTAAGATAGAATTGGGGTCATGGTAGTGCGGGGGGAGGAAGCATTAAAGAACTAAAGGAAGGTTGTGTATTTTGTCGATGCGATACTGCATCCTGACTGGCTCTTCTCTTCCTTGTGGCCTTTCTGACAGGGGCGGGTGTCCAATGGGATCGAGTATCAGGCATCAAAGACCCAAAACAAACAAAAATCCTTTTTTATTATTAGTCACCGTCAAAGCCCAGATTTAAATATCCTCATTAACATGAAGAAGTAAATTTCAACAATTGTGAGCGTCATCTCCATGCATCTTTTATAGATTGGGGGTTTACAAGACAGCAAATGCTCTGTCTACAATTCTCCATACTACATGAGATTTGGCACTCAAACTGACACCTATGAGATGTCAGTGAAATAACGTGTCTCATTTGAGACAGGCATCCTTACAAGGTATTTTTTAGACCAATTATCCACATTCCGAATTCCAAGGACATTATGATTCATTGTTACTGTTATTAGGTACAGTGGAGTCGTTCCTGACTCACAGCCACCCTCCGTAGAATAGAACAAAACACTTCCCAGCCCTATGCCATCCTCAGTTGTTAAGTCTGAGAGCATAGATGCAGCCATTGTGTCGATCCATCTTGTTGAAGGTCGTCCTCTTTGTCACTGTCCTGCTACTTTGGCAAGCAAGATGTCCCTCTCCGTGACCTGATCTTTCCTAACAGCATGTCCACAGGGTGTGAAACCAAGGCCCTCCTTGCCTCTGTGGAGTACCCTGGCTGTGCTTCCTCAAAGACAGAACTCCTTGATCTTTTCATAGTCCACGGTACAGTCCATATTCTTTGCTGGTACCGTGATTCAAATGAAACGGACTCTTCTGTCTTCCTTATTCCGTATACAATGTTCACATTCATATGAGGCAACACTCACTTTCGTATGAGGAAAAGACGATGGCTTGGGTCTGCTACAGCTTAGTCTTCAAAGTAACTTCCTTGCTTTTCAACATTTTTAAAAGATTTTGGTGAAGCAAATTTACTCAATGCAATGTGCCATTTTAATGCAATACATTTTTAGATCTCTTGCCTGTTTCTTCCATGAGCATTAATTGTGGATCCAAGCAAGACGAAACCCTTGACCACTCCAGTCGTCTCTGTTGACTGGGCTGTTCCTGCTGTGAGTAGCTGTGAGAATTCTGGTTTTCTCCACTGAGGCGTAACCCAGACTGGAGCGTCAGTCCTTGAGCTTCATCAACAAGTGCGCATTGGGTGCTGGCAATTGTCGTGGTGTCACAGAACTAAATTTGACATTGAGATTACCAAACCTGGTGTGAAATGTCTTCCAATGTTCACTGTTCTGCAACATTTCAATGAGTTGGATTCACCTTCTATGTATTGTTGAGTGAATGTCCCAGCCCTTGGCATCCAGCTAGCAGAGCAAAATGAGACTTAGTATGAGACGGTATAGGGACAATGCAGGCTCCAAATGAAATGCCGAGACTCCTGATGCCTCTGAACCCCGTCTACACATCGGTTATGCAGAATTATTAGAGCCAATATGGGGAGAAAGGTGAGGCTTTCTAACCCCACAGATTTACAGTCTTGGAAACCTAAAGGTTTCTACTTGGTTATCGGCTGCCATGAGTTAACATCAGCTCAATGACCATGAGTCTGGTTTGGTTTTCATTATTAAGGCCAGTGAGAGACTAAAAGGCTGATATAATCACTCTGGGAAGCTGTGGAGCATTTAAGTACCACTTTCCTTTTCTGCCTCTGGGGCTTCTTGGGAGGCTTCTTTTCTGTTGTATAGTAAGTACACGCTGGCATCCAGGCGGGGACTTACGTAACTGTGAAACAGCAGAAAGATCACAGGTAACATAATGGTGTGCTGAGAGGTTACTGTATTACATAGTACATGCTACAGGAGTGATAACATGAGACAATTGTGTTTTGAGACTTGTATACAGAGAGAGCTTGGAAGTATTTGTACTGTTCCTTAGGAAAGTTCAGTGTTTGGGATTAGATCACATTCAAGTGAATGGTTAATGTTTTTTCATGCATCAATCCACCTATCCTGACACCAGAGTCCATTGGGACACAGGTACACCATATACTATCTATACCTGACAAACTCTATCATAACTGACAAAATTTTAAAGTACCCAATGGTTTGGCATGCATTTAATTAGCAAAAAAAAAATGCATTACATCCATAAAATCTTATGAACAACAAACAATTCACTAATGAAAGGGCTTTATGTATCCTGTGCATGCATATGACTTTAGATCTTACAGAATAGATACTCAACTCAGTAAAGTGAGTTCAAGGTACTATGTTAATAGAGTAAAAATTACTTTGAGAAGATTCCTTGCTGGAGGAGTTCTGGTGGCATAGTGGTTACGTGTTGGGCTGTGACCCTCAAGGTCAGCAATTTGAAACCACCAACCACCCCAAGGCAGAAAGATGGAGCTTTCTACTCCCATAAACAGTTAAGGTTTCTGAAACCCATTGGGAGCTTACCAAGAGTTGGCATCAAGTGGATGACAATGAGTTGGTTTGGTTTGACTTTTGATCAACCAAAACCTTAGAAGGTTATCTCTGTAATCTGTGTTTTTTCCCCGTTGCAATGAAAACAATTTAAAGAGCTAAATCTGAGCCCAGTGATTCTTGGGGCTTTAGTAGGTGGTTTTGCTGCATTATTTCAAGTGCAGGTCTAGTAATTTAAAGAAGTTATATGCAGGTGGAGTCAAGAAATTGGTAGAATAGGCTCAAAACACCCAAGAAGGACTCTTCTCAAGAGAACTAGAATTTGCTTATGTAGCTAGCTTTTATGAAGTTTTTCTTTTTGTTGTTGATTTTTTTAAATCATTTTATTGGGGGCTCATACAACTCTTATCACAATCCATACATACATACATCTTGTCAAGCACATTTGTACATTTGTTGGCCTCATCATTCTCAAAATATTTGCTTTCTACTTGATCTCTTTGCTTTCTACTATTATCAGCTCATTTTCCCCTCCCTCCCCACTCCCCACTCCTTCCTGACCCCTTGATAATTTATAAATTATTATTTTGTCATATCTTACACTGTCTAACGTCTCCCTTCACATACTTTTCTGTTGTCTATCCCCCAAGGAGGGGGTTTTATGCAGATCCCTGTAATCGGTTCCCCCTTTCTACCCCACGTTCCTTCTACCCTCCCGGTATGGCCACTCTCACCACTGGTCCTGAAGGGATCATCTGTCCTGGATTCTCTTTTCCAGTTCCTATCTGTACTAGTGTACATGCTCTGGTCTAGCAGGATTTGTAAGGTAGAATTGTGATCATGGTAGCGAGGGGTGGGGGTGGGTGGGAAGCATTTAAGAAATAGAAGGACGTTGGATGTTGCATCGTTGCTACACTGCACCATGACTGGTTTATCTCCTGGTGACCCTTCTGTAAGGGGATGTCCAGGTGCCTACAGGTGGGGTTTGGGTCCCCAATCTGCATTCACAATGGTATTATTTTTTGTTCTTTGATTCCTGATACCTGATCCCTTCAACACCTCGTGCTCACACAGGCTGGTGTGCTCCTTCCATGTGGGCTTTGTTGCTTCTGAGCTAGATGGCCACTCGTTTTACCTTCAAGCCTTTAAGACCCCAGATGCTGTATCTTTTGATAGCAGGGCACCATCAGCTTTCTTCACCACATTTGCTTATGCAAACATTTGTCTTCAGCAATCATGTCAGGAAGGTGAGCATTGTGGAATGCCAGTTTAATAGAACAAAGTATTCTTGAATTGAGGGAATACTTGAGTAGAGTCCCAACATCCATCTGCTACCTTAATACTAAACCTATAAATATATACACATAGATCTAATACCCATCCTCATATATAAATATACTTACATATGTACATGCCTGAATTCAGACCTCTATAAATGCCCTTTACCGCCCAGTTCTTTCATCTATTTCTTTTTACTTTCCTCTTGTCCCATTACCATGCTCAGCCTTCATTTGGGTTTCAGTAATTTCAAGGAGTATCAATGTTGGTTTAATCAAATGCTCATGTTGGGGAAATAGTGTTTTGTGGTTTTAAAACAATACTTTCCCTCCCACTCCACTTTTGTTTTGTTTTGTTCTGTACTCACAGCTCTAATTAGGTCATCACCTCTCAGGCAACATTTCTGTCATTCCGTGTAAGTTATCTAAACAAGGAATGGATGGCAGCACCGCCTTCTGTTTGAGGAATTCTGCTTCAAGTTGGTTCTCTGAAGGTTAACCGCAAGTTTCTAGCCACAGGGGAGGTGGAAAACGAGGTTGCCGCATTTGCAAAGTGTGATATGCTTGGGTTCTTTTGGAAGGGAAACTAGAGAGATGTGGGACTGGCTTAAATTACCCCCACAACCATCTGTAGTAAAGTTACTGGGGCTTCAGGGATTGGTGAGCTGAAAAAAACCTTCAATCCTATAACACTGGAAGGGAGTATACCTGAGGGGATTTCTGGAAACGTTTAACATAGACTTTCTGAACTACATACAGGTACCTGGAGAAGTGAAAGAATTGGCTTTTAGATGGCATCAGTATAGGTCCTGAATGATCTACGAAAAGAGTAGGTTCCATAAACTTCTTTTAGCAATTAATATGTGGCAACAACTTTTATTCTGTTATATTCTTTCTTCAAAACGAAACCTCACTGACTGGAATCAAGTGTATTCAACACACAGCACCCTGACAGGTCGGGGTAGAACTACTGTTGTGGGATCTGAGACTAATTTATTAAAGATGAGTAGAAAGCCTCATCTTTCTCCTGATGATCTGGTTTAGAGAAGCTAAGTTCTGCATCTTGCTTTAAAACAATGATGTCCAGGTTCCTTTTAGCCACATGATTGTCTGATTCTAGCATTTGACAATGTTGGCAAAGCCTTTAAAGCCAGGTCTCTGTGGCTCTAGGTCACGATGGTTGTCTCTGTCTTTATTCTCTGTTCCTTGTACACCGTCCCTCATCCTTTCCCCGCCGTCCACAGATACATATACATAAATTAACCCACCAGGCACCCTGTGGAAAAAAGCCGTGGCATCTGCCTCCATAAAGATCAAACCCACAGCTATCAAGTCGATTCCGACTCTTTGACTCTGCCTTGTACATTTTTACAGGAGCAGACCACCGCATCTTTATCCCACAAATCAGCTGGTGGGAGTGAACCTCAAACCTTGGAAGTTAGCAGCCCAAAGCTTATCTGACAATGCCAACCTCCGAAAACCATCAGGCAGTTATACTCTACCCAATTTTGTGTTCATATGAGTTGGAATCCTTTCAACAAACAATACGTTTTTTGATCACTATAACAAATGTAGTCCCAAGTATAGCGTGAGTCAAAGACATACGAGATGTATTTCTTGTTTGACTGACAGCAGCAGGCAGGTGAACAATTTCAATAAGACTGTCTCCTTTAGGCAATATTGCGTGTCAGTTTCAGGCTGCTGCAAGAGGCACTGGGAAAGAAGGCACATGCATGAGCAATGTCAACTCGTGTAAGCCTGGTAAGTGGCATCATCACTTCTGGTATCATTCCCACTTCTTAGCACTGGAACCCTGGTGGAGCTTCCAGGGAAGCAACTGCAAGGTTGGAGGTTCACACCCACTAAACACTCTGACAGAGCAAGATTTACAAGGCCTCAGACCCCTACACAGAGTCGCTAGGATTCAGAATTGACTCCATGTTGGCAGGGTTGATTTTTCCACTAAGTCACTTAACTGTGCCTATGTCTAATATAAAGACTGGAAACTTCTTATTTATGTAACCACAAGAAAAGAACAAAAGTTTAATAAGCAATCTGCAGTCTTTTAACAACATTGTTAGCTGGATCAGGATTTTTATATTAATGTTACATGACACATACTTTTAAAAAAACTCATTAGCTTTATTATGTCAGTGGATACCAAACGTATAGCATTTGCAGATTGTGAAGACTAGGTTTTCATGTGATCTCCAATTCAATGGAGAAGCTGTCTTGTACTAGTGACATATGATTCTGCTTTCTTTTATATACATCCATAATCCACATCACTGTGTAAGCCCATGTGTGTCTTTTTAAGTGTATCTTTCCTGGATGCAATCATCTCCTACTGAAATTACTAAATGTATACTTGACCTGGGTACTGACTGGAAAAGACTAATAAAATAAAATGTTACCTTTAGGAAATGAACCGTGTCTATAGCTTAAAGGCCCCTCGGAAAGCTTCCTTCTATAATGATGTGCACACAAAATATGCGCTTAATTCATACGCATGACTACTGTAAAGTTGTATGTGGGCTTGACAACGAATAGTCTAACAGTCTTTACTGCACAGAATTACACTTTTTATGTCAGTTTATTACTGATGTTATGACTGTCATAGGTTATGTTTTTGTCAAAGAGATATATATGAACACTTGTAAGATCTCTTATAATAATTACCTAATGTTGTTTTAGAAACTAGAGAAACTGCATGTGTTTGATTGGATATATATATATTAAACTTCCCTTATGTTTTTAGCATACTCTAAAAAATTCGATTTGGTGTAAGAATATGTCATTCAATAAACATGCAAAATACTCAGATGCAAATAAAAATCATATCCAGTTGAAGTTCAAGTTAGATTATTCATTTAAATGGTGAAGTTAGTATCAACTCCTCTTAGTATGAACAAACATGGCTCTATTAAATTCACATTCTATGGACTAGTCATCTATTATTACTACTATATACTTTGTGATAATTAATAATTCTACCTGGGTGAGAACTGAGTTGATGGCAGTGAGACATCATTATAATTCTAACACGGTCTTTTCATTCTGTTCTTATTTTGAGCACCTTCAATCTGCCTTCCCCACTTCTAACAACAATGCTCACCCACTGCCATGAAGTCAATTCTGACTCATGGTGACCACATAGGACAGGGTGCAACTCTCCCTGTGGGTTTCTGATGCTGTAACTGTTCATACAAGTAGAAAACCTGATCTATGCAGCTGGTGGTTTTGAACTGCCGACCTTGAGAATGGCAGCCCAACTCATAACCACTGCTCTGACAGTTCCCCAGTACAATTCTAGCCAGTGAGATTTCAGAGCTTAGCCTTGTAAATTAAAGCTGTCCTAAATACTGGCAACACATTGAGAAGAATATGTTCTGCCTTCACCCTGGGACCGTAGGTGCCATCCAGTCAATTCCAACTCATAGCAACCTCACGTCCAGGCAAATAATCTCCTGCATAATAATAAAACAAATAAAAAGGCTAAGGGGAGTCATATGGAGCAAAATGTTACATAGCTTATTATTTCATTTTCCCTGCAATCTTTGCTGGGTGGGAGCTAGACATCAAGATAGTGAACAGTTGCTAGATCATAAGAATTCATGGATTTAAGATCCTATTCTGAATTTCTTTGTAGCTTTTTTGTGGAGAGTGAGGTCCCAGATAGGTGAAGTAAGAAAAAGTACTAAATTCCCAAAGAACTTTTTAAATTAGGGATTAATGTCACGACTGTTAGGTTTAGTGTATGAAGAAAGGGTGATTCAACTTTAGCTGTTTTTTAGGCAGCAGCTTTAGCTACACATCAAGGAGTTAAAAAAAGACAAGGAAGAGAAGAGTAAGTGCATCTTAAACTTCAATTATTATGCATATTAAGTGATTAACTGATGGCACATTACTGTTCTCTGCTGAAGTCTATTTCCTTTGACCTACTTATGGTAGAGAATTCAAAAGGAACTAACACATATTAAATACTTACCAAGAGCCAAGCACTCTTCTAAGCGATTTGCATAAATTATTTTATGCCTTTATAATAACAATTTGTGACATAGGTAGCAGCAAGAACTCCTTTCTTCTGATGAGGAAACTGAGGTTCTGGGGATTGAAGCCCAGCTGCAAGATAAATAGCCCAGGGAAGGTCTGCACTTCAGTCCATCAGTCCGTCCCCCAAGTGTATGGCTTCTCTGCTTTCTGAAAAGTAACATTTGCACTGACTGTATCTTTTTTAAAAATATGTCATTCTTTATTTGGGCAGATTTAATTAGTCACCTAACTATAGGCTCCCAGCATTCTGAAAATTTACATAATTAAGCCATAATCTTATGACACTGAGTAAACAGTACTTTCTACCTCTTGAGGATGTAGGAGTATTATAAAGTTAAAGTAGAACGAGGTTTATCCTCTGGGCAGAGGTAGGCTGAAGGAAATTTAAAGAAAACCGGGAGATGGAGATAGCGCCCCAAACTGAGGCAGTTGTAAGAAGCCCAGATTCTCTAATCATCTCAGCAGTATAGAACTTTGCTATTGAAAAGTGTAGGAGGGGTAGCCTATAGAGACCCTCTTCAAACACATTCTATTTGCCCCGTTTCAAAATGTGCTTTGTATAAGACATGTTTTAATAACTCTTTGTACCTACGCATTCCTCAGCACAACACAGAAAAAGCAACTTATGAGAAATTTAAATTTCAGGAGCATTCAACCTCATAAAAAAGGATTTCTTCCCCAAACACAATGCAGAGGCTTCCAATGGATTTCATTACATTTATTTTACATTTTTATTATATTTTATTACACAAAGCATCCAAATGAGGATGAATCTCTTGTTTTTAAACATTCAAAAGGTTGGAGAACTGAGAATAACAAAAGGAAAACTGGAAAACCACAAGTCAAGTCTCATTTAGTCAATGCCCCTGCATGCAGCCAATGGCCTCCATTGAGTAAGTTGGCTTATTAATCTTTTGAACACTAAGCAGAGCTAGAAAGGTCCAGTTTGTCAGAGGCTTTTACTAGATAGCCACTAGGTTCAGGGTATGGGCGTGAATGCTGTGAAGAATACAGGAGCATAGAAGTCAGACGCCAGCATCGTTCAATGTGATGGCCAAATAAATAACTGCACAGAGATACGCCATTATGGTCAGCGTTCTGTGACAGGACACACCTGAGTTGTCATCTGGGTGAAAGGTACTGCAGATGGCACATCAACCTTGCCCATTCCAAAACACAGAGACTGTGTTCCATGCTAGCCACTTCAGAAAGACAAATGTTACTTACAGTACATGCTGTTTTAATTACTCATTTACCTGACTTTAATCACCAAACAGGGGCCATTCTTTCAACCGATTATGGTGTATCTGGTGCTGTCCTCAATAAAAATATCCCGTAACTATTTTTGTATTGCGTGCATTAAAATGTTTTCATAGTCATTATGGGTTACTCACAATTGCCATGGGTTGAAGTGTGCTGCTTCAAAAGGATGTGTCAAGTCCTAACTCCTGGTACTTGTAATTTGGCCTTATTTAAAAAGAGCAACAAGTCCACATGGCAGAAGCACACGGCCGGTGCCATCAGGAGGAGCCATAGGCACCAGGTAATAGGCATCAGCAGACACATAACAAACCAAAACATATTGTTGAGAACAAGGGGGGCTGGAGCAGAGATCCAAAGTCCATCTGTAGAAAATGGAACAATCTCCCCACAGAGGGGTCACAGGAAAGGGAGGAGTCACCAGGGTGCTGTACAGCTTCGATGAAACACACTATACTATATTCTTCTGGTTCCTTGAGGCTTCCTCACCCCCCACTACCATGACCCCAGTGCTGCTTATCAATTCAGACTAGATCGGAACATGTACACACGTATAGATAAGAGATGGGAGCTCACAACACGCAGATTCCAGGAACTGGAGTGGGGATAGTGATCCCAGAGGGGATCACAATGATCGACATATACCCATATACCCCTCTCCAGGGGAAAGAGCAACAGAAAACATGGGGGAAAGGAGACAGTGGTTGGTGTGAGAGATGAAAATGATAACAATGTACAATCTATTGGGGTTATAGGTGGGGGGCAGTGGGGAGAGCTGATACCAAGGGCTCAATAGAAAGTAAATGTCTAGAAAAGAATGAAGGCAACATATGTACAAACATGCCTGACTCACTTGATGTATGGATTGTGATAAGAGTTGTATAAGGCCCCAATAAAATGACAAAAAAAAAAAAGAGCATCTTTGGCATCAGATGCCAAGGGCTCAAGTAGAAAGAAAATGTTTCGCAAAAGATGATGACAACGTCTGTACAGATGTTTGACAAAATGGATGTAAGTATGGATTGTGATAAGAGCTGTAAGAGCCCCCCAATAAAATGATTTAAAAATAAAAAGAGCATCTTTGCAGACATGAGCTCATATTGGAATGGGAAGAACCCTATGCCAGGTCGGCTGTAAGCTTGTAATAAGAGAAGATACTCACAGGTGCACGAGAGGAAAATAGCTATTTGAAGACAGTTAAAAGATGGAGTTATAAGGCTACAAACCAAGGAAAGCCTGAAACCACTAGAAGCTACAAGATGAAATGAAGGATTCTTTCCCTGGAAGACTTTAGTAAGAGGATGGTCTTGTCGATACCGTGATTGTGGACTTCCAGCCTTCAAACCAGAAACAATAAGTCAGTATTATTTTAAGCCACCCAAGTTTCTGGTAATTTGTTACAGCAATCCAAAGACATTAGTACAACAATCATCCCAAATTGGATCTCTTTTAAAACTAAAACCTTTATTTTTGAAATCTAAAGACTGACAAATGGAATATAGAGAGTCACTTTCCCTAGAGCATCATGGATTACAGCCTTCAACAGAGATTTAAAACTTGCCATATGTAAGTGGCACAACATAGCTTTACTGAAAGCCAGGAGGACTTGCAGCACTTGCTGATGGAAACCAGAGGCTAACAGCCTTCAGGATAGACCACAACTCAATGTAGACAAAATGAAAATCCTCACAACCTGACCAATACGCAGAATCATGATAAGTGGAGAAAAGATCAATGTTAATAAGGTTTTCATTTTGTTTTAATCCACAACCAATGCACTAGGAAGCAGCAGTCAAGAAACCAAATTATGCAATCCACTGGGCTAATGTGCTGCACAAAACTTTTAAAAGTGTTGAAGTACAAAAATGTCATTTTGAAAACGAAGGAACCATGCCATGGTATTTTCAATGACCTTATATGTGATAGACGGGCGATGAATGGGAACAATAAAGAAGAATTGATGCCTTTGAATTCTCATATTGGCAAAGAATATTCAAAGTTCCATGGACTGCCAGAAGAACAAACTCATCTTTCTTAAACCGTTCCTTAGAAATAAGGATGCTGAGTTCACCTTACAAACGGGCAGTAGGTAATCAGGAGAGACCAGTTCCTATTAAAAATACCATTGTGAAAACAGGGAGCCATATCTGACATCCTCTAGCTTTGCTATTGCTATGAGGGGTAAGGGGCAGACAAGTCTTCATCCTCCATCCTTCTTGTTTCTTATTTCTACTCTGACACCAACCATTCATCCCACAGCACTGTACTGGGTCCCATAATCACTTGTAATGGCCACACAGAAGTTGCAGACAATGCTCAAATGTATGGGGGTTTATTAGGGAAGTTAATAGATGACTACAAGACCCATAAAGAGTAAGGCTACAATACTTCTCCCTCAGCCAGCATCCAAGTCTCTCCCCAGCTTCTGACTCTGCCACATTGTTTCTGACCCTCTGCAGCCATGAACCAGGAAGCCCACTCATCACTTTAACAGTCAAACGTCTCAGCTCTGCTAGTCTGTTCAGTTTCATTGTGAAACAAACTGAAATCTTATTCAGAGAAATGTCTTCCCTTACAAAAACATCAAATAAAAATTTTAAAAGCACATTTTTTACAGTTCTATTAAACTTTATAAAAAGAGAGATAACATCTATCTCATATAAATTCTTACATAAAGGAAAATGATACTACTCCACTTATTTCATGAGCCTTGTAAAACCCACATTCTGAAGCGTGATAAGGGCAGCGCTCATAGATACAGGCATAAATTATGAGATAACAAAGTACTAACATATTTATAAAATAGTAATAGTATGGGGATGTGAAGGGCTGGAAAAAGCCTTGCTCCTTACCTGATTTTTATTTTTAAATAATCCATTTCTTTATTAGAAAAGTACTGGGATCTTATATATCAAAAGATCAAAACCATTATTTATCAAGAAATAAAAGACTGAGATACAATATCTAAGGACACTTGGTTCCTTTCAACTTTAGTGGCAAAACAAGGATTATCTTTCTGGCCATACATACTATTTTAAGCAACAGCATTCTGGGGTGCCTGAGGACCAGCACATTGGCCTTCTACAATTCTTCAAATCATTTCATCTTCTCACCTTGAGCACATCACTTCCTGTATCATGAAGCCAGGCTCAGGTGTACATTATTTTCCCAATTCCTAATCTCATGGCCATTAATGATGCAAGTTTAGGTTCATCCTCAGGATCTACTATGTCTGTATCAGCAGGGTTGGGCTCACGCATTTACTTAGAAGTATGGCTTGGCATGGACTGACGATCAAGTCTACCAGTCAAGCCTCCAGGTAAAACACTATGGAGTCCCACATTTCATCCATAGAAAACAACTTTGGCAGGATGCAAAGTTACAGTAAAGAAATCCATAATATAAGCAGGTTGCTCAGAGGATGAGTTTGACCCCTCTTTTCCCACCAAGACTTAAGCAGCATTAAACTTCCAACCATATTGCAAATAGAGTAAGGCAGCAGAGAAGCAGTGGGGAGAAACAAACAAACAAAAGGCATATATGTGCATATATAAACAGACAAGTAGCAAATTGACAATATTCTGGAATCCATTAGGGAACTGAGATCTCAATAGAAACAAATACTCTCATATTAGAAGAGGATCAAAAGGAATAAACGGTAGTCAACCATCCTGTTTTCCTGGTCCAAACACCACCATATGTTAGGTAAACTGCTGAGAAGATGCAGCTGGAAATATTTAATAAATTCCTAAAGGCTGAGTATGGTCTGGTGAGACTTTATAAAACCCTGGAGGTTTATAAATATAGGGAATTTCATACACTTACAAATTATTTGTTTTTCTCTAGGAAACTCATTAGGAGGATCAAAATGAATCCTAAGAGAAATTCCTCTATCGTGATCCTCAAGGAAAGTAAAAGTATTCATTTCAAAACTTTCCAAGCACATCACCACTATCTCCCTGACAAAACAAAACCTTAATCTACAATAAAGTAAAGCCTCAGCCACTGTTGGAGAGACAATGAGAAGCTATGGAAAAAAAAACAGAAAAAATATACAGGTTGACCTCTGGGACAGAACTGTATCTGGAGGCGGGTCAGGAAGAATTGTGAAGGCCACTTCTGGGTTCACATTTCATCCTAAACTTTGAGATGTAGTAAGGTCATTATCTTGAGCCTTAATCCAAAGCATTAGAAAATGACCTATTTCTCTAACCGCCAGTAAAATGCTAGCAAGCAGAGCACAATAAACAAGACAACACCTGAGAGGGCTACACATTTTCTCTTGGGAGAAGCCTGAAGGGAAGCAAATAAGGCGAGCAGAGAGCCACTTCAACAGCAGTACAAACTCTGACTCAACTAAAATGAACACCACACGACTAGAAGAACTAAAGGTGTGTAGTGTAATCTCTGGGCATAGAAATATTTGCTTCAATATACCAATGTCCTATATAACAATAGAGGACAAAGCAAATGAAAATGTGAAAAAGGGGGGGGCAGAAAGGGGAGTAATCCAAATAGAAAAATAATCAGAAACAGAATGAAATATTAGAAACTGTAACATAGGGAATTTAAAATATGATTTATATGTTAAAGATAATACTGGAAAAGGTAAAAAAGCATAATAGGTAGGCTGTTTCCATTGAAAGAAAGAAAATATATAAAACAATCTAATGGATATAGTCACAAACAGTACAGTTTTTGTCTGCCTCATCAGAATAGACACAGGCAAAGGATGTATCAATGAGCTTGAAGATATGTCAATGTAAATTATCTAAATTAAACAAACTCGGGGCCATTTATTTGATTCCATCTCAGTGATTCTCTAGGACAGAGTAGAACTGTCTAGTCAGTTGCCAAGGTTTTGTATCTTTACCGTAGCAGGAAGTTTCACCTTTCCTCCACTGAGTTCAAAACTCAAATCCACTGCCATCAAGTAAACTCCAACTCACAGCAACTCTACAGGATGAAGTAGCCTGGCCCCTGTGGGTTTCTGAGATTCTAATCTTTTCAGAACCAGAAAGTCACAGCATTCTCCTGTGCAGTTGCTGGAGGTTTGGGATTGTTGACCTCGTGGCTAACAGCCCAGCACGAAGCCCAGCACCCCATAGGGCTCGTAACTTGAAGTAAAAGGCACAAACAGAAAAGAAAAATGAGGTGGACAACACAGACTATTGTAAGAGCTGTGACAAAAATATCAAACAAAAGAGTACATATGTAATTGGAATCCTAGAAGGGCAGGAAAGTGAACATGAGAAGAAATACTGGAAGAAATAATTACTTAAAATATTTCAAAATAATGCAATACCCTAAAGTACAGATCCCCAAATCTCAGAACCAAACAAAATAAATAGCAACAATTAAAATATTACATATGTACAAGGGGGTACCAAAAAAAACCAGAATTTTTTTTCAAAGCTATGCATATAAATTTTTTTACAAAACAACCTTATCACCTTGCAAAGTACTCTCCATTACAATTACTACATTTGTCAAATCTGTGATTCCATTTTTGGAAACACTCTTCAAACTCATCTATTTGGATGGCTGACAGCACCTCCCTTGTTTTTTCCTTCACCTCTTCTATGTCATCAAATCACTGTCCTTTCATGTCCTTCTTCATTCGCAGAAACAAAAGGAAGTCCTATGAGCGAGGTCAGGTGAGTCAAGTTAGTGTGGCAAGAGAAGCATGTAGTTTTTTGCCAAAAAGTGGCGCACTGAGATGGCTGCATGACCAGGTGCATTGTCGTGATGGGAAAACCAGTCCTCCCCTCCCCCCAAGCCCCACCTGCCACAAATCAGGCCTTTTTTATTGCACACTGTTATGCAATCATTTCAGAACCTCTAAATAGAAAACTTGATTAACAGTCTGACCTGATGGAATGAACTCCAAATGCACAATTCCTCTCACATCAAAAAATAAATGAACATCATCTCTATCTTTGATTTCACTTAACTAGCTCTTTTTGGGCAAGGTGAAGATGGTGTCTTCCCATTGGCTTGATTGATGTTTGCTTTCAGGGTTGTAAGAATAGCACCATGTCTTGTCACTAGTAATGACCTTGGAAGAAAAAGTCTGTGTCGCTTCAGAGCTGTTCTTTGAAAGCACATCATGTTTCCACTCAACACTCCTGTCAGTCAGAACCTGAGGCACAAATTTCACATCAACCATTCTCTTTCCCAAATCTTTCATTAGAATTTGCTGATAGTGCAGATAACTTCTCCAGCTCTTCAACGGTCTGTCGTCAGTCTTTGAGCACAAGTACATGAATTTGTTGGCATTTTCATCCATTCAGGAAGTTAATGGACGTCCAGAATGAGGTTTGTCATCAATAGACATTTTGAAATGAGAAAAACACTCAAACACTTGAGTTTTTCCCATAGCGCTGTCCTTGTAAGCTGTGTTCAACCTCACAACCATTTCTGCAGCATTTTTCCTGAGCAGGAAACAAAATTTCACAGCCACATGCTGTTCTTTTAAATTGGCCATCACAAAAAATGAGGTTGGAGCAAAACTGCTTTTACAAAAAAATTCACTGTGACCAGAAAGAACCTTCCTAGGCAACCCATGTCCATAAGCCAAACATCTGATAACAATGACAAAAGGGATGAGGAAGGAGCTGGGTTTCTTTTATTAGGTTCTTATACAGTCTGCAAAGCAGTATATTTTATTTGAAGACCTACATAAACACATATTTTAAACACTGGGTCATTTCCTAAAATGTGAAAAGGGGGGAAAATGAGGTAATATGAAATAAAAAAACAAATGTAATAAAGAGAAAATGTCTATCAAACTGACAGATTTCAATCTAATTGTCAGAAGAACAAACATCTGTCTTGGAAGAAGTACAGTTAGAATATTCCTTTGAAGTGAGTTGGGTGAATTATGTTGCTGGCAAAGACACTGAATGTATCATGCCAGAATCATCACTTCCAGAAAACCAAAAAATAATCTACTTTGAAGAAAGTACAGCCAGAATGTTCCTTAGGTCAAGGACGGTAAAATACCTCATGGACTCGGGCATGGGGTCAGGAGAGAACAGCCCTCGGAGAAGGACACCGTGCTTGTGAAGTAGAGCTAGAGGATGACCAGCAAGGAAAGCGACTGACACAGCGACGGCAACAGCTTGCTCAGACGTACCAAGTGCTGGGGGTGTTACGGGAATAGGCACTGCTCTGTTCTGATTGTGCAGAGTTGTGATGAGTTGAAACTGACTGGACAGCCCTAACAGCAATATAGTAGGAATTCAATCACTTTTGGAGGATGTTTCTACACGCGAAGAAGAACTGACACATTTGGACTTGGGTGCAGCCAGAACGTCTGTTAGAGCTAAGAGATTACTGTCAGTGGAGCCCAATAAAGAAGAGGGTGCTTCCTTTTTGTTTTTCTAATTGACCCTCGACTTTACCAAGCATGATGTCCTTTACAGAACAACGTAAGGAAAGGTTTGATACACTCAGCAGTAATAACTGAAGACAAGGAGAGTTGTTGGATAATCTCAAATACATCATGCATAAATAAAATAAAAGGAAAATATTAAAATGGGCATGAAGGATTGTGATAAGAATTGTATGATCCCCCAATGAAATGATTAAAAAAAAAGAATGGTATGAAGTGTGGACTCGGGACTGCAATCAAAGAATCGCTTTTTTTTTTTAATCGTTTCATTAGGGGCTCATACAACTCTTATCACAATCCATACATACATCAATTGGTAACGTACAATTATATATTCATTGCCCTCGTCATTCTCGAAACATTTGCTCTCCACTTAAGCCCCTGGAACCAGGTCCTCATTTTCCCCCTCCCCCCCCACTGCCCCTCCCTCATGAACCCTTGATAATTTATAAATTATTATTTTGTCATATCTTTCCCTGTCCGACGCCTCCCTTCACCCACTTTTCTGTTGTCTATCCCCCAGGGAGGAGGTCACATGTAGATCCTTGTAATCGGTTCCCCCCAGGGAGAAGGTCACATGTAGATCCTTGTAATCGGTACCCCTTTCTAACCCACTCTCCCTCTACGCTCCCAGTATAGCCAAAGCCCACATGGAAGAAGCACACCAGCTTATGTGATCACGAGACGCTGAAGGGATCAGGTATAAGGCATCATCAGAACAAAAAATCTTACCACAGTGAATGAGGGGGGGAGTGCGGAGTGGAGACTCATAGCCCATTTGTAGGCCACTGGACATCCCCTTGCAAAGGGGTCATGGGGAGGAGATGAGCCAGTCAGGGTGCGATGCAGCAACAATGACAAATACAACTTTCCTCTAATTCCTAAATGCTTCCCCACCATCACCACCACCACCACCACTATCATGATCCCAATTCTACCTTGCAAGTCTGGCTAGACCAGAGGATGTACACTGTTACAGATAGGAACTGGAAACACAGGGTATCCAGGGAGGATGATCCCTTCAGGACCAGTGGTGTGAGTGATGATACTGGGAGCATAGAAGAATTGCTTTTAGATTATAGCAATCCGACTATAACTGAATAAAGACTCTTATAAATTATCAAAAAAATAAAATGGGCATGAGATGACTCTGAAACTTGCTCTTAAACACATTTTCTAAAGCAAACAGAATGATAAAGTAAACGTACTAAAAATATTTCAGAGGGTAACTTAAGAAGATACAGTAAAGGACTATGATGAAATGTGCAACTAACTGGTATTAGAAAACCAAAGGGGAAAAAGAATATCAGCATGTCTCAAGAAAGAATGGAAAATTCAAGTCTCAAATTACATCACTGAAGGATTCTATAGGCAAAATCCTGAATAATATAGGAGGCATAAAAAATAATAATGAGTACCAAGTCACTATACAAAAAATAATTGACTGATGCTCAATCATTTCAGGTGGCAGCATGAAGTTCATACATTTCAGGTGGTGGCAAAGGAGCCTTGTGGAATTGATGGCACACGGATTTAAATGATTCAACAAACATTCAAAGCTCAAAGCTTTTACTTCCCTATGCCTAGAAATCTGGTTGACCACCCAACTGTATAAGGTCCATATTTTGCCCATTCCAAAGAAATGTGATCAAATGAAAGGTAGGCATTATTGAAATATATTACTAGCATAACATGCTAGCCAAATCTTTCTAAAGATACTTAAATAATTACAGCCAAATAGGACGTGGAACATCTGTTGATGTCAGATGGATCAACAATTGATGGCCATGTGGTTTGGCAAATATTGGACTACCTGTTCACTTAAAACTGAACATAATGTATTACAACCGCCATGATATGATGTAATATGATTAGCCAATGAGTTGAAAGGGGAGTTTCTTTGGAGGCACTTGGAGTGTGACAGGTAGATTTTATGTCAACTCGATGGCACCTGTGTGGAGATAGAGGTAGAGCCCAATATATCAATCAAGTTTTATAGCCTGATGATGCCTTCTTGTAAAGATGGCTTTCTTACTAAGACCTGAGAACTTCTCTGTCTCTTGCTTCCCCTTTGAGCTTCCCTACTCCACCAGGACTCCTATAGCTATACAGATAGAGATATATCTATGAATGAGGAAAAATAGAAGTTGTTTTTCTAAGATGAAAGATATTATTTTTTTAAAACTTCCCTATGTAAATAGTATGTAAGGCATGGGAATATTTATATATTAAAATTTTTTCTTAATTCTCATCACAAATTCTTGATTGTTATATGCTGCTCTATTGAATATCAAATTCAATCTTTTTCATCAATAGTAATGGTTCACTCTCACTCTAATCACCTAATTTGTTTATAAAAGTCAGGTGTTGATTTTGGAATAGGATTCATCATTAAAATAAGGTGATACTCTATGGAAATTAAATACTCATGGAAGGTGTGTTATAAAATTGATGTATGTATGGATTGTGATAAGAGTTGTATGAGCCCCCAATAAAATGATGAGAAAAAAAGGTGTTATAATATTCTACTTGTGTGTTCCCATAAGTCTCTATATTGCTTATTGCCATAAGTCTAAATTAACAAAGAACAAGGTATGATGCAGAAAGGTAAATAATAGTAATAAAGAACCATCATAGGGTTTTCATAGTAAAGAACTCCTTAATCTGAAATACTAAAGTTAAAATAACTGAAGTTATTGAAAAAGTAGAAAACATAGTTAAGGAGAGCATGGGTTATTTCCTGAATCCTGGGTTCCTGGACAATGAACAGGGACAAAGCAGTAGTTTTGACAAAGAATATTGAATACACCATGGACTACCAGAGAATGAACAAAACTGTGTTGTGAAAAATACAGAGTTCTTAGAAGTGAGAATGGTAAGACTTCATCATCTCATACTTTCGGCATGTTATCAGCAGGGACCATTCACAAAAGATATCATGTGTGAGAAGGCAGAAAGGAGGTCAAAAAAAGGGGGAAGACTCAGGATGATAAGGACCAGGACAATGGTGGAAAAAATGGCCTTGAACTACAGAGACAATTGTGAGGACAGCGCAGGACTGGATAGTGTTAGTCATTCTGTTTTCCATAAGGTTATTACGGGTCAGAACGGACTTGATGGAGCCTAACAACAATAGCAGATTTCTAGAATGTAAATCTCAAAAGCAATATATTACTATGTTCCCAGATGGAGCAAAGTTGTTCCCCAAGTGATCTTAGGCCCACCAACAAAAGCGTTTCAAGAAAAATGTAAATGAATTATACATTATCAGCATCAAGTTATGATGGAAACCAATAAGGTTATTTAGATTATATCTCTATAATTTAGTATTTTAAAAAAATCATGAGGAAACTAGCAATGCTACAAATGTTTTACCTTAGAAGTACAATAAGTTATAATAATATATAACATTTTAAATATGAAATGCAAATGTATATACAGCGGAATATACTTCAGAAAACCAAAGCCTAAATAAAAACCATTAACCGAGACACTAGCATTCTTAACTGCATGATGAGTGCAGACACAGCATGAACATAGAAGTTAGGATACTTGTTCTCTGTGCATGTTAGTTCTTCTCTTAGTCACGCACACACACCCACTGCCTGGCCTGCCCCCCTGCTCCCCCAAATGAGCTTACGCTAAAGAAGCGTTTCTATAATGTTCTACCAACCCTGGTGCTCACACATTTAAGCATAACCTGGCCCATTAATCCTGGGTAGAGTAAAAATATGAAGCATTTTGTGATTAGACAAACATTTTGATGCCTTATTGGTATTCATAGCTTCTCTCAAGTGTGTGATTTTAAGAGAGACTGGAGATGGTCAGTTCTCTTATTCAAACTTGGCTCCGTGGCAGCTCTCCTCTCATTTGTCTTCTGGGAAAACCCAGTGTGTCACCGTTAGAAGAAACAGTAATGTGCTCAAATTGCTTTCTGCAGCGTATCCCAATCCCTGAGAATTCGCAATGGCATTTAACCCCCAAAACTTTATTTCACATTGATTTTGCCTTTTCCAGCAATCCTCCTTTTGAGTCAGGTTTTTTGAGCACTTAATGCCTTTTCAAAACATTGACAGAGTATAACTTGTTAGGTTTTATTTTGAGATCCTTTTGTCATGTTAACTCCTTAGAGTTTCCATGATTTTCTATTATCCTTATTATGGACAGCCTCTGGTTTTCCTGACAGATACTTTGCGGAGTGTCCTGGAACAGAGCAGCCCATTTTTGTGTGCTCTTGGGGAGCCTGCACCCTAGCCCTCCCTCACTGGCTTTGCTCCAGGCTGTCAGCTGCCTGATGTGTTGATGTCTCTCTTCATTAAGCAACTCTTGCCTTTCAACCACTGGGCTCGTTTCTTGTTTACTGCCTTCCTTGTTACAAGTTCTTGGCTTATTGCTTCAGTGTGTGTGTCAACAGTATCCTTGGCAACGTCCTGTGTCTTCTAGTGGCCCCCTTCTGCACAGAATTCTTGTCACGAATTTGGCTTTCCAAAGACAGACTGTCAGCTGCTCACATTGCAGCTGGGCACTTGGATTGGAGAGTGCTCATTTTAATTATTAAGACGCAGCAAGGCTGACACAAGTAGGTGACCCCACTACACACAAAAAAGCATAAACCAGAAATCCCAGATGAGATATTCATTTATCTGAATTTCAAAGTTTTAATGTATTTTGGGGCTCCTGATCAAAACACAAATACTCTCCTATATATGTTCCCTTAGCCCTTTCTGCATATGCCTGCCCTGGCACAATCTGCATGGGGATGGCATTTCAATTGTTATACCTTCAAGTGTAGGTGGTGCTTAATGCATAATCATTGAATTAACAGATAAAATATAGGTGGAGAGATAATAGACCTATCCTTGGAACATCTAAGGCATTCACCTGTAATACTAATTAACATCAGTTATAAAATTTATTTCACTTGATTTAAGAGAACACCAAAGTAAAAATAACAAACATGAATTGTTCTCATGTAATGAAAGGTCCAGAGCAAGACACTTATGTGTATCAAATTTGCAAGTGTATGATGTCATCAGGGCTGAGGTCTCAGTAACATCTTAGCATTTCTCTCAAGGTTTCACAGTAGCTGTTCTAGTTCCAGTCATATACACATTCCAGAAATGAGATATAAGAAGGGATCAGAGAGAAGAGAGGAGAAATCTATATTAGGAAATGCGAGCTCTTCCAGAAACTCTACATTTGTTTGTATCCACTAGCCAAAATTATAGCAGACTGTCTCCAATAGTAACATGTAGATGGAAAAACGGGAGGAGGTGGTGGTGGTGGTATTTTTCCCCATACAGTAATAATGGATCTAGGATAGTGAAAAAGAGAGGAAATGAATATTGAATAAGCCAAAAAAATGCCTGCCACAGAGTGGGTGCATTGAGGGGAAGAGCAGTGCAGGAGCGTGTTACTGGACATGCAGATGACTGACAGCTGTCCACTATCCTGCTCAGGAATGGTTGATAGGGACTAGCTATTTTGATTGATGTTTTATGGGGATACTAACCCAACATCTTTCCATTTTGCATTCATCTCTTTATAGACTTGAAAACCTTCTATATACCTGGTACTGTGATGCAGTAAGCAATATAATGGCAGTATTCCAGCTGCCTACAATAAAGTGAACGTGGCAATACCATAAGTAAGCTGAAGGAGAATTTAACTAGGAGTACACCTGCATGAGAGTTTAGTCTGGGAAGGAAGATGTCAGAAGGTGACAATGGAGTTGAGTTTTAAAAAAGAAGAAACTGGTACAGATAGGAACTGGAAACACAGGGAACCCAGAGCGGATGATCCCTCAGGGCAGTGGGGCGAGAAAGGAGATACCAAGAGGGTAGAGGGAGAAAGGATTGGAAGGAGGGAACCGATTACAAGGATCTATATGTGACCTTCTCCCTGGGGGACGGGATGGACAACAGAAAAGTAGGTTAAGGGAGATGTTGGACAGGGAAAGATATGACAAAAAAATAATTTATAAATTATCAAGGGTTCATGAGGGAGCGTGGAGCCGGGAGGGAGGGGAAAAAAAGAGGATCTGATGCCAGGGGCTTAAGTGGAGAGGAAATGTTTTGAGAATGATGAGGGCAATGAATGTACAAATGTGCTTTACACAATTGATGTATGTATGGATTGTGATAAGAGTTGTATGAGCCCCTAATAAAACAATTTTAAAAATAAATTTAAAAAAAAGAAGAAACCAAAATAAGTACCACCTAGTCAACTTCAACTCAGAACAATCCTACAGAGATCTCTAAGCTCTGAATCTATATGGGGGCAGAGAGTCATCCTCCTCCTGAATAATGACTAGTGACTTTGAACAACCAACCTTGAAGTTAGCAATAGTAATCTAGCAGTTAGCAGTTGTAACTTAAGAGTTAGCCTTTAAACTCCAACCAAAAGACCTTTTCCTGATGGGTTTGGGTAAGAGAAGGTGGGGAATGATACTGATAGGAATTAGTTGTAAGTGCTTGTCAACAAAATTTATTTTGATAACCACTGGGTATAAAACACTGGGTCAACTCAGAAGCAGAGATGGTACTCTCACTACTAGCAAGAGACAGGAATAGAGTACATGCTATGGACCCTGAGATCTTGGCTCAGTGAGCAACCTTGGTCCAAAAAGACATCTTTGATGCTGCCGGAATAACAGGAACAGTAGCAGGAGAAGCAGGAATCGGAGCATGGGACAGAATAGTGGACTCTTCACAGCCCAGAGCAAGTAAAGCTGAGTGCATTGGGGAAGGGGGCTGGTTTGTGGAGTGGGGTGCATCAGGGCACCTAATTTAGGGAAGTGGGCTCCCTGACCCATAGGACGGAAGCTGAGTACCTTCAGACTAAGGCATACTGGGGCAGGATGCCTCTGGGCATTTAACTCAGGGAATCTTGATCCGTTCTGACTCACAGAGCTGGAGCTAAGTGCCTACTGGTTGAGGTTTACAGCAGAGTGGCATGTCGTCTGGGCATTTCTGAGAAGCTCTAAAAGAACTTTGTAACAGGTCCTAACTGAACAACTATATCCTGAGCATTTCTCACCTGCATTATAACCTATTAACTTTCATAAAAATAAAAAAACCCACCATAATTATGAGCATTGTCTGTGAGTTGTGTGTGGCCAATGCAATGAAATACAGAATCTAGCTGAAAAGTAGAGAGCACTGTGAGAGACAGAGCTGGAAAAGTAGAGAGCATTGTGGCGGGTCAGGTCAACCAGCAACCAAGCCAACGCTATCCAAGAGGACCACCAGGATGAAAGTCCACCAACCAACCCCACTTCCAGGGAGTGTATTCTAATACACATGGACTCTATAGGATAGAATGGAACTTCTCCTTTGGATTTCAGAGGCTGTAAATCTTTAAGCGAGTTCCGGGGGAGAAAGCTTCATCTTTCCTTCTGAGAGCAGACTGGTACAGCTGAAACACTGACCTTGCATTTATAAGCACAAAGAGTCACCAAACGAAGAACTGGAGAATGGTTTTCCTTGAATATTTAGTGAGTAAAGGAACCAGAGGCACAGAAAAACAGCATAAATAACACTGAGATGTGTAATCTTTTTCAGTGGAGAAAAGCACAGAATTCAAGAGGTAGGGACAATGTTGTCGCTATTATTAGGTGCCAGTGAGTGGACTCCAGCTCACCGCAAACCTGTGAACCACATGAGGGGGCTCCGCCCGGCCCTGCACCACCCTCATACTCGTCGTTAAGCTTGATCCCACTGTTGCAGTCACTGTATTTGGTCGAGCCTCTTCCTTTTTTGCTGACCCATTCTTTTGCCAAATATGATATCCTTTAACAATAATTAGTCTCTCCTGATAGCATGTCCAAAGTAGGTAACACGAAGTTTTGCCATCCTCCATCTAAGAAGTATTCTGGCCGTCTTTCCTCCAAGATAGATATATTTGTTCTTCTGCCATCCCATGGTACTTTCAAATATTCTTCAGCAACATCATAATTCAAATGCAATCCTAATGTCTCCCTTAGTCGATGTCCAACTTTGACATGGGCAAGGAGGCAACTGAAAATAGCATGCCTTACTTCAGCACACCTTGGTCCTCAAAGGGGCATCACCGCTCTTTAACATTTCACATAGCTCTCTTCCAGCAGACTTGTTCAGGACAATACATTGTTTGATTTCCTGGCTGTTGCTTCCTTGAGTGTTGACTGTGGATCCAAATAAAATGAAATCCTTGGAACTTCAATCTTTTCTCCTTTCACCGTGAAGTTGTCTCATTCCAGTTATGAGGATTTCTGTCTTCTTTATCTCAAGTTGTAATCCATATTGAAGGCAGCATTATTTAATCTTCATCAGTAAGTGCTTCATGTCCCTTGGCTTTCAGCAAGGTTGTGACATCTGTGTATCAGAGGCTGTTAATGCGCCTTCTGCCAATCTTGATGCTGAAGATGAATCCCTCAGGTTGCAAGTCACTCAAAATACAACTAAGGAAGAGTTTTACCTCTTCAAAGTAGAGTCGACCTTAATGATGTGGATGAAGCACAACTTTCAGGACTTGTACCTGCTGGTGGGATAGGACTCAAAATAAGCAGCAGCTGCAAACATGATACCTACTAAGTATGAACCTAGGAATATTGGAAGCTGTCAAAAATGAATGCAAAGCATAAAGATCAATATACTAGGAATGCAAACCAAATTCATGCAGCAAGTCATTTTTGAATACAGAACACAGCAGAACCTCCCCTGTGGGTTTCCAAATATTTACAGAAGCAGAAAGCCTCATCTTTCTCCCAAGGAGCAGCTATGTTTTCTAAACTTCTGACCCGTGGGTTAGCAGTGCAAAGTCTAATGAGCATGCCACCAGCACTCCTACTAGGCATTAGTGAGTTAACAATTACTGATATGGCTATTTTTGATTCAGACGGTTATATGGTTTACTTTAAGGGTACAAATGAGACCCCAGACTTAAGGATAATTTAAGGACAGCCTTTATTAAGTCTTAAATGGAACAAAGACAAATACATCACTCAGAGTAGAGGGACCATTAGCAAGAGGCCAAAATGACATCCAAGGATTTATAAATAGGAAATTAGTGAAATAAGGCATGAAGCAAAGGAAACCGTCACAAATTCATGACTGGTGACAGATCAATACATTGAAGGTACAGAAGCGGGAACAGAATCATGATGCCAAATAAACAAGCTTACTAGACTGGCCAGTGACTTCCACCCAAGGCAGTCAGGGCCCAACTGATAAGGCATGACTTGTGACTCTAACCCCTCACTGTCCATCACAGACACACCCTGGCGTGTCCCACAGACAGACTGCCAATCACTGTGCTGACTGGAGAGGGTGGAGGTTACCCATTTTTCAACATATTCTAGGGGCAAGATTGTTCTCATCTCGAGTTAATGCTCAGCAAAGAGGGAGGTTTAGTCTATGTGAGAACTCTGAAAATGGATTTGGGGGTTTCACTGTCATCCATAGCCTTCTGCAAACGGGCTACTCAGAATTTAAGTTTTAATATACCTGGAATGACAAATTCAAGAGAAATGGTGTCACACTCATTGTCAAAAAAAGTTTGAAGATATATCCTGAAGTACAATGCTGTATATGATAGGATATATCTAGCTACCTACAAGGAAGAGCAGTTGATACAATTATTATTCAAATGTACACATCAACCTCCAAAACAGGGATGAAAAAGTTGAATTCTACCAGCTTCCCCAGATTGAAATTGATCAAATGGCAATTAATAGTTTATTGATAATTATTAGTTGGTAATTATAATTCAAAAAAGGGAAACAAAGTGGAAGGATGAGTGGTTGAAAAATATTCCCTTGAGGTGTAAGGCATCATCAGAACAAAAAATCTTACCATAGTGAATGATGGGTGGAGTGCAGGGTGGAGATCCAAAGCCCATTATTAGGCCACTGGAGATCCCCTTGCAGAGGGGTCTAGGGGAGGAGATGAGCCAGTCACGGCGCGATATAACAATGATGAGAAATACAACCTTCCTCTAGTTCCTAAAGGTTTCCTCCCCGCTCCCACTACCATGACTCGAATTCTATCTTGCAAGACTGGCTAGACCAGAGGAGGTACACTGGTACAGATAGGAACTGAAAATACAGGGAATCCAGGACGGATGAGCCCTATAGACCAGTGGTGTGAGTGGCAAAACAGGGAGGGTAAAGGGAGAATGGGAAGGGAAGAGGGAACCAATTACATGGAACTGTTTGTGACCTCCTCCCTGGGGGACAGACAACCAAAAAGTGGATGAAGGGAGACGTCGGACAGGGCAAGATATGACAAAATACCCATTTATAAACTATCAAGGGCTCATGTGGGAGGGGGGAGCGGGGAGGGAGGGGAAAAATGAGGACCTAATGTCGGGGGTTTAAATGGAGAGAAAATGTTTTGAGAAACGATGTACAAATGCGCTTTACACAATTGATGTGTGTATGGATTGGGATAACAGTTGTATGAGCCCCTAATAAAATGTTTAAAAAAGAAAAATATTCCCTTGGTCGTAGAAATGAGGCTGGAGATTTCAAGACAGAACTTTCTGACATGTAACTTCCTCATTGCAAAAGCCTTTTTTCAACAACATAGATAGGGACTATGCAAAGGAACCACACCAGATGTAATATTCAGGAATCAAATAGACTATATCTGTGAGGACAGATTATTGGAGATCTTAAAGGTGTGGATAAAAGATATCAGGTTATGGGAATATTCAATTGTTCAAGTGAAAAATATGAGAGCGGAAGTCAAAAAATTATCAAGACACTAATTCCACAGACATGATCAAGTCATATTTAAAAGGTACATCATAAAACGCAGTACCTCTGTGTTTTGTGTAGTGAATAAGTAAAGGGGAATGGCTACGAAATTAAGTCCAGAAAACAAAGAGAACTCCCACTCTTTATTCATATGTTGATTACCAAGGGTAAGCTAATTTTTCTAAAGGTTATGGATGTTTGGGGCAATGTACTACCCCACGAAGATATTATAAGATACACATCTGGTCTAATATCAGTACATCTGAACCAAACATAGCATGAGGCAGCCTAGGCAAGAAAACAATGACTAAGTGTGAAAATGGTCACTCCTTCATTGATAAACTTAACTAATGTGCTTGAATCACGGTTGAACATCCTACTGCCTGAAACAAATCTCAAGAGCCAAGAGAATAATATAAAACACCAAAATGTACTAAACAACAAATAGACCTGATCACCCCATGTTTCCATGGTGAACTACTTAGTGATATTCAAGCCATTCACTAAAAATTGACAAACTTACTACACTGGCCTTGTAGCGATTAAGAACACAATCTATTCTCCAAAATATGAGCATACAATTCTTAAAATAACAGTATTAGAAGGCTGCACAAAGCCAATCTAAGTACATGGTTACTTAAGAGTGATGATACAACATAAGAATTAGTTATGGTCCCAAGTCCAAAAAAAAGCACAGAAATGGCGTTAGAAGTAAACAACCGTTTCTAAAATTAGCATTCTATTAACCTGCTTTTTTTAGGCTCACTCATCCAATACTAGGAGTCCTGGTCTAAACTTCTGATACCAGCAAGGCCATGTTAACAATATACTGTGTGGTGGAAAAGAATCCTATAAAAGAACAAATCTCTAAAATAACTTATCAATTCCAGACAGGAGAATAACTATATTAAAGGTAGGATCCTATACTTCTACCCCACCACCACTTTTTTTAAAAAACATTTTATTAGGGGCTCATACAACTGTTATCGCAATCCATACACATCAATTGTGTAAAGCGCATTTGTACATCATTCTCAAAACATTTTCTCTCCACTTAAACCCCTGATATTAGGTCCTCATTTTTCCCCTCCCTCCCCGCTCCCACCTCATGAGCCCTTGATAGTTTATAAATTGGTATTTTGTCATATCTTGCCCTGTCCGAATGGGTGGTTTTCTTGTTTTTGTTTTGACAATTTAAAAGAAACAAAAACAAAATCTACTACCATCGATGTCCTTCTGACTCACAGTTGTCCTCTGTAGGGTCTCCAAGGCTGTAAGTCTTTACAGAAGCAGATCATTTTCTTTCTCCCAAAAAGTTGCTGGTGGGTTTGAACCACCGATCCTGTACTTAGCAGCCCCAAAGTTACTCAAGTGCCATTAGGACTCATTATATCATCCTCAGGGAAATGAAATCAACCAACTGGCATAAATCAATGCATATGACTCAAACAAATACATTCCATAATAGTGATGAACTCAGTCTAGATGCAGAAAGGGTTTCGTTAGACTCTTGTCTTTACCACTTACCAGATTTCTAAGCTTCAGTTCCCTCCACAGTGATAGCCACAGAGATGGGACCCACTCAGAGGGGGGTTGTGAGGAGTACTGCGTGTAAAGCACTCCATTGCAAAACCTAGCACATGTTCCTGTTAGGCGCCCTGGAGTCACTTTGGGCTCAAGTCATCCTACGAGTCACAGAACAAAACACTGCCTGGTCCCGCACCATCCTCACTACGGTAGTTATGTGCGAGCTCATTCCTGCAGTCATTCATTTGGGCGAAGGCTTTCCTTTGTTTCACTGACCTTCAGCAACGAATTTGTCCCTCTACATAACCTGTCTAAAGTGTATGTGTCACACCATCCTCATGTCTAAAGAGCTTTTCTGGCTTTCAGTTGTAAAATTTCCCACGACCCCCACCAGGCAGCCTTGCACACTTTCCAGAGACAGCATGTAACTTTCTGAGACTGTAATACCTGAAACTTCCCTGTCCCTCATAAAAGTGACTTGGATTTACAGAAGTGCTTTTTCCACGTGAATTCTTTCAGCATTGAGCAGCAATGACCACGGTAAACCATGACAGAAACCTAGCAAATTGTCCCAGGTTGTGCTGCTCATGGTGCCTTGGTGTGCAGTCGTTAGGCATTGATCTATGATCCCAATTTTAAGCAGTTCCTGTAGGTCTACGAGATTGTAATTCCACAGCCCTGTCTTTCTCCCACAGCGAGACAGGTGGTTTGGAACAGCTGACCTTTCAGATCACTACACCACCTGGGATCCCGGAGTCACATAATAGTTACGGCAACAGAGTCAAACATACCAATATCATAAAGACAGCTCCGTGCTAGGGAACATTTCATTCAGAGCTGATTCAACAGAAACTAACAACAACAATTTCAAAAACATCCTATTAATAAGCCAGGAAATAATGTAAGTATTGTGTTAAATTTTTGGCTTCAAGATTCAATGAGAGAACAGGAAATGAAAATAAAAGCAGTCTATTGCCAGCACCTCAGTATTGAAATCCCGGAAATTATTGAGTTTAAAACACAGAGCCTATGAGAAACATTTAAAATAATCAAGTTAGTTTAGTGTGGAGGAGAGGAAAGGGAAATGTAATTGCAATCATCTAATTTACAGAAATGTGATTTAGACTATTATGAACTTTTCCCTTTGAAAGTAAAGTTTAATTATTCCCAAAGGACTAACATTTAATGGAAGTAAAAAATAAGCTACAAAATAGTTATGTCACTGCCAATTTAAATTGAGAATTGATAGAGGTGGGTGTTTTCAGAGCATTTTTCCTTGGCTGGTGACAGGTAGATAGGTGAGAGCCCTATTTAGGAGTCAGTGTTATTCTGTATGCAAATATAGACTATTTGCATATTCTGTAGCTAAAGGGGCTACTGGATTGCAAGAAAGTCTCAAAACCTGTATAGTTTTTTCTATACTATGAATATTTCAAAAACAGCCTGATTGTCCATATTTAATTATTTTAATATTAATGAGTTTACCACATAAACTGTCCACAAAATTTTGCCAGCTAACAAAGGGTTAACCAAAGATTTTAAGATTAACTTGGAGAATGTCATCTCATTATATGAATATACACTTACTAAGTGATATACTATTGGCCATTAGCTCAAACTGGAAAAGATCAGAAATCAGATATTCCAAAATTCTACTTTTAAGCCGACCATTGACTCCAGATATAACTGTGGGCAAGGGCAAGAAGAAAATTAAGTGTGTATTTCTTGAGAAATAATTGCACACCATATAAACCACGTTAACCTAGCATTAAAAGGAAGCTTGTCTCCAGCGGATAACTGAACATTAAAAAAAAAATCATTACATATAAATCCATAATTATGCAATCACACCAGGGGGCGCTCTGACACTGAAATGATGGGTGACATAGTTTAAAACACGTGGTGGTCCCAAACTGACAAATGAAAGATTTTTCTAAGGAGATAGTCCTTACAGAAAGCACTTATCTCTTGAAAATGTTTGCTGGCAATACACACATTTTATTTTGCACCCAACTGTGTGCTGTTGAGACTATCAAGTTAGTCTATCAAGTAAAACATTTTCTGCTGATAGGAAAGATTTTATTTTGGAAACATTTGTCTACTTAGACTGGCATCTGTCTCCTACACTTTTCTGAAGTTGGGCTGATTCCCAATAACAAGCAGAGTGTTAAAGAGTACACAGGCAGGACGTGAGGTGCAGGGTTTCTCAGCTATTTAGAACTGACACTGATATTTAAACCCTAAGAGAGAGTATGAGCCTTTTCCATATTATTTCCTTACCTGGTTTGGTAAAAAACTCTGAAGCGCAAATACTCTCTTCATAAAATTCAGGATTCAGCTTCCTAAAAATGTAATTAGAAAATCAGTGTGAAGTCTCGAAGAAACAAGCGAAAGGCAAATAAATGTCTTGAAATTCACAACATACTAGAGTTCAATCGTAAATAATTTTACACCAATGACTCGGCTGGAAGTAAACACAAAGAAGCAAAGTTGGAATGAAAGTCTCACTGCCTGTATGAAAATGACGAGGGCATAGCTAGCTATTTTAATCTTTTGAGGACTCAAAAACATTTGTCAAACCATCTCACTGAGATCACTTTCTCTACCAATTGCCTCCAAGTGTCACTGCCCACATATGCACCCCTGCTCAAACAGGGAGAGACCTGGCCAAGGCTAATGAAATCTGTCTGGTGGGGAATCAGCTACCTCGCTGAAGGGAGTTCAAGGAAAAAATGGTTTATGGACTTCTCTATTGTTTGTGCCCTATGTCAAATTCACCAGGATTTGAATACCTCAAATTTTGTTAGTGGAAACTAATTGTCCATTCTACAAGAGGAGGAGATTTAAATGAAACTAAGTAATTCTGGAGAAAATTATGCAATTATTTCCTATACACAGACTAAAATGTACAAGCAAATGAGGACCTCACTCCTATAGCCTGAAGGAAATGAGTTTGCCAACAACAGTAACCTTATTAATGAATCTCCTTTGCCTATTCAAGTCTTCAGATAAAATCCCCGCTTCAGCTCACATACTGATTGCCACCCAAGTAAACTATGCCCAGATTCTGACCCATGGAACCGATGAGACATTAAATGTGCGTTGCTTAAAACCACAAAGTTTGTGGTAAATTATTACATAGCAATAGACAACTAAGACTTTCTAAATTGCTCCAGAATTTAGAAGTCAGGAAGAGGAAACAATGATAGCAAAAAATATGAGGTGAAAAGGTCAAATGGGTAGTAGGAAAACAAAACATTTATCAGCGAATATTATCACAAGCGTCCTCAGAAAATGTTAAGTAGCTAGATTTAGGGACAGGGAGGTTGTCCTTCCCATGCCTGCAAAGGCCCCTGTGGAGGTTGGAAAGACATCAGGCAGCCATCAGACACCTATGGGAAGACCCCAAACTGAGCATGCCCAGACATAAGTCCCCTAAGGCCTGGGTAAAACCAGTCTCTTGGACACACCCACCATAGGTACATCCACAGGTGGGGCTAACTCAGTCAATGGGGTCAATCAACCAACACCATCAACCACGCCTCCCCAGCCAGAGATTTGAACTCTCGTCTCTGTGGGAAGGCCTCGCTCTCTCTCCCTGCTCCTGGTCAGCAGCAGGTGGGGGTGAGGGTCACCCTCCCCCAGGCGGGCACACATGTGCCCACTCTGGGCCGACTCAGGGTCCACAGCCTCTTGGCCCACATGCTCTAAGCCTCTAGGGTTCTTGGGCTTCTGGCTTCCCAGGATACCCCCCAGTTCCACACGCGGGTGCTCTTTTCCACGTGGTTGTTCGTGTCCAGTTGTGAACCCCAGCACAGCGTCCACACTGCATGGCATGCTTTCCAGAAATAGCGTTGTACCCTTTTGAGGCTGTACAACCTGAAACTTGTCTTGTCCTTTATAACCCCCCTCTTGGATCACACTAGGTACTTTGGCGTGAATTCTTTCGGCATGCAAAGCAAAGAACCAAGGTAGAGCCCACTCCAGAAACCTTACAAAAAACCTGAAATAGAATGAGTTAGAAAAAAATGGAATTTGTTGACATACAAGAGATTGATTGGTAGAGACTATTAAAATCAGGGAACAGGGCACTGGCCCACAGGGGTGGGGGGGACTGTTGGTTGTGTCTCCACAGAACTGGAACGGGCATACAGCCCCCTATCAGGACACGCCAAATCAGAGCAATGAAAAACGAGGAGGAATACACAGAGAGAATGGACCAGGCGCCGGCCCTAGCCAGATATGGCCCGGACCCCCACCATGGAAGGGAGCACCACAGAGAATGGAAGTAGATCGTCCAGTGAGGGAGGGAACTGACCTACCACACCACACCCAGAGGGAAGCAGGGACAAAGGAAGGAGGAGGATAGGAGCGGTGCACAACGGGGCCCACCAAACTCAGAGGACGATGGCCCAGCTCGGAGGGCCCAGTGTACAGAGAGGACTGTGTGGCTGCCCCCACGGCGAGATGCGGCATCCTGCGCTGACACACGG
>NW_022111369.1:60937671-60939181 GCF_000313985.2 Echinops telfairi
GTAATCCAGCTGCTGTTCACTTCTGGGTAAATGACATTCAGTGCTGTTAGGCTCCCGGCAGACCCAATTAGTGCCAGAACTGTGCTGCTTCACTGTCTATAAGGCTTTGAAAGTTGGTATTTCAAAATGGCTAGCACTTAGTACTAATCAAAGTCAGCTCATTTTAATTGCTAAATAGCTAACATAACCTATTTTTAAACTTTTCATTATTATAAGACATGTTTAGATTGTCCCTTAATTTATTTTTCAAAAAAAAAAAAAAATCAATACCACCAAATCTAATGAACACGTCTTATAAGGCCCTGCCTGAGTTAAGTGAGTATAGCGGGGAGAGAGCAAAGTGGCTCTGCTGGTTTTTGTACTTCCGTAATTGTTATGCAAACTTTTCTATTTACCAAGCACTGTCACTAGTACACAAGTTTTATCTAGATTTATCATGGGTGAGCAGCCCCAATTTCCTACAATTCCTTGAAAGCAATTTTCCCTCCATTTTTCTGGGGGTTTTTGCACATGTATTTAGTTGCTCAGAGGGGCAATTACTAAAGACAAAGATGCAAAAATTTCTAACCTATAACAATGATAATATCCTAAATGTATTCTTTTTCTGTTATGTTCTCAAAAGGCTTTATCAGGGACTTGAATCTCTGATTATCCTAACAATACAATTCTGCCCCTTGCCTGGTTCCAGGCCTTTATCATATGGATATTAAATCTAGTGGGTGAAATGGAGGCATTATTAGGTAATTAAAATATTGAAATATTTAAACTGTGAAAGATGATTTGAGAACGTGTGGCCAGGGTGGCACCCTTCCAGACTTACAGAAGAGGGAAAGCTCTCCCAAGGCAACCAAACTGTGCTCTGGGATCCGAAGGAAACGGGAATCGGTCAGGGGCAGAGACAGAAAGGAATCCAATTAGTCAGGGGCAGGGACAGAAAGGAATCCATTTCTTCCCTGTTTGAAGAGGTGGAATGACTTCTTCCATGGTGGGAAGAAAAGAGACTGCAATTGCAAACTGCTTCTGGCAATAGAGATGGCACTTACCAACTTGTTTTACTACAATTTTCCCTCACTGTCTTCCAAAGAAAGTACTATGGCATCACTTGTATTTTGAGATATTGTAACATACTAACTCAATAAAATAGCATGTGAATTTCTGGCCATTTTTCACTTATGAAAAAATGGGTTCTTTACTAAATATAACTTAAACCAAGACAACAATAAAGATGTGGAGACTGATTTAGTTTTAAAACTGCATCTTCAAGCTAAATCTGATATAATTACTTGGTTTGATGAAGGAATATTTAAGAATTCCCAGGTAACAGAAGCTATTTCAAATATTGCACCTCATCTTCCCCCAATTCCTGAAGATTCTGACAGGAGTATGTTTGTATCAGTGTCACGGGAGCTATAAAGATGGAAAATCACAGCCTTAGCATTTGTAATTGATTACCCTTCATGAATATATGGAAAGAAAAAGGTTAAAAATCACTAGTAATAGCAAGTGCTCA
>NW_022111369.1:60939500-60945446 GCF_000313985.2 Echinops telfairi
AAGTCCTTTGACTGTGTGGATCATAGCACATTATGGAGAACGTTACCAAAAATGAGAATTCTAGAAGATTTACCTGTGCTCATGTAGAACCTGTACAGAGACAAAGAGACCATCAGTAATTAGAACAGGGAAATTAGATATGTCATGGTTTAAAATCAGGAAAAGTGTGTGTGCCAGTTTTGTCTTTTCACCATCCTTATTCAGTCTCTGTTCTAAGTAAATAGGTCAATAAGCTGGACCACATAAAAAGGACACAGCATCAAGACTGGAGGAAGGCCCATTTACTACCTGCCTTATGCAGATGTCACAACCTTGATTGCTGAAAACAAGGAGGAGCTGACGCACTTGCTGACAAAAATCAAAGAGTGCAGGCTTTAGGATGGATGGAAACTCAATGGAAAGAAAATCTAAATGTTCACAAGGGGACCAAAAGGCACATTATGAAAAACAGAAAAGATTTAAGTTGTAAAGGATTAAATTTTGCTTGGATTTACAATAAATGCTCACAAAAGCAGCAGTCAAGAAGCCAAATGATGCATCACCGCACTGGGAAACCCTGCTGCCCACGACCCTTTTAAAGCATTAAAGAACAAAGACGCCGCTTTGAGGAATAAGGGCACCTGACTCCAGTCGTGGCATTTTTCATCTCCTCATAGGCAGGGGAAAGTTAGAAAACAACTAAGGCAGAGCACAGAAGAAGGGATGCATGTGAATTATGCTGCTGACAAGGAAGACTGAAAGTAGCACGGAGTGCAGAAAACAAATCTGTCCTAACCCTGCATGCAAGAATGGCAACACTTGTGCTCACCCACTGTGGACACGGGCTCAGCAGAAACTAGTCCCTACAAAGGGCGTCATGCTTGGTAAAGTAGATGGTCAACAAAAATGAGGAAGACCTTCAATTAGATGGGTTGGCCCAGTGGTTGTCAACACTGGACTTAAACATAGGAACACTTGCGGTGGTGGGTCAGGACTGGCCGATAATAAACAGAGTGTTGGAACCCATCCGAAGGCACATTACAACAAGAACAGCCTTTACTTAGAGCACAGAAGGTTACTCTGTTGAGTGACAACACTGTGGTGTTTTTATAATCTGCTAATGCAGAACTACAAAGAGTATATACAGATACTTTTAGTAATTATGGTTTTCTAACTATTCATGACTTATTGTCCCTTTTAATTTTTTCATTTTTGCTGTTTAGAGGGAATTTTGCAGTGTCCAGAGATTCCAAGCAACGATCAATATAATTACAAGCAATAACATTTAAAAGCATTCTAAATTTCATAGCAGGCTCCACATATTACATTTTACATGTTTCTTTCGATCAGAGGTAGGGCTGCTGCCTCGTTCTGCCAACGGCCTTCTGGAGGCACTTCTGCCAGTTTACTGTCTCCCCATCTCAGCGTGTCCTCAATTATCCCGGGAAACAACTGAGAAGTAGTCCACCTTTTCAATACGCAGTAACATGATGCAATTCCACACCTTCAACACTCCCAACTCGTTTTAGCTCCCGAAATGACAGCTATTTTGCCGCCTCTGATCCATAGTACAGGCAGATTCCACATTAGATTTCCTATAACAGCACTTTCATCATGCTACAATAATGCTCAAATGGTATTGAAGTTCTAGGGCTAGCCTCCCGTTCGGCTGCTAACCACAAAGTCAGTTTGAAACCAACAGCCCTCCAGGGATGAAAGACCAGGCTTTCTATGCCCATCAAAAAAGAAAAAGAAAAAATAATGAAATGGGATACTTTGAGCAGGAGTGAGATATGCAAGAAAAGCAGTACTGTAAAACAAAATAAATGAAAGTGGAAAATAAATAAATAAGAGTTACAGTCTGGGGAGCCCAGATTGGCAGTTCTACTCTCTCCTAAAGGGTCTCTGTGAGTCAAAATCAACTCTATGGCAATGAGTTTGAGTTAAGCATACAAAGGACGATGGAAGAGTCTTTGTTGCACAACCTCAGAAAGGAAGTTAGTGAGGTACTGACTGGAAATTAAAATCAGCATGGAGACGTCAAATCACTAGAAAACCTGTAAAGAAGGTCGTTGCTAAATTGCATCAGGAAACTCATTTAACCTGGATTACGATTCGGCCTATTGCCTTCGTCCAGGTCCACAGAGTCTCAGTGAAATGGCATATGGAAGCTTGCCTTCAAGTCCACTTTTACTTCCTCAGGGCTCACCAGGATAGAGCAGAAAAAGTGAGTCCAATCACTACATCAGATAACCCAAAATATTAGCCAATAGGCTCCTTTCTGAATATCTTTCCCTGCCAATACACCTTTCATAATGGGCACTGCTCAGGAGACTAGGTGCTTCTTGAGACCTGAAAAAACAGCCCCTGGAGAGCAGTGGGCACCAAAGTAGACCAGTCCCTTTGAGGTTCTCGTTACTACTCTTACTCCTCGTTCAGGTGACCAGGAGTCAACCCTTAGAGCACACCTGCCTGAAGAGCTCCCCCAGAAGGACTCGGCACCCATCATTTTGACACCTGAGGCCCCATCCTGTTTCTGTACGTTCATGCAGGATCTCAAGTGTTAGCTTAGGAAGAATCAACGATAAGTGTAGGGGAAAAAATACTTGGTTTTATCTTTCTTTTATCTTCTGATGGCTTCCAACAAGTCCCCTCAATTTTACAAGCAATGGAGAGCCTCACTCTGAAGGTTGGAGACACCCTTGCATGGTGTCTAATACCTAACCAGCAGAACCCATCATTTAGATACTGCAGAGACCTGCTGGCCTTTAGGAATGTCACTTATAATTTCAAGAGTACAGAACTCCCTCAGAGAATCACCGCTATGGCTGATAATACTTGGCCTGAGAACTGTGACGTTTTAATCAGTGCATGACATTCTCTGATACAGAAACATACTTCTTAAAAGAATTAATCAGACAGCTTCAAAAAGTTCATGGAATAGTGGAAATAAAAGATAATGGAATTTTTCCATGAACTCTTGAAGCCTCTTGGTGATATTCTCTTGGAAATATTAACAACAAAAATCAAAAGAGCCAAACCAATTGCTACTAAGTCAAATTCAACTAAAGTAATCCTATACTTTTTTTCATTTATTTTCAGGAAGAGCACGAACACAGACCCTATAGTTTTAAAAAAATGAGGATTTTAATATATAGACAATCATTTTCAAAAAGTACAGAAAAGTATTTGGAATTAGGAGTTCTTCCTTCGAAACCCTATTACCTTCTTAGAATAAATCAATTGATCATTTAAAAGCCTCTCAAACTTTGAAAAAAGTTTTACTTCATTTAAATTTCAGTACAGAAATAACATTAAAGCATCTAAGTCAAACCTAGGACTGTTTCCACAGTAAAAGCAAGCCTTGCTTCAGAAGTTAAAATGAACCATCTCCATCTGAATGACAGACCTCACTAACACGATCGAAAGCTGAAGTGCAGATGTGTCCCTCCAAGCAAAGAGAACAATCTGAGAACAAATGACCTATCTCAAAAAAGGGGGATTGCTCCAGCAGCCCATCTCCCCTAAAGCCTTGTGTACAATGCAGCCCTTAACCTGCAGGTGTTCGTGGACAAGGTTCCCTCTGTCCTCTGTGGGTACTTGTTGCTGTTAGGTGCTATGGAGCCTGCGCACAACAGAAGGAAACGCTGCTCAGTGCTGGACCATCCCTCACAACTGTTCTTTTGCTTAGAAGTCCATTGTTTCAGCCACTGTCTCCTTGGGTCCTAGTATTCGACGACCCCCCCTGCTCTCCCTCGCCACCTGTCCTGTGAATTGATGTGCTCTCAACAGGCTAGCTGAATCACCTGAGTTGCATGAACATTTATATAATAATGTTCCACCTATGGAGCTATTGATACTTAGGATCATAAGTTTCTTGATGGCAAGGTGTGAACTCTAAGGTATTTTTTCTATTATGCATGCTTTGTTTAATCCAGGTGCTTTGTTTAATACAGGTATCCCCTGCTTTTCAAATATTCACTTTACACCTGTTGGCTTTTAAGAAAGACTTGCTTCTTTCCCCCCACTAACCAAAAGAAATCTGAAAAGGATTTTTACTATTACAAAAGGGGGGATAGCGAAGCTAGCATTCAGCATTTATTTCACAGCAAACTGTTAAAGAGACAAAAGAGTGGAACTGCCACGCTCCTTACCAGGGCTACATGCAGCATCTCTGCATCAAACCTCCATAGTTCTGAACGGTGTCGGTGAATACTGTGTGTTAGTGTCATTTGTTCGTGTGTGATTTGGCCTGATTTGGTGGGTTATTTGTTGGGTTGGGAATGCTAAATATTTTCCCATATAAAATACTGGTAAATGCTTCTTCACTTTACGTCATTTCAGCTTATGCTAAGATTCAGAGTCACATTCCTCTTTTGGATAGTGGAAGAAACCCGTACAGGAACCACTAGATATTTGTTCACATAAAGTAGATTTGATAAGATAATATATATATTTTAATTTTACAACACACTATCTACTATTACCTAGGATATATATTGATGATTATCTAAGAGATGTAACTGTCATATGTCCACCTACTTGTCTTACTGTGGTAGCTTGCATACTGCTGAGCTGCTAGACGCTATGTCAAGGTCAGTGAAGGTAAACAGTTTTAGCTGAGCCTCTAGACTGAAAACAGACGACAAAGAAGGAACTGGCTGCCCAATTCTGAGGAATTAGCCACTGAAAGCATTACATGCAACAGGAGAACATTGTCAGATATAGTTAAGAACTTAATGAAGAGTGGCTCAACAATGTCAGATACAGTGCATCAAGGTGAGCCTCAGTCTGAGAGGTACTCAAAATGCAAAATACAAATGAAAGCCTTCTCAAAAGAAGGTTGACCACAATGATATGGATGAAGTAAAGCTTTTGAGATCTTCAATTCCTGATGGGGCACAAGAGAAAACGTGAAGAAACAGCTATCAACATCTATTAATAATCAGAACATGGACTAATAAAATATACTCTAGGAAATTTGAAATCATCCAAAGAGAAATGGTACAAAAAAACATGAAACAGCATGAGTAAATATTTATAGCCTAGTCATTAGTGAGCTGAAGTAGTAGTAGCCATTCTGATCACTTATCTGGTTGACTGCCAGGAATGACAAATTCAAGTGGAATCATTGACAGGTGGACAGATCAGGGATAAAGGTGGTAGAGGGTGTTGTCTCCCCAAACACCTGCCTTAGCGGAAATCAGCTGTCAGGGCCACAAAAAAGGGGTTGGGGAAAAAATCAGACTCCCTAGACACCTACGGGAAAATCCTACCTGCAACATGACATCACCAAGCCTGCCTAAACCCGGCCAATACCTTCAACAATGCCTCCCCAGCCAGTGGGGATAAAAGCCAGCCTTGGGCAGGCCAAAAGCCCCTTTTCTCGTCTCTTGTTCAGGTGCACACTGCAAGCGGCACCCTTTGGTGCCGGCCTGCTTGCCCTCTTGGCCTCTGGGGATTTCCCGCTGTTGGTTCTGAAGTCCTATATCTGTACTCTGTGTTCTTGGCTTCATACTCCTGTTGCAGTATTCTTTATGCGTGGTGTCTCAGGCTTCTCCTGAAGTGGCCATCTTCAGTCGCCAGCTCCCGGGCAGTCCCCATGTGGCCTTGTACGCTTTCCAAAGAGCGTGTACTTTTTGAGCCTGTAATACCTCAAACTTTCCTGTCCTCCCTCACAAAAGTCACATGGATTACAAAAGTGTTTGTGCCGCATGAATTCTTTCAGCGTTGCGAAGCAAGCACCTGGGTAAACCACTAGAGAAACCTAACAGCGTCAAATTCATAGTTAAAAAGAACATTTCACAGGGAATCCGGGACAGATGAACCCTCAGGACCAGTGGTGAGAATGGCGATACCTGGAGGGTGGAGGGAAAGTGAGGGAGAAAGGGGAAACCGATTACAAGGGGGGAGGGCAGACAGTGGAGAAGTGGGTGAAAGGACACATCGGATGGTGTAAGATATGAC
>NW_022111369.1:60945546-60969095 GCF_000313985.2 Echinops telfairi
AGGAGGAGAGGGGAGGGAGGGGAAAAAATGAGGAGCTAATACCAAGGGCTCAAGTAGAAAGCAAATGTTTTGAGAATGATGATGGCAACATATGTATAAATGTGCTTGACACAATGGATGGATAGATGGATTGTGATGAGTTATATGAACACCCAATAAAATGATTTTTTTTAAAACATTTCGAAATCTTATCTACAATACAGTGCTATCTGTTTTTTGGGGTTTTTTTTATACTTTTATTGGGGGCTCTTACATCTCTTATCACAATCCATACATTAATGCAGTGTGTCAAGCACATTTGTACATATGCCGCCATCATCGTTTTCAAAGCATTCTCTTCCTACTTGAGTCCCTGATTATCAGCTACCCATTTCTTCCCCCTCCCTCCCTCGTCTACCCTCCCTCACAAACCCTTAATAAGTTATAGATTATTATTTCCATATCATACATCATTCTCCATTGCCCCTTACCCACTTTTCCATTATTCATCCCCCTGGGAGGGGGTTCTAGTTTGATCTTTGTAATCAATTCCTCTTTTCTCCCTAATCCTACTGGTATCTCTACTCTCACTGTTGGCCCTGAGGGGTTTATCTATCCTGGATTCCCTGTGTTATCAGCTCTTATCTGTAGCAGTGTGCATGTTCTGGTGGAATCAGATTTGGCAGGTAGAATTGAGGTCATGATAGTGGGGTGAAGGAAGCATCAAAGAACTAGAGGAAAATTGTGTGTTTCATCAGGCTATACTGCACCCTGACTGGCTCATATCTTCCCTGTGACCCCTCTGTCAGGGGAGGTCTAATTGTCTACAGATGGGTATTGGGTCTCTACTCCATGCCCTTCCCCCACCCCACCCCACGCATTAACCTTGGGAATGGTTTTGTTCTGGGTCTTAGATGCCTGATACCTGATCCCATTGACAACTCATGATCACACAGGCTGGTGTGCTGCTTCTATGTGGGCTTGGTTGCTTCTCTGTTAGATGGCCACGTGTTTAACTTCAAGCCTTTAAGACCTCAGATGCTATATCTCTTGATAGCTGTGCATCGTTAGTTTTCTTCACCACATTTGCTCATGCACCCATTTTGTCTTCAGAGGTTATGTGGGGAAGGTGAGCATCACAGAATGCCGGATTGTTAGAACTAAGTATTCTTGTGTTAATGGAGTACTTGAGTCAAGGCCCAATGTCCATCTGCAACCCTAATTCTTAACATAGATATGCATACATAGTTCTATTCCTCTCTCATTATATATGTATTTACATATGTACATGCCTATATTTAGGCCTCTACAAATGTCCTTTGCCTCCTTGTTCTTTCCTCTATTTCCTTTTAAATTTCTTCTTGTCCCACCATCATGTTTGGCCTTCATTGGGGTTTAGTAATGCCTTGCTGCTACACTGCCCTTGATTAAGCCACACTAGGCATCTTATGACCTTCCTTCCATTGATTATAGTTCACTTGTTGTTCCCTCGTCCCTCGGTTATCTGCTCCGCCCCCATTCCTTTCTCCCACCTCCCCTTCTCCAGCATGTCCCCAGAACCATGGCTCCCATTCTTTTCATCTCTGAATTATTTATCCTGCCTATCGTATCTAGATAAGACATGCAGATACATTAATAAGTGTAAAAACCTGGCAAAGCCAAATAAAACAACAAAGGAAGTCAAAACCAACAAAACTAACAATAACCAAAAACAAAAACAAAATAATAACAAAAAGAAAGCCACTGACAAAAATGGAAAAACCTATAAATAGTTCAAGATCTGTGTGTTGGTCTTTACGAGTTTTTTCCAGTCCAGTCTGATGGGGTGCCACACTCTGTCCCCAAAGTCTATTTTTGGTATCTGTGTAAGTACGTATTATCTGAAGTATATGTATATAAAGAAAAATAGTAATAATACAACTATCATTCTGATTTATGCAGCAACCACTAAAGCTTTAGTGAATTTAGTGAATTCATAAAGACAATAAAGAATTCTACCAATTTCCTTAGTTGAAATAAAATACACAGTACAGAGGCACTGCTAATTATTGACTATGAAAATGCAAATATTGGAAACAAAAGGAAGGGAAGGAACAGTAGTAGGAAAATATGGCCCTGGTGATAGAAAGGAAGCTGGAAAATCACATGATAGAAGATTCAAGACTATTTTCTTCTTTATTGGAAATCGTTTTTTTTAACAACATAAATGATGACACGTGTGGACTTTACCCAAAGGAATACACAAGAATTAAATTAACTACAGAAGAGAAAAGAGGAGAGACAATGGGAACGTTCAGTATCAATAGCCAAAACAAGGCAAGAGGCTGACTGCAGAATAACCCTCTGCTGCTCATATGTAACTTGTGGCTAAAGTTGAAGAAAAGTAAAATAAGTCCATGAGAGCCCAAATATGGCCCTGAGTACACTCCTCTTGAATTCTGAGGGGCTCTCAAGAACAGATTGTGTCCACTGAAACCAATGACAGAAAACCTGATGAGCTGTGGGATGACATCACAAGCACTATATGAGAAAGTAAAAAGTCATTAAAAAACATGAAAGTAAGACGAGATCAAAGAAGTCAATGGTCCTGAAGAAAGAAGTCTAAGCTGCGCTGAAGGCATTAGTGAACTACAGGGCACTAAGAATTGACACAATACTAACTGAAATGTTTCAGTAAGTTGAAGCACCGGAAGCATTCACTGTCTATGCCAAGGAGTTGGGAAGGCAGCTACCTGGCCAAATGACTAGAAGAGATCCATTGTACCCATTCCAGAGCAAGGCTACCCAACAGAATACAAGAAGAATCAAATAATACCTTTAGGAATGCATGCAAGTAAAATTTTGCCAAAGATCATTCAATAATAGTTGCAGTGGTGTATTGATAGGGTTGTTGTTGTTAGGTGTCATCTAAGCAGTTCCAACAATAGCGACCCAATGCCGATGTCTAGTCCTGCTCCATCCTCACAATTCTTCTTACATTTGAGCCCCTTGTTGCAGCTACTGTGTTAATCCATCTTGTTGCGGGACTCCCTCTTTATTGGCCCGCAACGTTACCAAGCATGATGTTCTTCTTCAAGGACACATCTCTCCTGATAACATATCCAAAGACAAAATATTGCCATCTTTGCCTCTAAGGAGCATTCTGACTCTAGTTCTCCCACAACCGATTTGTTTGCCGTTTGGCAGCCTATCGTACCATAATTCAAACTCATGGATTCTTCTTTTCCTAATTTAAAGCCAAACTTTCACATGCATATGAGGTAATTAAAATTACTATAACTTGGGTCAAGCACACCTTAGTCCTCAAAGTATCATCTTTGTTTGAAGAGGCGTTGGGCAGCAGATTCACCCAACGCACGATATCCTTTAATCTCTTGCCTACTGCTTGCACAAGCACTGATTGTGGATCCTAGAAAGACAAACTCCTTGATAACTTCCACCCTATTCTCCACTTACCATGATGTTACCTATTGGTCCCGTTGTGAGGAATTTTCTCTTCTTTACATTGTTGTAATCCACACTAAAGGTTGTAATTCTTGATCTTCACCACAAGTGCTTCAAGTCCTCCTCACTTTCAGCAAGCAAGGTTGTGTCCTCTGCATGTTTCGGGTTATTAATAAGCCCTCCTCCGATTATGATGGTGAATTATTTTTCATGTAATAAGGTTCCTATAATCAAGTTATTTTATCACCATACAGATGGAATAAGCATGATGAGAAGATACAATCCTGATCCACACCTTTCCTGATTTTAAACCATGTGGTAGACCCTAGTTCTGCTCCCTCAACTGCCTCTTGACCCATGTATAAGTTTGGCATAAGCACAATAAATAAAGTGTTCTGGAATTCTCATTCTTCTCCAGGCTATCATAGTGTGGTAGTTACATAATCTGATGTCAGATTATGGGATTTGGGAAGATTAAGAGTCAAGGGATGGAGTCTAGTCTGTCAATCACTGTATTGCCAATGAGGCTTCTGTGTAGGCACGACCTTCTCGAGGAATCTGGGAATTCCTGTATTTTTCCTCCCTGGAGGCTGGAGACACACTCTTTCTGCTCACTCCCTGAGAGATGCTCAACTGACAAGACACATGGGACTACACTGATAAACCCCCGTTCCCTGGAAACTGGAGGAGCATTGTGGAGCCCCTGCCAGTGCTGAGATGCTTCTAACGCCACTGGATCCACAATACTTACCACCCACTGGCCTGTGATCTTCCTGCATTTGGCGTCATGTGTTTTGTGAGTCTAAAGAGGAATTTATAGACTGGTATTGGACATATGGGTTAATATCAGACTTATGGACTTGATCTAGACTAGGAGGTTTTCTCAATAGTCAGTTACTCTTGTATATAAAACTCTTTTCTTATACACATGACTGTCTATGAATGTTTCTGTAGTCTACCCTGAGTAACACACTACCCTGACTAAAACACTAACATAGTTTTGTTATGATTCACAAAGCTGAATGCATTTGTATAGTCAATAAAATTGACAGAGAGCTGCCAGAAATTCAAGCAGGATTCAGAAGAGGGACATGGAACAAAAGAGTACCATTGTTGGTGTCAGATGGATAATGGCTGAAAGCAGAGCATATCAAAAAGGTGTTTACTTGTGTTTTGACTGTGCAAATGTATTTGTATATGAATCTTAACAAACTATTAATAACCTTGGGAAGAATGAGAATTCCAGAACACTTTACTGTGCTCATATAGAACTTGTACATGGACCTTGAGACCATCTTCACATAATATAAGGGAATACTGTGGGGCTTAAAATCAAAAAGGGTGTGTGCAGCGTTGTATCCTTTCACCAAACTCATTCAATCTGTATGCTGACCAAGTAATCAGTTACATTGGACTACATAAAGAAAAACAAGACACCAGGATTGGAGGAAGGCTTATTAACAAGCTGTGATATGCAAATGATACACCTTGCTTACTGAAAGTGAGGAGGATTTAAAGCATTTGCTGAGGAAAATCAAAGACAGCACCCTTCAGTATGGATTACAACTCCAGAAAACCCTCTCGACTGGACCAGTAGGTAACAACATAAGCAGAGAAAAGATTGAAGTTGTCACGGATTTCAACGTGGTGGGATCAACAATCAATATTTATGGAAGCAATAGTTGAGAGGTAAGAGGGTGTATTGTCATTGGGCACATTTACTCCACGAGACCTCTTTAAAGTGTTGAGAAGTAGGTCACTCTGAGGACTACAGTGCTTTGCCCAAGCCATGGTCTTTTCAATGGCCTCATATGCCTGGTATTCAACGCGTGAGCACTGAATAAGGAAAATCTAAAAAGTGTTAGGGTCAGCTACAGATTTGGATGACCTATCCCAACTTGCTTCACGTGATCTTGTCCACAGGTTATATGTCTGATGACTAATCTCAGCACAGAGAAGGATAGGGACTGAAATGAACGATATGAAATTCAATGTTGTACCCCTAAATGCCACCGGGTTCCTCAAATTATGAGGTGACCCTCTTCATCACTGAAGCATACTTTGCTCAATAAATCTTTGCTTTGCTTATTGTCATACAGTCTTGCCTTACAGTCTGGCTTTGACCCCCTCTTTCTGTGGTGGCAAACCATTCAGGAGGAACTTGCTCACTTTTCTCATAGGAAGAAAAGTCTGCCAACATAAACATTCGGCACTTAACAAAAAGAATTCATGCTTTCAAATTATGATGTTGGCAAAGAATAAGGAAAATATTATGGAAAATATCATAGAAGAACAGGCACATCTGTCATGGAAGAAATACAGCCAGTATGTTCCTTAGAAGTGATGACGGTGGGCTCCGAGAGCTGCTTGTGTGCTCGCTTGGTGTGGACCTGGTACCTCTCTTGAGAAGTGACAGCTGAGGAGACTTTGATGCTCACCATGGCCATGAGAAACCCAAGGAAGGGGACAAGACTGAGAACAACGATCATATGAATTTGAAGGTGGGGCAGGATGGTTCTGCAATGCAGCTTAATACCACTATAATAAACTAATGAAAGCCTATTGTGAACGACAGGGTTTGTCAATGAGGCAGATCAGATTCGGATTTGACGGACAGCCAATCAATGAAACAGACACACCTGCACAGCTGGACATGGAGGATGAAGATACAATGGGTGTATTCCAGCAGCAGGCAGAGGCATCTTCTAAAAGGAAGCCTGCTCCTTTCCTCCAGAACTCTCTTCCTACCGACCGAGAATCCATTCTCAATTAGAAAGCCACAATTTGGTTCCACCACCTCCTGACGACTACAGTAAAGTTTTCTCTTTCTTTTATTTCCCCTTCCCCACACCTTTATTGTACATCAAGTAACTGGTGCATGTGCACAAGCATACTGCATTTTCCCCTTTGCTTATTTTGGTTTGGGGTGGGTTTTTTTACTAAATGGCCAATGGTATGTTTTGATCGACATCAAAACATGTCGATGGGATGGGGAAATGGAGATGGGAGGGGGAAAGCACTGGCTCTGTGAACACACCCCTTCTCCATCAGCAGCCTGCTCACCCAGCTCCTTTCTTTATACTCCAGTGACTTATTTTACTTTCACTGTTTATCAAAAAAAGACAAAACAATCCTTGCGTGCCTTGTTCGATTAGAGAATTGTAATGTTTTTCATTGTAAAACTAAGGACAATTTTTATAACTTTTGTATGTAGCTGTTACATGTAGGGCACTCTGTCTTTAAGTAGGAGTAAATCACTCCGCAAGAAATTAAGCTTAGATAGTTTTCCCTTCAAGTCAAGCATCTTGTGGTTTAAATAAACTTCTTGTTTTTTTAAAAAAATGCAAAGAAGTGATGATGGTGATCCTGGTCTCACATCGACGGGCATGTCTTCAGGGGAGATCGGTCCCTGGAAACGGCTATCATGGTTGGTATGGAAGAGGCACAATGAACCAGAGGAAGACACTCTGGGAGGTAAACTGAAAGTGACTTCAACAACAAACTCTGAGGATGGAGAGGGAGCAGGCAGTCCTTCTTTCCGCCACAGATAGGGTGGCTGTGAGTCAGACAACATCTGAAGGCTCCCAACAACCACAACAGCTGTAAATGGGATACATTTATGGGCTGTGACAAAAGGGGACTATAGATAACATTTTTATGAACTAAGTAATAGGCTAATAACCGTGTGCTGTTTAAAGGATTCTTTGATACTTCTCTCTATAAAGGGATGAAGACACCCTGGTTTTCAATTTCTAACAGTGGTGTATGCTCTGTTAAAAAAACAGGATTTTTTTTTTCTAAAATAGGAATTGAAAAACAGGGATGTCTGATCTATGACAAAACAAGAGAATTAATATATAAGCCTGAGTGTCAAAATGTCCTCAAGTATTTCCTATTACACTGACATCCTGTGAAACCTTATGAAGCATGAGCTTTTGCAAAGGGCTATAACGACATGATATTTTCCTGTCAACAGCTACTGCTGTATTTTCCCCTCACCCATCCTCACCACCCACCAGCAGAAAAAGAAAAAAACAAAATACCAATCTTTACACTAATAAATCTCTAAATGAAAAGAAATCTTGATATCATTTTAAGCTTACAATTTAAATTTTTTTGGACTACAATTTCAAAATTCTGCCTTAGTTTCTAATAGGACAGATGGAAAAATGATCAGCAAATTCTTAAAAACAAGACAAATGCACTAAAATGGCAAGATGAATTTAGTGCATCATAGGGTGTTGGGTAGAGGAAAAGGGTTGGAAAACGACTTAGAAGAAACACAGTCATAGAAAAAAATCATTTACATTTGTGAACTACTATACTAATAAGCAATAAATTAGTATTTTTACACACTTTCTCAAAACCTTTAATTTGCTAAGATTTTCTTTGGTGTGCAAATCTATAAAAGCCTGGTACTATGCACAATATTTCCACATTTTTTTCCAAAAGCACAATCAATATATATACTTGATATCCTAGAATTGGGAAACTACAGTAAGCCATTATGTTGTAGTTGGATGATTTTGTGTCAACTAGACATTCCTGACTAGGGGTGGAGTCAAATCTGCCAATCAAGTGGTAGTTTGATGAAGCCATCCGTGGGTGTGTGGCCTTTTGTATGAGAATGAGGGTCTCGAGGAACTGCTTCTCTCTCTGCCACTTCACCTTGGTTATCCCTGGGACTTATTGGGGCTCTGCCTCCAAGGGAAATCCCAAGTGGGCCACCCAACTTTGAGAGCTGTTGCTGCACTGCCATGCTTCCACCATGGGCCCATGTGACCGCACCCACGGACCTGTCAACTTCCTGCTTCTTGTTTAACCTTCTATATCACCAGCCTGCAGCTATATGAGTCTGAAGACAGCTCTGCCCTAGCATCGACTTATGGACTTAAGCTGGACTGGGATGGATGCCTTCTTTATATGTAATTATTTCTTCATATACTCTTTCTTATACATATATGTCACTGGATTTGTTTCTCTAGACAACCCAGCCTAACATATATTAATATTGAATACACCCCTTGACTGTAAGAGATGGGTAAGTTAAAGTGCATCATCCTCTTATGCACCTACATTTCTGCTTAAAGGTCTGCTACTCCTTAGAGCTTTTAATTTCCATTATTAGTAACTATCACTAATCACTCCCTTTTCCAAGCCATTTCACAAAAAAGTATTTTAATCTCCTCACTAATGCACTCAATGAGTAACTATAAGGGAAGGAGAGAAAAAAACAACAAGAAAACATGAGGCCCAGTTGATGTGCAGTTGGAGGGCAGGCAACCACAGGCTTTTCCTCATCCACATGGAAGAGAATTCATTGCTGGAATTCAAATTAGTGGCTCAGTAAAATTACAGTTAAAAAGCACTGGTCTTAAATAATGAAGACCAGAGATAGTTATTGTGTGAACACCTAAAGATTTAGGATAACATCTGAGCCATGCATTTTAAAAAGAGATGGAACGATAGAAACATCAAGGATGGGGAAGCCTTTTCCCAGTCATTCTAGCTCCCCTTCAGCAATCTACCTAAAGGAAGTAATGCACACGCATGCACACACACACACACACACACACACACACACACACAAAAGTCCTCCACCAGACTGGTCATTTCCTATGGCAGAGAATACCTAAACCAAACTAACCATCACCAACAAGTGATTCTGCTTCCTAAGGACCATTTAGGAGAGAGTAGAAATGCAAATCTTCACTGAAGCACACTGGCCCTCTGTCTCCCATGAAGTGGATGGTAGTTTCAAACCACACTTCTTTCAGTTAGAAGCCAAATGCTTAACCAGTGTACCAACACAGCTCCTTGAGAAGTTTACCAATTGAGTTTATATTAACAAGGTAGACCCATGCCTCACTGGCGAGACGACTTAGTTGGTAATTTGGATTTTTCATGGAGCATACATTGAGGCACTATTCTAGATCATTCTTAGAATTTCAGACAAGAAATCCTACAATCTCTTAAACAATAAGTGTTTAAATGGCAGCCATCTCAGAAAATTTTTTAAAGTATTAAGAGCTACAAAAAGCACAAATATCAAAATTTCTGAATGAAAAATGTAATATTTTCCCATAAGTACTATGCTATTTACATATATTTCTTCACGAAAACAGCTATTACAAGTATATAAGAAACCCAGTATTGCTAATGAGGACACTTAGTGTTAGATTAGTAAGCAACTGATCTGAGGTTGGATAGCCAAATTCAAAACCACCTGGCTCCAAACGTATGGTTTCTTATTTATTAAGACATCTTGCAACAAAACATACTTTTCTGTTCTTAAAATTCTTTTTTTTTTTAACTTATTAAAAGATCATCTTACTGGGGGCTTTACAGCTCTTATAACAATCCATACATCAATTGTAACAAACCCCACTTTTCCTTGGGCAGCCAAAACTCAGACTGACACCGGGGCTGCTACAAAAGGCTCGGTCATGACAACAGTCAGGAGGCTGAGCAGCACCGGGCAGTGTTTCCTCCTGCTGCACAGAAGGCTGTAATGAGGTGGAATCTTCTCGCAAACATCTAACAACAACAAACTTCCTAGTACAGGAAATATATCATTCTGTTATACATATGGCTGTCATGAGTCTGAGCCTGCTGCAACAAAAAGACCCAGAAATACAGTACTTTTAACAAAACAAAAATATACTTCTCTGTCACACAACAATCTCAACATAAAACAGTCCAAGGCTAATACAGTGGATAAGTAGGGTCAAGAATTCAGCTTCATACACTGTATTGTTTTTCCTTCCACAGTACAAGGTTTTATCTCACATAATGTGGAAGCAGAAACAGTATGGTTCCTCCAAATTCTCTTATCAAATCGGCATACCAACAAGTGGGTAAGGGAGGAGAGAAATGAAGGGTATGAGCTATCAGTTGCCCATATCACTTCTACTCATATTCTGTTAGCCAGAAGTTAACGTGAGGAAATGTCATCCAAATTGTGTTCAGGTAGACTGAAGACTCTTTAGTAAACAAGTCCAAGCCTAAACATAGTTATAGATAAACAAACACTTCACATAAGATGGGGTAACACACACACACACACACACAGAGAGACACATACCACACAGAAAAAACAGCTCCACAGGTGGAGCGTTCATAATAAGTATTCCCTTCCACCCCACCCCCATCCCCCACTGCTAGGCGAGCATCCAGCAATTCACTATGAGTTAGTGTACCTCCAGTGGCATTGACTGGGAAGATTCTCTCTGGTCAGTGATTTTTTTCATAAAAGCAGTTTCACTCAAACCTCATTTTTGTGATGGCCAAAAACAGCATGTGGCTGTGAATTTTTTTTTGGGGGGGTGCCCCCTCATATATGTCACCTGACCACTTTCCTCTGATTGATTCTCAACCTCCTTTTAAGCTAAAAGTATATTTAGAGCTTCTGAGTATAATGAATTAAAATGCCAATCACCCCCTCTCTCTCTCTCTGCTTGATCTTTCTAAATTGTGACCTGTTAGATTATGTTGGCATAAACATTATCCATTTTAGATATGCAAGTTTCCTTTTTATGAGCTTACCAAAGAAACAGAAACGGTCCATAAGGAGGTCTTGCTTTGTATCACTGATGTCAGAGTAGTGTTCCTCTATTTCAGGGTCTTACAATGACAGTAACCCAGCGAAATTCTTAAAAGTGCCATTAATTAACCGCATCAATTGTCAGCGACGCTAAGGAAGGCAATTTACCAATAACATCTGAATTCACTGTAGAAATTAATGACACTTAATAATAGACTTTGGCCCTTCCTCTTTCAAGACACTTCAATCCTAAAACAAATAGGGAACAGAGTGCAAAACAGACAGCCCTGCCAACAGTGGTAGGTAAGGGTGCCATAGTAACCCGGAAAGAACTGAGGTTCTCCCCCTAATACAAAATGTCAGCGGGCAAGGTCAGTGTCCTGACGAGGGCAACATGGAATGAAATATGCGAGTATGCCAGGGTTAAGGAGAGCATCTAAGCAGAAGGGCAGGGGGCAGCACATGACCTCAAACTAAGCAGGATCACAAGATCCCTGTGAAAGGGCAGCCTATACGAGGCGTCAGCACTTGAGCGGGAGGAGGAAAGCATCCATGTATTGGAATGGCCTGGTGTGAACACAGAGGGGTCCTTCATGTATGGAGAGGGTGTTCTAACAGGGGGACATGGAGAACCCAAATAGAGTGACAGGCCATTTATAAACGATGGCAGCAAGCCAAGTCTAAACACCGCGGCCTATAACAAGAACACTGGCAGTGAAGCAGACATCCCTGCAGGAGGAGTCATAGCCAAAACAGGGATAGAAGTTTATCTGTGCAGGGAATAAAAAGAAAATGAAGATGGCAAGATGGTATGGGATATTAACTACCAAAGTAAATACATTAAGGTAATGGGAGACAGGTTTCTTGGAATCAGAAATAGGTTAAATATGTGCAAAGGGGGAAAAAAAAAGGAGAATAAACCTAGTGGTCTGGAACCCTTATATTAAGCATATTGATGAGAATGAATACTTAATATATGTAAAACCACTTCTAAAACTCATGGAAAAAGTACCACTGTCTTGTAATTCCATTTTCCACGAGCTTTTCAAAGGCCCTCATACAGATACTCATGGATGGGAGAAAAGCCAGGTGCCGTAGAGCCAGCCCTGACTCATGGCAGCCCGAGTGTGTCAGAGTAAAGCTAAGTTCCTCAGGGTTTTCAATGACTCGTTTTTCAGAAGAGAATCACCACGCCTTTCCACCAAGGGGCCTCTGGGTGGACTCACACCTCCAATCTTTTGGAGAGAGATTGAGTGCATTATGTGTTTATATCACCCAGGAATGCTGTTATATTTTCATAGACTCCCTCGGCATACCCACTGTAAAGCCTTGAGGCAGTGCCAGTCCAAAAGAAATCAGTGTACCCACCTCTTGGTTCTTAGCTTCTACCATTTTCTAGTAAAAGGGAATCAGACTCTTTTGTGTGGGAATGAACTGGTTGCTTCTAAGTGGGTTCAGAGTGTGCAAGAACAGAAAAGGTACTTTAAACGGCTAAGAACAATCTAACTGTAAGAACGGAACAAAATTTTAGTTTCTGTAATTAATGAATTAGTTGAAAGATTGATGAAGAGCAAACTACGTACACAGTTTCAAGTATTTTCTCATAGACATACTAATTTCAAAGTTAGTTACAGTGGGGGAAACCCAGTAAACACAACCTCAGTAAGGGAATCAAAGTGAATCGTGCCAGTCATAGGCAAGCTGAAGGTGTGCACCGCCTAAAAGGATAAAATGACGAGACAATAGCATCACTGCAACGGCTTCCATCCAAAGATGCCTGTCTGAAGCACTCACCAGACAAGCCACACCTGAAGGAACAGACTGCAAAAGAACTGGACTGTAATCTTCAAAGGTTCCAAGAAGAGTCAAAGAAAAATTGTGGAACTGTCCCAGACTGAGGAAGTCATAAGAGACAAAGCAACTAAAGGCAATATGTAATTTTGAGTTGGATTCTTTTGCTGTAAAGAGCGTTTTTGAGACAATTGGCTAAACTTAAATGGAATCAGAATTACCTGCATGCATCAAAGTTAATTTCTTAACTTTGATGGTACGATCATGGTCTTTTGGGAAAATGTTCTTGTGTGGAGGATATATAGACTAAAGTAGTTCAGATTGATAGGGGATAAAATAAGCAACTACATAATAGTTCAAAAATCAAAAGGATATTTCTTTCAAGGCTTCCAATTTTTTGGTAAATTTAGGATTGCTTCAAAAGTTTTAAGAATAATAGCTTAGAAACCATTAAAAAGTGTTAAAATATTCCCCAGGACCAGTGGGGGATAGTCATAAAGGTCAGCAGACAGACCCAGAATTATGTGTGGTTTTTCTCTTCTTTTTCAATCTTTTGTTTTCTTTTCTTTGGTCTATGTCATTGTTGGTTTGCCTACCTATATAAGATAGGCATGGGAAGCATGCTCAAGGAGAAAGCAACAGACCAACGGTCCCAGAGGGACTTGCGTGGAGAAGGTGGCGGGGAAAGGATTCAGTGAGCAAACAATGCCATAGACAGGAGAACAACTAGAGAAATAAAACCAACAAGGAGGACATCGAGATCCTGGGGGTGTTGGAACAGCAGCAATCTAGCTGAGAGGAATTATTAAAAGTCAGAAGTAGGGCAAGCATGAGGGTGGGGCAGGAGGAAGGTAAAAGGAAACAGAGGAAAGCCATAAGAAGCAAAGCTAAGGCTAGAGGTGTAAAAACAGGTGTGTACTCATGTAAATATATTAAATCATAAAAATAGAGGTACTGGTACATACGTGGTAGTTACATAATCTGGTGCCAACTTGAGACTACTAAGAGTGGAGGGGTGGAGTTTAGCCCATCTATCAGGAAAGATCTAGGAAGCAAAGCTATGGATAGAAGTATAAGCATAGGTGTGTACATATGTAAATACATTAATCCATAAAAATAGAGGTATTGGCCTATGTACATATATTTATGTGGCAATACAGTGAGGCAGTGGATGGTCTTCGGACCTCTGCTCATACCCTCCCCTCAATGTAAGAACACTTTGTTCTAACAAACTGGCACTCTGTGATGCTCACCTTTCCGGCACATCACTGAAGACAAAATGGGTACATAAATGTGGTGAAGAGATCTTAAAGGATTGAAGTTAAACACACGGCCATCTAACAGAGAAGCAACAAGCCCATAAGGAAGAAGTACACCAGCCTGTGCAATCATGAGGTGTCACTGGGACCGGTAACAGGCATCAGAAAACCCACAGCAAACCAACAAACAAAAACATATTGTTGAGAACAAGGGGGGTTGGAGCAGAGACCCAAAGCCCATCTGTAGACAATGGGATATCCCCCAAAAGAGGGGTCACAGGGAAGAGACGAGGGTGCAACCAGGGTGCAGTAAAGCATAGACGAAACACAATATTCCTCTGGTTCCTTGAGGTGTCCTCACCCTCCACTATCATGACCCCAGTGCTGCCCCTCACTCTGGACTAGACCGGAGCATGTACATAGGTACAAATAGAGACAAGAGCTCACAACACATGGAACTGAGGAACAGGAATGGGAATAGCTATACCAGAAGGGTAGAGGGAAGGTAGAGAATGGGAGGGGGGAACCAATCACAATGATCAACACACAACCGCACATACCCCTGCAGGGGGAAGAACAACAGAAACCATGGGGACAGAGAGACAACAGTCGGTGTGAGATATGAAAATAATAATAATTTATAATCTATCAAGGGGTCACGAGGGTGTGGGGGAGGCGAAGAGGAGCTGATACCAAGGGCTCAATAGAAAGTTAATGTCTAGAAATGAATGATGGCAACATAGGTACAAAACCCTGATACAACTGATGTATGGAATGTAATAAGAGTTGTAAGATCCCCCAATAAAATTATCTTTTAAAAAAAAAAGTATTAAAATGTTCATGCAAGTAACATAAGCTAGAGTGGGCCAAAAAATACAAATACCCAAAAGTAGTGTGCTGCATTGTCTATGCAGAAAATATACCATTGCTTATACAGGGTTGAATAAAGAAGAATTATATTACTAAAATTTCAATCACCAGCAAGCCAGTTTACCCAAGATCACCACAGACAGGTGATTGGCCCTGTGATGACAGGCTGAAGTTCAAATATGGTGGATTTATTATGTCCTTGATAACCAGAAAGACCATGGTAATGTTTAAATAAGGAAAACCTCACCATGAAATACACATCCTTGATTAAGCTCCAGCTCATTGGGTAAAGTTTCTCTCCTCTTATTCTAATCGTTTGGACACAACTGATAAAAATTAAAAAAAAAACACTCGAAGAAGGTGACAGATGCCGTGGATGAAACCAAAGAGGACGTTCTGAATGCTCATATTAGGAAAGAAAATCTATTTGACACTTCAAATATCCCACTTTCTAAACTCTGTCACACAAATATCATGAGTACACAAATATCACTGAGACTTTTATCCAAAGTCTCTCTAAAAGGATAGAAATTAGCTTACTGGGTTTTTATTCATCACTGTATTTAGAGACAAAAGAGACTATAGAATGACAAAGATTGTTTTCTTTCTCAACTTCACCTGCATGTAGCCTATATGACACTATAAATGGTGCCAACAGATATATAAATCTGATAAATCACCCTGAACTGTAAACCATTTTAATGAGTCCAACAGAACTTAGGCTATAATTCAACTTTTGGTATTGGCCAACTTTTACATTAACATCTCAAGGGGAGTCCTGACAAAGATTGAGAGCCTGGGGCCTCTACTTTCTCAGCTTGTACAGTACAGCTTGAAAAAAATATTTTGAAAACTGTGGCCTTTCAGTGTGGTATGCATGCTTACAAAATCCCCCCAATAGGAAGAGTCTAACACAAAGCTATGTTATTTAAAAGAGCAGCAGAGTAAGATAAGAACCGTACAGACCCCTGTCCTTTACTGGAGACGTGCCTGACCCAAGGCAATTCTTACATAGCTGTGGTTCTTAACCATTTTTCTACCTGAATACTGTCATCATTACTGCTTACTTGTTCTAAACCCTCATTCCATTCTATGAATTTTATAGCAGTAATAAGACAATTTCTTATGTAATTTTGAAAATTTTTAATTTATATACAATAAATTACAATCAGTTCCCTAATGCTTGATAGAATGTTGCTGTTAGTTGCCAGCGAGTCAGCTCAAACTCAGTGTCGACCTTACATATAAACAGAACAAAACATTTCCCAGCCCTGGGCCAATTTCATAATAAAATATCTATGTTGGATTTTAAATGGAAATAAAGAGTACATCTTAGTTTTGTATTCAATATTTAATCCTGGGAAAGATTAGTACTATCCTAAAAGGAGTTTCAAAAGTTCTTGGAAAAATAGAATTATGAAGTAATGTATTTTTTCCATGAACTTTTTGAAGTCCTCTAATAAGTATAATTAAATTGACATATAATCACGTTTCTTTTTTTATTATAAAAGGTAAAATTTGACCATGTAACCACATTACAAATTATCCTTCAATTGTTTTAACAATTCTGAGTGTTTATTTTCCTCATGTTTTCAACAAATTAATTCATAAATTTGGCATTTTGATGTATGTCTTGCTCATTTGATGTAACTTCCATGCACCACAACCTCTAATTTGACCCCTTCAGAGCCCCCTATTTTTCTGTATTTGTTGAATTTTTTGCACAAAAATTTCCCAAGACTAATTCTTATCTACTAACGAATCTGATATCAGGCAGTCAATTACATTGCTTAAACATTAATCTCAAGTCCTATTTCGGACATACATGGCCTCAAATATTAATTCATTGTCAGAAAAAAATAGCCATTAGCTTTCTACCTTTCCCTCTATCTTCTTAGGGTAAAAGAATAGGACTAGTAGACAGTCTACTTCCTAGTCCTTAACGTGATTTTTCAGTACATGAAATACAGAATGACAATCAATTTCAGTGTTATATAGTAGATACAGAAAGACATGGATTTTAACCTTCATTTTATATGCCATAATATTGAAGAAGTTATGTAGTATTTTGTCTTTAACTTTTTTTCTTTTTTTAAATCATTTTATTAGGGGCTCATACAACTCATCACAATCCATACATACATCCATTATGTCAAGCACATTTGTACATTTGTTGCCAACATCATTCTCAAAACATTTGCTTTCTACTTGAACACTTGGTTATTTAACTATTTCTAAGTATTGCTGTTCTCTCTTTTTTTTAATGAAAAAGTCAAAAACTTCAAGATGTTCCATAATTTGCTCAAGCTAAGCAATAAAAGACTCATGGCTCAAAATAATTTCTGCTAGTCCTAAAAAATGTATGCAATATTCTTTTTAAATTTGTCTGATGTTCTTAAATATTCAGCTTACTATAAACTTCCAACATGTCACTTCAAAATACAATCTTGAGTATATTCCACCTGAATTTAAAGAATACCTCAAGAAGAGATTGACACATTGGACACTAATGCCAGAAGTCCTAATGAGCTGTGAGTTGACATTAAGAACATCAGACATGAATAACGCAAAAGGTCGCTAAAAAGATAGTAAGATCAAAATGGATGTCAAAAAATCCTCTGAAACTGGCTCTAAATCACAGAGTGGCTAAATCAAACGGTAGAATTAATTAAAAGAGCTCAAAGAAAATATCAAAGGGCAGCTCCAGAAGACAAAATAACATAATGAAAGGTGCAAAGAGCTAGAGTTACAAAACCAAAAGGAAAGAACACGTTCAGCACATCTTAAACTAAAAGACCCAGAGGCAAAAACGGTTAAAACCTTGACTGGCAATACTGAAAGAAGTTATGGGCAAAAAGTTTAACAGTGCAGGAATCATTAAAAGACAATGGAAAGTACACAGGCTCGCTGTCCCAAAAGAACTAGTTATACCTTTTCTAGTTATACCTTTGACCATTTCAAAAGTATCGATAGTATGATGAAGACCCACTGATATTAAGGACAGAAATCCAAGGTGCACTGAAGGCATTAGTGAAAAACGGGGCTCCAAGAATTGCTGGAATACCAACTAAAATGTTTGAACAAGCTGATGAAGCACCGAAAGTACTCATTCATCTATACCAAGAAATGTGGATGGCAGCTAGCTAGAAGAGATTCATAATTATACCCATTCCAAAGTAACTTGATTCTATAGAATGCTATAGTTATCTAACATTATCATTAATATCACATGCGAGCAATATTTGCTATAGATTAACGACGATTGCAGCAGTATATTGACAGGGAGCTGGAACAAATTCAAGCTGGATTCCAAAGAGGACAGAGACAAGGGATATTACTGCTGACATCATATGGAAGTTGGCTCAAAGCAGTGTATACCAGAAAGATGTTACTTGTATTTTATTGATTATGCAAAGACAGTAAGTAAATTAACTAATAAATAATGCCGTTGAGTTGATTCCTTGGAGGTGAAGGTGGTTCACCAGGTCTTCGTCAGCAGTGTTCGATGAGCCAAATCTACGGTGGAGATGGCCTGGAAATTCAGGTGGAACATACTGAATGTCTCATTTGAACAAACGGATGCAGCACTGGGGGCCCGCATTAGTCTATACCAAGAAATCTGGAAGACAGCTCCCTGAACAACTGGCTGTAGGAGAGCTATAGTTCTGTGCCCACTCCAACACTGTGAAAACTATCAAACAGTATCATTAATAACAATGCAAGTAAAATTTTGCTAAAGATAATTTAAAAAGTGGTTCCAAGGATATAGCCAAAGGTTACTGTCAAAAATTCAAGCTGGGTCCAGAAAGGATATGGAACATGGGATATTATTGCTGAACTCAGATCTTGGCAGAAAGCACAGAATATAAAAAAACATGTTTATGTGTGTTTTATTTACTGTGCACAGGTAATTCAACTGTATGGGTCATAATAAACTACGGTTGACATTGCTAAGAATGGAAATTCTAAAACATTTAATTTTGCTCATGTGGAATATAGACATAGCCCATGGGATGCTGCATAGCTTAGAATCAGGAAAGATATGGACCAGGGTTGTATTCTTTCACCATACTTATTCATTCTGCACGTTACGGAAATAGAGAAGCTGGACTATATGAAGAAGCTTCAGGTTGGAGGAAGGCTCATTAACAACCTGTGATGTTCAGATGATACAATCTTTCTTGCTTAATGTCAAGAGGACTTGAAGCACTTACTGATGAAGATAAAAGAATACAATCTTTAATATCAGCTACAACTCAAGGTAAAGAAAACAAATTCTCACAACTGGCCACCTCTGACCTCCTCTGACCACATCAGGGAGAAGAATCCATCTCTAATCTGCCCAAGGCAGAGGTCAGGCATGTCTCCGTCCTCTATCTTTCTTTACCTATTCTGACAGCAATCATTCCTGCCACAATACTCTATGTTATTGCTGGTTTAAATAATGGTTGCCAAGTAGAACTCACAGAAAAAAAAATTATGGGGTTTCTTAGGGAAGTTAATAGATGACTACAAGTCAGGATCAGTAAGTACACCGTAAGAATACAGTCCTTAGCCCAGAGCAGTACCTTGGATGAGCCAGCAGTCAAACCTCTATCTAGTCCTCACCCTCTCAGGCACATGGTCACTTGGCTCTGGCCTCTGTGTACCAGGAAGTCAGTCCACTGCTCTGTCTCAGAATCCCATAGTCTCAGAACTAGTCCTCTGTTCTGTCTCATGGTCTCCTTGCCTTGGCCTCTGGTTTCAGCCTGATTCCTTTAATGTTTCATGGTCTCCATGCTGAAGCCTCTGGTGATTCTGATCTCCACCTCTTAGGACTTCACACAACATGCTCTACGGTGATTCCCCTTCCCTGATCATCCTGGGATTTCTCTGTTTCTGCTTCTGAGATGACTCATAGCTTATAGCTTTTAACCAGGAGAGTGACAACAAAAACTGACCCATCCCCTCTATTAAAGTGTTTTCCCTGTTTGCACAGTCCCATACAATCAATTAGTGGGAATTACATAAGCATGGCTAGAAGAGCCATATTAAGAAAGTTCACTTCACTATGGGCAGTATCATAACAAACAGGTATAAGATTGACATTTTCAAGAATTTCTTTGTGCTTGGATCTATAAAGCAATGCTCATGGAAGTCAAGAGATCCACGAACACATGCATTCAGCAAATCTGCCCACGGGCTCTGTAAAGTGTGGAAGAGCAAGTATGTCACTGGGAGGACTCAGCTGCCTCTGACCCAACCAGTCTCTGCAGTCCCCTCACTTTCATGTAAAAGCTGGGCAACAAGTAAGAAAGCCCAGAATCGGCGCACTTTAATTCTAGTGTCGGCAATGAACAGTGAAAGGATCATGGACCGCCAGAACAAACCTGTCTGTCTTGGAAGAAGCAAAGCCAGATCAAGAATGGCAAGGCTTCATCTCATGGACTGTGCATGCGAACAGGAGAGATCTATGCCGCCAGGAAAAGGACATTATGCTAGGTAAAATCGAAGGGCAGCAAAAAGGCTGCGTGATGAAAACACAAAAAATGAAATAGAAAAAAAGACATGTTGATCTCCTTTTCAGGGGAAAGTAGGTTTCACATACAAAATATATGTATGTAAAAATAGTTTTCACATACAAAATATATGTATGTAAAAATAGTGAAGTACACAGGTAAGAATATTGACAAATTCTAAATGAAATATACTTATCTATTCAATGATTTGATCATTGTACTCTGGAAATGAACTCTGTATATGTCTATCTCTTCAATGTCTCAATGTTTCATATTTTCTGAATGCATCAACATATACAGTTCTGTCAAAGATGCTTTTGCTGTGCAACATTTACATGTAATTCAGTATGTCTAAAGACATTAGGACATCTATCAGGATGAATAACCAATAAGCCTTTCCTTCAACCAGTTTCTTGTCTGGACTAAAAGCGTAAAAACTGGAGATGATCATACAGGATATATTGATCTTATTTTTTGCATTTTTCCAGTGAAAATAGTACCTGCTACATACTAAAAATTTCACTACCATGAAATCAATTCCGACTCCTAATGATCATAAACGAGAGGGTTGAGCTGCGGCTGTGGGTTTCTGAGACTGTAATTCTTTACAAGGGTAGAAAGCCTTGTCTTTCTCCCACAGAATATCTGGTGGTTTCAAACTGTTGATTACAATTAGCAGCCCCAGATGTAATTACTATGCCACCAGTACTAATCTGAAACATGAGAAGGCAAGTAATTGTGAGAGGAGCTTAGTTTTGAGTTACATGCTATCATCAGTCCACAAACAATGAGAGAGTCTCTAACGATTTCCTGTGATTAATTTGTGTTTCCAATAAAACAGCTTTTTTAAAATGTTGGAATAAAACATGGAAAGGTCAACAGTTGGAATCTGCACCATGTAGACATGGTCGTAGTGGTGTGCCTGAGCCCATATGAGAATATTTTCAATGGTTAGGGTTAAAGGGCAACCATGGACCACAAGAATAAATAATTGTTTTGGAGGAAGTACAGCCAAAATTCTTCCTAGAAGAGAGGTTGGCAAAACTTTGTCACACATACCTTGAAGAGGAACATCATGCTTTCAAAAAATGAAGTAAATGAAAATGAGGAGGACCTTCAACACAATGTGCAGACACAGTGGTTGCAACAATGGTGAAAATAAAGGCAATGGCCATGGGGATGCCACAGGACAAGGCAGCGTCTCACTGTGTTGTGTACAGGGTCACTATGAGTGATAAACAACTCGTTAGAACCTAGAACAGCAAAGAAAAGTTAGGGTTCAGAGAGGGAAACAGGCTGCCCCAATTGCCACAGAAATGGGTAAAATAATTTGCCTGGGGAGGCTTCATGTGAAACTGAAGTTACTAACTCGTACAAATTGCAGGTATAGGCTTAATGACTCCAAATCCTTGTTAGATTTTTTGTTAATCATTTTATTGGGGGCTTGTACAACTCATCACAATCCATACCTACAACCATTGCGTCAAGCACAGTTGTACATTTGTTGCCCTCATCATCTCAAAACATTTTCTTTCTTCCTAAGCCCTCAGTATCAGCTCATTTTCCCCCTCCCTCACGAACCCTTGATAATTTATAAATTATTATTTTGTCATGTCTTACACTGCCCAGCGTCTCCCTTCACCCACCCCTCTGCTGCCCATCCCCCAGAGAGGAGGTTATATGTAGATCTTTGTGACCGATCCCCACTTTGTACCCCACCTTCCCTCCACCCTCTCGGTATCGCCACTCTCACCACTGGTCCTAAGGAGTTCATCTGTCCTGGATTCCCTGTGTTTCTAGTTCCTATCTGTGCCAGTGTACATCCTCTGGTCTAGCCGGGATTTGTAAGGTAGAATTGGGATCATGATAGTGGGGGGAAGGAAGCATTTCAGAACTAGAGAAAAGTTGTATGTGTCATCGTTGCTACAATGCACCCTGACTGGCTTATCTCCTCCCTGTGACCCCACTGCAAAAGGATGTCCAGTTGCCTACTGATGGTTCCCCACTCCAAATTCCCCCTCATTCACAAAATGATTTTTTTTGTTCTTTGATGTCTGATCCCATCAACACCTCATGATCACACAGACAGATGTGCTTATTCCATGTGGGCTTTGTTGCTTCTGAGCTAGATGGCCGCTTGTTTACCTTCAAGCCTTTAAGACCCCAGACGCTATATCTTTTGATAGCCAGGCACCATCAGCTTTCTTCACATTTGTTTATGCACCCATTTGTCTTTAGCAATCGTGTCGGAGAGGAGAGCATCATGAAATCGATTTTTTTTAATACACCATACAAAAATATTTACTTCAAAATAATATGAAGAAAAAAATTACATAAATTATGAGATAATTTATCCATACAATAAGTGTTAGTCCTTGATGCTGATGTATAAGCTCACATACTTGTTTATTGTATTAGCCAGATATTTCTTTAAAAAACAATTTGCTGTAGATAATAAAGGTATACTGAAAGAACTTGCTACTGAGAAATAACCCTTGTTAATAAATTAAAATGCACAAACTACTACAAATATTAAGTAAAACAAAAGAAAAATTAGCTATAGAGCAAATGTTTTCTCAATGAGAATCTATGTTCACTTTTCAGATAGTAAATTGGTTGAATCAGACTTAAACAACAAGTGATTCAAAACCAGTGGCAAGGAGGGTGTGGGAGGCCCGGTAGGGATTGATCAAGAGCAAAGTAACGGAGAGGTATTACTTAAAGTCAAATGAAGGCTGAGCATGATAGTGGAACAAGAGGAGAGTAAAATGAAATAAAGTAAAGAACTAGGAGGCAAAGACCATATATAGAGGCCTAAATCCAGGCATGTACATGTAAATATATTTATATATGAGAACTGGGAAATAGATTTATGTGCATATATTTATAGGTTTAGCATTAAGGTAGCAGATGGACATTGGACCTCCACTCAAGTACTCCCTCAATACAAGAACAATTTGTTCTATTAAACTGACATTCCATGATGCTCACCTTCCCAACATAATTGCTGAAAAGACTAATGTGTGCGTAAGCAAGTGTGGTGAAGAAAGCTGATGGTGCCTGGCTATCAAAAAGATATAGCGTCTGGGGTCTTAAAGGCTTGAAGGTAAACAAGCAGCCATCTAGCTCAGAAACAACAAAGTCCACATGGAAGAAGCACACCAG
>NW_022111369.1:60970414-60971242 GCF_000313985.2 Echinops telfairi
AGCGGGCATGTCTTCATGCAGTTTCCACTGGGGGGTGGGGGTGGGGGACACATCCTCCTAGCCTAAGGATATGCATAGAAAAGGCAAACATGCTGCTTTTTTAAAAAGAAAATTCTAGTCATAGCTGACTGGCCATCAGTGAGGTATGGGGCATGGGAGGCCCTCACTTCCCACATGTGCATACTATAAACGACCTCTGTGGTTTCCTCTAAGATTATATGCATGAAATTACTTCAAAAATAAACGTCCCACACACATACAAGATAATCAAGTCTTATTTGGAATTCACTCCAGTAGGCAAGTAGTGCTAAACTACCTGATTCTTTCCCAATTTCCACATCCCAGCAGTTTGTTTGGCTCAGCAGCCTGCAGGCAGCCTAGAGAAGGAAAAGCAGGAAAGGGCTTGTTCTGGTCCAGGGATTCCTTTGCCCCCTCCAGGACATATCCCTCCTCTTTGGAGCTATTAATCAGATCAGGACCAACAGGGGGCCAACCCTGCTAGAGGCACAGGAGGGCTGCTTGCTGTGCTGACACCACTTTTAATGACTCAAACATCTGGAAAGCAACATTTCTCAGTGCCGATTAGGACTTGACTGATAAGCTGCAGCCCGCCTTCTGTGTGCTATGCATTAGGAGCACAACAGGACTAACAAAGTGGTGTCCTTTACTGAAAGCAGTGCTTTCCTTGAACATAAATTGTTATTTCACCAGGGTGCTGTGGGGTAGTAAAATTATCTGTGTGGCTTTTCTTTTCTTTTATTATCATTTTATTGGGGGCTCATACAACTCTAATCACAATCCATACATACGTCAATTGTGTCAAGCACA
>NW_022111369.1:60971342-60972570 GCF_000313985.2 Echinops telfairi
CTACTTGAGCCCTTGGTATCAGATCATTTTCCCCTCCCCCCTTGATAATTTATAAATTATTATTTTGTCATATCTTACACCATCCGATGTCTCCCCTCACCCACTTCTCCGTTGTCCGTCCCCCAGGGAGGAGGATATATGTAGGTCCTTGCATTCTGGTCCCCCTTTCTCCCTCACCTTCCCTCCACCCTCCCGGTATCGCTACTATCTCCACTGATCCTGAGGGGTTCATCTTTCCTGGATTCCCTGTATTTCCAGTTCCTATCTGTGCCAGTGTACATCCTCTAGTCCAGCTGGAAATGTAAGGTAGAATTGGAATCATGATAGTCGGGGGGAAGCATTCAAGAACTTGAGGAAAACTGTGTATTTCATCGTTGCTACACTGCACCCTGACTGGCTCATCTCCTCCCGAGCCCTTCTGCAAAGAGATGTCCAACTTCCCACAGATGGGCCCTGGGTTCCCACTCCACACTCCTCCTCATTCACAGTGCTATGATTTGTTTTTTGGACTTTGCTGCCTGATACCTGATCCCTTCCACACCTTGTGCTCTCACAGGCTGGTGTGCTTCTTCCATGTGTGCTTTGTTGTTTCTCAGTTAGATGGCCCCTTTTTATCTTCCAGCTTATAGGACCCCACATTCTATATCTTTTGACACCCAGGCACCATCAGCTTTCTTCACCGCATTTGCTTACGCACCAGCTTTTTCTTCAGCATTCATGTCCGGGTAGGCTGGTGTACTTCTTCCATGTGGACTTCGTTGTTTCTCAGCTAGATGGCCGCCTGATTATCTTCAAACCTTTAAGACCCCAGACACTATATCACTTGATAGCCGGGCACCATCAGCTTTCTTCACCACTTTTGCTTACGCACCGACTTTTTCCTCTGCGATCGAGTCAGGACAGGTTGTTTTGCTTCTTCATTGTGGGTTTTGTTGTCTCTCAGCTAGATGTCTGCTTGTTTATCTTCAAGTCATTAAGACTTCAGGTGCTATATCTTTTGGAAGCTTGGCACCATCAGCTTTCTTCACCACATTTGCTTGTGCACCCATTGCCTTCAGCGATCGTGCCAGGCAGATGAGCATCTCAGACTGCCTAATTGTTAGAACAAAGTGTTCTTGTGTTGGGGGAGTACTTGTGCAGGGGCATCTGTTTTCTTAATACTCAACCTATAAATATATGTACATAGATCTATTTCCCCCTCGTCGTATATAAATATATTTACATCTTC
>NW_022111369.1:60973007-60974199 GCF_000313985.2 Echinops telfairi
GTTCTCTCTTCTGGATTGTTTATCCCACCTATCCCTTCCAGGTAGACATGCTATGTACCATCACAAGACTGAATACAAGGAAGTAACAATAGATAGTAAAATCATAGCTACAACAACAACAATATACACCAAAAAAAAAAAAACCCGTATAAATAGTTCAGGGTCTATTTATTGTCCTTCACGAGTGCTTTCCAGTCGAGTCTGATGGGAGTGGCACCGCCTTTATCCCTGAGGACTTCATTGCTCTGCTCCCCACCCCCCACCCCTGCTGCTCTGCTACAAGCCCCCAAGGCTGGTTTCGGCGTAGTGAGCTCATTGTGGGCACAATTCCCGCCATGTGTCTCTAGTGTTGTCCCCAATGGTGCTATGGGTCAATGAGGAACACTGTGTCCTGTGGTGAGGCCAGCCCTGTGGTTATCTCTGTGCATTGCTGTTCTGGGCAGGAACATTGTCCTCAGGGCTTGGTGAACCAGGATGTGCTTCACTCTTCCCCCCGCCCCCCTTTTCCCCCTCGAAGCCAGAAATAGGTATAAAAGACTCAACTCAAGATTGGTCAGTTTTGTCATTCTACTGGATATAGAGCCATTTCAAAAGAATGAATTAGAAATTACACAACTGTCAGAAAAGAAGAGTCACTAGCCGAACTTGCAGGATCTCTACCTGAAGTGGTGGAGGCAACGCCAACACTAGAAGCTGCACCACAGAGACCATGAGATAAAGCAGAGGAGTGGTAGTATGGGTAGGCTTCCTGGTTCATAGGATAAGAACTCAAGTGTCTCTGGGCAGGAAGCTACCTTGAAAAGCAAGAGGCCCTTTGAACACTTATCAGCAGCACTAGGAGATCTGATGGTGCAATGGTTTCACAGTGGGCCACAGTCAAGGTTAGTAGCTCAAAACCACCAGCCACTCCCAGGAGTAAGATGGAGGTTTTCTACTCCAGTAAAGAGCTACAGTTCTGGAAACTCAGAGGCAATTCTTCCCTGTCCTATAGACTCACTGGAAGTTGGAATCGACTCAATATTAGTGATTTGAGTCCATGAGAAAGGAATATTCACCCCAATGCAGAAGAAGTCAAAGACCACATGGCTGAGAAACCAGGGACCGGAGAGAGAAACAAGCCTGCTAGCATGACTGACAAGAGGTGAGGTAGACAAAAGAACTGTTTCCCTAGTAAACCCTTAACTGTGAGAAT
>NW_022111369.1:60974383-60975381 GCF_000313985.2 Echinops telfairi
CAGTTTCTATTTTTAGCCTGTTAATGCCAATTTAGCAACCTAAGTATATTATTACAAAATTTGTCTTGCTTACAAATCACAAAAGGATGACAAATCAAATAATTTCTATGATTAAGGATAGATTTCTGTACTTTGTCTTGAAGTTTCTGTTACATTATTTTTCCTTTATTATTTTGTTTATATAGCCTCTGATTCCTATTTCTATCTGTCCCCCCCACCCATTCCCTACCATACAGGTTCACCAATCAAACAGACTCACTGCCATCGAGTCAATGCAGACTCATAGCCGCTCCCCACTACACCCTTGCGGGTTTTGGTGATTGTAATGGTTTGTGAGAGTTGAAAGCAGCGTCTTTTTCTAATGGAGCAGCTGGTAATTTTTAGCTACCAACCTTGAGGATCGCAGCCCAACATGTAACCACTATACCACCAGCATTATTTTTTTTAATCACACTACTATCTGAATTCTGACTGAGCAACTCTATACAGCTAGTAACAAAGATATAATTAAGATTCAAGTCATCTGACATCAGCAATGATATCCCTTGGTCCACATCCTCTTCTGAATCCGGCATGAACTTCTGGCAACTTTCTGTCAGTGGACTCTTGCAACCATTGTCAGATGATCTTCAGCAAAATTTTAATTGCATGTGACATTAATGATATTGTTCTATAATTTGAGCATTCTATTGGGTCACTTTTCTTTGGAATAGGCACAAATATGGATATCTTCCAGTCAGCTGGCCAAATAGCTGTCTTCTACTTTCCTTGAATAAATGAGTAAGTGCTTCTAGTGCTGAATCAGCTTGTTGAAACATTTCAGTTGGTATTCTGACAATGCCATTAATAACATATGCAAGTAAAATTTTGCTAAAGATAATTCAAAAGTTGTTCTCGGGGTACATCCACAGGTTACTGCCAAAGATTCAAGCTGGATGCAAATGAGGATGGAGAACATGGGATGTTACTGCAAACTCAGATCTTGGCTGAAAAACACA
>NW_022111369.1:60977201-60980175 GCF_000313985.2 Echinops telfairi
TTGTCTGTATGACTGAAGTTTTAACTCAGTAACACAAGTACTGTATGCTATCCCAGTGAGAGCAGTACTTAGACTGAAGCGTCACTTCTTTGTGTCTTTAGAGAGACATGTAGAGTGACATATTCTCAGCTCGTGTCAGATTTTCGGTTTGACTATTGAGCAAAGTTAGGAACACTGTGAAGAGTTTGGTTTTGAACTTTGCTGTTCGAATAATGGGAAGTTTTGAGTTTAGGGCCTGTGTTAGTCCAATTTGACTAGAGAAACAAATCCAGAGACACTTATGTATGTGTCAAGAGAGCTTTCTATCAAAGATTAATTGTATATTGAAAAATCATCCCAGCCCAGTCCAGATCAAGTCCTTAAGTCTGATTTTAGCCCATATGTCTGATACTAGTCCATAAATTCCTCTTTAGACTCACACAGCACGTGCAATGATGGTGGATGCAGGAACATCACAGGCCAGTGGATAGATCTTGGGGATCCAGTGGCAGTGGAAGTATCTCAGGTCTGGCGTGGATGTCTCCACATGGCTCCTCCAGCACCAGGGCTCTGGCTCAATCAGTGCAGCTCCACGTGGCTTGTCAATAGGAATTTCGGGCAGGTCGAGAATAAAGTGGGCCATTAGCCAAAAAGAAAAGGAATTTCAAGCAGGGAATGTGTGTGTCCAGTCTCCAGGGAGGTAGATAAGAGTTCCCAGAATCCTCAGGAGAGGATGGCCATACCCACACAGAGACCTCATTGGCTATGACCCGATTGACATGCTAGACCCCACCCCTTTGCTCAAGTTAACAGGAGATTATGTTACTGCCACAGAGCCATTCAACCACTGAGGTATCATTGTACTTTACTTTGCCTTCTTGAGCTTTTGAAATTTTCTGTTCAGCTCTTTGACTTCCTCTCTTCCTTTTGCCTAACTACTCTAAGATTAAGAGCAAGTTTCAGAATACCTTCTGACATCCATTTTGATCTTTTCTTTCTTTCCCATCTTCTTAATGTCCTTTTGCTTTCTTCATGAATGATGTTCTTGATGTCCTCCCACTGCTCATCAGATTTTCTGTCATTAGTGTTCAATGCATCAAATCATTCTTGTGCTGCTCTTGAAATTCGTGAGATATAATCAAGGTTATATTTTGGCTCTCATGGACTTCTTTTAATTTTATTTAGCTTCCAACTTAATGAACATATGAGCAACTGATGGTCTGTTCCACAGTCAGCCATGGCCTGGTTTTACCTGCTCATATTAAACGTCTCCATTGTCTTTCCATAGATGTAGTCAATTTGATTTCTGTGTATTCCATCAAGAGAAGTCTATGTTTATGCTGAAAGGGTTATTATGTTGAAGAAGCCATTCATATTGCAAAATTCTACCATGCAATTCCATTTTTGTTTGTTGTTTTGGCAGTCCGTGTTACATTCACCTTTTAGTTTGTCGTGCTCTGGTGGCTTGTGTGTTACTGTGATGCTAGAAGCTATTTCACTGGTATTGCAAATACCAGCAGGGTTCCCCAAAGTGAACAGGTTTTAGCAAAGCTTTTAGACTAAGAATAGAGTATGAAGAAGGAAGTCTGTCCACTTCAGATAATTTGCCATTGAAAATTATACAGACATCACCTAAATATTGTCAGATACTGATGATCTAATGAAACTCCTATACCATTAATATTGACTTATTTATTCATTCCCCAAATAATCAATGGCTTCCTATACTCTATTCCACATTTTAGGTACTCAAAGGAAAATTAAGCAGCAGACAACCTCTCATTCTTCCTAGTCCTTACAGTATATAGTACTTCAGTACTTACATTCTAGTAGTGAACACAGACAATAAAGATTAAAATCAGTTATCTTGAGTTATGTTCTCTCAAGAATCTGAATACATGTATAGATAGCTGTATAGCTGTATAGAGAGACATAAATTTGTATTAAAAAGGGATCACATAATGTTAGAAGCAGGCAAGTCCTTGTCTGAGCAGGTTGCAATATTGTGGGTTAGGTATTCGTTTAGAGGCTTCTCCTGAGTTGCATAGCTGAGGGAGATGACGCACCGAAGATCATCAGGAAGATGAGACGCGGATGGATATACAGGCAAATAAATCCAGCATCAGCAGGTCAGGCTTGTGGTTGCACAGGCTAATTAACGTAAGATCAGCAGATGAGTTCAGATGTCAAGCAGATGATGATGACTCTCAGACTAGCCACGCCACCAGCTCAAGTCCAGATAACCTGAGCTCAATGAGCCAGATACAGGATCCAGACCCAGTAAAAAGCAAGCAAACTTTTCTACAGCTTTCATTTAGATTGGATGTAGACCACAATAGCAAGGAAACGCCCTTTCTGTTAATTGCATCATGACTGCTCCAAATAAGGATGTTGCATCCCACCCTAGTGGAGATTTCTCTGAAAAACTGACACTTAAACAAAGACTAAATGATGTAAAGGAACAAATCACAAGGACATCCAGAGGAAGCACATTCCTGACACAGAAAACAGCAATGCAAAGAGCCTGGGGTGATATTGTTGCGGTGCTGCATCCACTGGCTGGAAAATAGGGTTGCTTTGAATAGAAACTGACCCAAGGAAGAGCTTGAGATTTTGATTTGCCCCCAGAGTAACACTATGGGAGACACTGATTTGATAGAGAAAATCGAGAATTCAAAATAGGGCATATTAGAATTAAATCTATAAGTGAATAAGAGTTTGAAGTTTAGGGGGAAAATCCATACCAGAAATAGAATCTGAGGATCTTTACCATAGAAATTATCCACTGCGAATGAGTTGATTCCAACTCATAATTAAACTATCTAATGTTTTTAAGGATTTAACTTTTTAAGGAAGCCAAAAGTCTCATTGTTCCCTTGCAGAGTATCTGGTGGGTTTAAACAGCGAGGAACTTGCAGTAAGCAATATAACACTTCCTGATAGCCATCGGGGCTCATGTTTAAAGTGCTTATTTTTAAAATTTACTTGGGGAGTG
>NW_022111369.1:60980275-60998037 GCF_000313985.2 Echinops telfairi
AGACACACTTCAACTACCAGAGGTCATAATAAGGTAAGGTTAACCGTTCCACTAGAGAACAGGAAGCAGCGATGAGATAAGGAAGATTCAGTAGAGCGTTGTCCCCAAACCAAATGAACAGTATTTGATAGAATGCAGTTTGAGTAATACAGCTGTCAAAGGTTCCTTCTCATCTCTGACCTCAGTCCTGGGAGAAAGGCACTAACATATCTAACTTATATTTTCCATATTGTTGGGAAAGAGAAGTATTAGGTAATGCTAAAATAACTTCTTTAGAAAAATAAAAGACTGGTCCTGATAAGGTGGAGATTAGAGATTTACCAAATATGTAACTTTTCCAAAATACTATTCTGTCCCATTACTGCGGACATAAACACCGCTCTCCCCCATTAGCATATCCCATACATTCCCAGGGTTCTGCAATTCACTACAGGGTGCCATGAACTCATGAATCATTACAGAAATGGCTCATGTGGTTGTGGAGCCTGTAAGTGCCAAATCCAAAGTTCAGACTTCTGTTTGGAGGATCTATAGTCATTCACACCAAACTCAGTTGCTGACTCAACAAGTCTGCAAAAATCACTCAGGCAACTAGGTTGTTAGTTTTAATCCCAACGTAACTAGGGGGCAGGTGGAGCCAAGCCAGATGTAGGATCCCAAGCAAGATAGTGAACTTTGCCCAAACTGCTCAATAATGCTGCAGATGTGTGAAACACCATAAAATGAAAATAGTCTGACTTCTAAAGTGGGGCAAAGGAACATTTAGAGATTCACATCAAAATGGCTAGTGAAGTCCTGGGCCAACAGTCTTTTTGTGCATCAACTGGTGTCTGATTGGTGCTTATCATCAGAGACTCAGGACCAATCTTCTGAACATGCTCAATAGGAAGAAGTCACTAGTACCGGAATAACCAACAGCCAGGGTTTTGATGAATTTGAGATTTTTGCGGACACACTGAACAATTTTGTACATCTTAAATGGGCCATATCTAGTCTCATGCAGTTCTGTAACCCCACTCCCCTGCTTTTCTGTAGGCAGCTGGTGGTTTGCTTATTAAGGGAATAGCTTAAAATTAGGAATTAGTTTTTATTTTAACAAAGATACAACCCCACAGGTGTAGAAGATAGGATTTACAATACATCATAAAATGGAGGATTGTGGTTGGAAGGACCATATTAGCATTTACTATGTACAGACCATCAATACCATGCCTTCTCGTCATGGGTTAGTTTGTCGCGCCCCCACAAACTAACTTTGTCAATCCCACTCTCTCATCCTCTTCTTTCCCTCTATAGTTGGCATCACTAGGGAAAGGCAGTGGACTCAATACAAGCTGAAGTGCCCAACAATTATGCAGAGTAAAGTATCCTGAGCTGAGCTTGGTTGTGAACATTGTAAATGCCAAATTAAATTGTAGGCATTGGGCTATTCTGACACAATGAAGAGCAAATGAGCCTCAGATCTAGGTAGGTTTCTTTTGTTCCAGCTCTGTGGAATGGACATCTTAAGTAATCATTTATTTCCTCACTCTTTCACCCTATTCAGTAAAATTTATTCTTAGCTAATGTTGGTCATCCTACAAGAGAGGAAAATACTAAGGACTATAATCAAGTAAAATTCAGTTTCCATAGAACAACCTACTTAACACATCAATGTCAAAAACCAGGAGATCACCTTTCTTCTGAGGAAAAGTCAGGACTCTCTGTTACTGACTGCAATAGCGGGTGAGTCATCCGGACTTTGGTGTTAACTGCAAGGATTTCAGGTGTCACTGTAATAGTCCATAATGTTGGTTAAAAAAAGAAGAAGAAAAGCTTTATTACACTCGCTGTTGATTTGGCCTCAGTGCTGTTTTTAATAAATTTGGCAGGACAAGTCATCAGCACTATCACATGAGTTAACTCAGGTAGACCAGAGATGTATATCATCTTTTAAATCATTGACATGTATAATTACTTGTTCTCTAATGGTATTCACGATACATTTGACAAGAAGTGTTGATTACCAGACCAAGATAAAGAAACGAAAGCACACATAGACATGCCTTTTTTGCATACATGTTACTCTGGGGTCGTACCATCAGCTTAGGTGGAAGGTAACGTTCGGTACACTTAAAACATGTACTGAACCCTTTCATCTGAAATCTTTCCTACCCATTCCTTGTCTGTTCATTTCTTGTATTTTGGCGGCTTACATGTATATTACTGAAAGCCTGGAAACTCTGCCAGCAATATTTCAAATAGCAGCGGGATCACTCATGGTGATCAGGTTTCAACAGAGCTTCCAGACAAAGAACAGACTAAGAGAAAGTAATAGACTATTGCTGATGGACACACAATAGAAACAATGAAAACTGTCAGACATAAACAAACCCAGGGACAAGGGAACAACAATCGATCCAAATTGGTGGGGAGGTGGGTGTGGAAGACCTGGTAGGGCATGACCAAGGGGCTGTAACAAACAGGAAGTGCTGAAATCCTGGTGGGGACTGAGCATGATAGTGGGACAGGAGAAGAATCAAGGGAAATAGAGGAAAGAGCTGGGAGGCAAAGGGCATTTATAGAGGTCTAGATAAAGACATGTACATATGCAAATATATTTATATGAGGATGGGGAAATAGATCTATGAGCCTATATTTATAGGTTTAGTATTAAGGTAGCAGAAGGACATTGGGCCTCCACTCAAGTACTCCCTCAACGCAAGAATACTTTCTTCTATTAAATTGGCATTCTATGATGCTCACCTTCCCGACACAACCGCTGAAGACAAAGCAGGTGAATAAGCAAATGTGGTGAAGAAAGCTGATGGTGCCCGGCTATCAAAAGATATAGCATGTGGGGTCTTAAAAGCTTGAAGGTAAACAAGCGGCCATCTAGCTCAGAAGCAACAAAGCCCACATGGAACAACATATCAGCCTGTGTGATCACGAGGTGTCGAACGGATCATTGAAGACAAATGGGTGCATAAGCAAATGTGGCAAAGAAAGCTGATGGTGTCCAGCTATCAAAAAGTATAGCGTCTGGGGTCTTAAAGGCTTGAAGGGAATCAAGCGGCCATCAAGCTCAGAAGTAACAAGCCCACATGGAAGAAGCACACCAGCCTATGCAACCATGAGGTGTCGAAGGGATCAGGTATAAGGCATCAGAACAAAAAATCTTACCATAGTGAATGATGGGGGAGTGCGGAGTATAGTCCCAAAGTCCATTAGAAGGCCGCTGGAGATCCCCTTGCAGAGGGGTCTCGGGGAGGAGATGAGCCAGTCAGGGTGTGATGTAACAATGATGAAAAATACAACTTTCCTCTAGTTCCTAAATGTTTCCTCCCCGCTCCCACTACCATGACTAGAATTCAACCTTGCAAGTCTGGCTAGACCAGAGGAGGTACACTGGTACAGATAGGAACTGAAAATATAGGGAATCCAGGGAGAATGAGCCCTACAGGACCAGTGGTGTGAGTGGCGATACTGGGAGGGTAGAGCGAGAGTGGGTAGGAAAGAGGGAACCGATTACAAGGAACTATATGTGACCTCCTCCCTGGGGGACGTACAACAGAAAAGTGGGTGAAGGGAGATGTCGGACAGGGCAAGATATGACAAAATAACAATTTATAAACTATCAAGGGCTCATGAGGGAAGGGAGAGCGGGGAGGGAGGGGAAAAATGAGGACCTAATGCCAGGGGCTTAAGTGGAGAGGAAATGTTTTGAGAATGATGAGGGCAATGAATGTACAAATGCACTTTACACAATTGATGTGTGTATGGATTGTGATGAGTTGTATGAGCCCCTAATAAAATGATTTTTTAAAACAAATAAATTGAAAGTTAAAAAAAAAAGAAAATTGTCAGATATAGTGCCAGAAGATGCACCACTCAAGTTGGAAAACATTCAAAATACATCTAGAAAAAAGTGACCTTAATGATATAGATGGAGTAAAACTTTTAAGACCTTCATATAACCATAGAACTTGGCTCACAAAGAAACAGCTTCAAACATCCATTCATAATGAGAACCTGGAAGGTACAAAGTATGTACTCAGGAAAACTGGAAGTTCTTCATGAGGGTGGGAGGGCGGGCAGGGAGGAAAAAAGAGGAGCTGATACCAAGGGATCAAATAGAAAGTAAATGTTTAGAAAATTATGATGGCAATATATGTACAAATATGCTTGATACAGCTAATGTATGGAATGTTATAAGAGCTGTAAGAGCCCCCAATAAAATGATTTTTTTCAGTTGCGAGTCCTTAAAAATTAAATGGACCTCATAAATATTGATATGCTAGGCATCAGACCTGAAATTGACAGCTATTAGTGATTTGAATAAAACCATTATGGTTTACCATGCCATAAATGAATAGTTCAAGATGAAAGACATGGCATTAATTGTCAAAAAGTGTATTTCAAGATTAAGATTGAAGTAAAATATTGTGTGTAATAGGACACTATCTATATGCCAACAAAGAAGTTCAGTTAATAAAGCCCTTATTCAAATATACACAAGTAATCACTAAACCTAGTGTCAAAGAAATTAAAAATTCTACCAACTTCTTTAGCCTGAAATTAAGCAAACATGCAATCAAGATGCATTGACAATTACTGGCATTTGGAATGTAAAAATTACAAGCAAAAGAAAGGATCCGTAGTTTGAAAAAAGAAGTTGTAAGGGCAACTTCTTCATTGCAACACCTTTTCCAACAACATCAACAGTGACTACCATATAGGAATCCCACCACTTATCTGTCAGTGTGTTCTACAGGGAGAGCTTCCCTGTTACTGTGGTGCCGCAAGCTGAATACCAGCAGGGCCAAGCACAGTGAACAAGTTTTAGCAGCGCTTCCAGTCTAAAAGTCGATTAAAAGAAGTAATAGGCTGTCCACCTCTGAGGAATTAATGTCTGAAAAACTTACAGACAGCAATGGAACACCGACATAGACGGGGAACCTCATGAACAGAAGCAGAAAATTCTCAGATACAGTGCCCGAAGCCTAGCCTCTGAGGGAGGAAGAACTGCCTTCCCGACCCAGGCAGCCGTAATGACTTGGATGGTCTAAAGCCTTCAGGAGTAAAACCTGCAGAATCTTCAATTGCTAGTGGAGCACAAATCAAAATGAGTAGAAACAGCTGCAAAAATCTATTACTAATGGAAGCATGGATGGTATGAATCTAGGAAAATTTGAAGTTCTCAACAATTAAGGAATGCATAAAGATGGATATTCTAGGTACGAGTGAGCGTAAATGGACTAAAACAAATGAGAAAATCATAAGGTTTCTCTGCCAGGAGTGATACACTCATGAGGAACGATGTTACATTCATCTTCAAAAGGGACATTTCAAGATCAATCTTCAAGTACATGCTGTCTGTGATAGGATAATCAATTTAAGTGTTATTCAAATTGATTCACCAACCCCTGAAACTGATGATGCAGAAATTGAAAATTTTGTAGTCTTCCGTTTGAAATTGACCAACATGCAGTCAAGATGCATTGATAATTACTGGCGACTAAAATACAAAAAGTTGCAAACAAAGAAAAAGGAACATTAGTTGGAAAATGGTCTGGGTGACAGAAATGAAGCTGGAGACCACATGATAGAACCTTTTTAAGAGCAACAACTTGTTCATAGCATACATCTTTTTTTGGCTTGTTTTTTTTATTTTAACAGTTTTGTTGATGTATAATTCACAAACACAATGTAAGGGTTTCTAGATATTAAAAGTAGTTATGCAATCATCACCACAATCAATTTTAGAACAGTTTCTTCTTTCTTGTATTCATGCTTATTAGCTTCAACATTGTTTTTTCAGATATATCATTTTAATCGACTATTATTGTCTCTCTAATACTCTAGTAAACAGGCTGTTCCAATTTCTCACTTATGATGAGAGAGGAAGCACTAAGGGTTTATTCCCTCTAGATCCTGTGATTGTATTTTGGGCTCCCACTCTCATCCATAGCCTTCTGAAAACCAGAATTTCACAATTTAAGCTCTGATAGCTTCAGATTGGATTATATCTTATCCTTTTCAATAGTTTTATTGACATATAATTCACATACAATAAAATTCAACAGTTCAATTCCATCAAGAAAAGTTGGACAATCATCACTATACTCACAGTTTTAAAACATTTTCTTCATTCTTGTTATTCATTGTTATTTACTTCCCAAACCTCCCCTGCCATACTTCCAAGGAACCATTAAATTCAGTTACTGTATCTACAGATTTACCTATCTTGGATTTCAAATATATAGTACATATTTAAAAACTAACTAAACTAACAAGAATAACAAAGTACAACAGATAAAACCTCATTTGAAAAGAAAGCAGAAAATATTAAAAACAAGAACAAATTTTAAAAGATCATAAGGGAGAGCAATTGACAGCGAGTTAATTCTCACCTAACTGCATCTGCAAACAATCCATTTTCCAAAGCACTCTGCATATAAATAAGGTTATTCACACATCCCTGATCCAGGGTGAGAGGAGATTTAGATGATTTCTTTTCCACTCCTTGGATCACAGATTTTGGTGTGGGTGCTTTTCTTCCATATGAGTTTAGTAAGTATCTCAGTTGGATGACTGCTTGCTTGAAAACAAACTTTGAAAACCCCAGTCACTATTCTTTCTGATAGTTGGGCAAGCAATTTCTTCAACACACTTTGCTATAACACCTATATTATTTCATGTTTCCTTCATAAAGGAGTGTATTGAGCAAGGCTGTGTCATAAGAACGAATTGCTCTTAGATTCGAGGTATGATTAAGTACAAGCCCAAAATCCATTCCTAAATCTGTTTTCTATCTGCCTCTGGATCACCTTAGAGACATCTTTGTTAGTTATGGTAGAGAATCTATGGATCATCTCCCTAGAGATTAAGGTCCTTCTGTTTACAGTGTCATCTCTTTAACCCATGGTTATGTATTTAAGACGCAATTGAGAAAGGGAGATCAAACAAGTTTGGGCTAACTATAAATCATAATACATGTTGACAGCACAGATTAAGCACTTCCATGACAGGGCACTATTTACACAAAGCTTATGATAAGATCCACTGACAATTTCAGACACAAGTCTGCCATAATAATACATAGCCTACATACATCAATTGTGTAAAATGCATTTGTACATTCATTGATGTATGTGTGGATTGTGATAAGAGTTGTATGAGCCCCTAATAAAATGATTAAAGAAAATAGAAATAGTGTAACTGGCATAATCCCACTGGCTATAGATGGGTGAGACATTATGGGAAAGAAGTGGGAAAAACCTAAAAGAAAACAAAAGCTATTAGGAGAATTTTTAATAAGAGAAACATGTTAAATAAAGGCTTTGTACTAAATACAAAAAAGTAATAATAATACATAGCCTAATAAATCAAGTAGGACATTGAAGTAGTGAGTAAATGTTTGCCCACTAGCCAACAGATCTATATTCTTGGTATAGGTATCCTCTGTTTCTTCCTACTCCTTGTAATTTTGGCCTTAAATTTTCAGATTTCAGGTGTGTTTAAGATAGAATCCAGTTCCTACAATGGGGTTTCCACATCACAGACTTTGACTTTTGCACCTATGTGTGGAGCTCGAAGATCAAGGGTTCAATGTCCCAGTATTCTATGGGTGATGGCCTGGTTCCCCAGGGGGTATACAGAAACTCTTACCAAAGAGCCCAGTATCAGGCATACTTTCCCCTTGGGGTCCATAAAAGAACTTTTAGTCATTTTTCCCCACTAGGAGGTTGGTCCTCCCTTTTTTTCCACCAATAGAAATGCCCGTCTTCTCCAAGATGCGTATGCTCCCGTTACCCTACTTGACTTGATTTCCCAATCAATATCACTTATCACTCAATGGAATACTATGCATCCATAAAAAGTGATGAAACCATGGAACACCGCACAACAAGGAAGGATCTGGAAAGCAATTTGCTGAGTGAAGTTAGACAATCACAAAAGGAAAAATACTGTATGAGTCCACTGTGGTAAGGATGAGCACCACGAGGAAGTCAAACTCATGCTTTCAGGTCATGCAATCTGCTAACCAAGACTGCCAAGCCACACAGTAGAAAGCCAGACTAGTGCCCATGCACTGTACCCCACCCTCTTTATATGCAAGTCCTCACTTTAGCTGGGATTCGGTTTCAAAAAGTGGGGGGTGGGGTAGGTGATCATTTAATGGCTGTCATAAATGTCATGAGGTTCCCCCAAACAGTGAATACATATTTTAAAGAAAAAACCATGAAGTACACAGAAATCAAAATGACTACCTCTCAGAGAAGAACTTACAGAGGAGCTCAACACCATCAGTTGCTCATTTGTTAGCCCAAGTAGAAAACAAGGCCATGAGAGCCTAAATACAATCCTGAGTGCATCCTACCTAGATGTCAAGAACAGACTTGATGCATTGTGCACTAAGGTCAGCAGACCCGATAAGCTGAGACGACTTCAAGAACATCGTAAAGAGGAAAGCATGGTCAGGAAAGAAAGGAAAGCTCAAAGTGACATCAGAAGAGACTCTGAAACTGGCCCAATCACAAAATACCTACGGCAAATGGAATAACTGCTGACGTCAAAAAGATGAACACATTTCAAATGAAACTCCAAGAAACAAAGTAAAATATCAGGATGAAATATGCAAAGACCAAGAGTTAGAAAACCCAAAATGAAGAACATGCTTGACATATTTCAACTGAAAGAACTGAAGAAAAAATTCAAGCCTTTAGTTTGAATATTGAAATATTCTATGAGCAAGATATTAAATGATTCAGGAAGAATCAAAAGAATGTGGAAAGAATATATTCACGGTGACAAAGAGAACTAGTTGACATTGCACCATTTCAAGAGGTAGCATCTATTCAAGAATCAATGGTACCAAAGGAATGTCCAAGATTCCCTGAATGCATTAGCTGCTAAAAACAGTGCTCCAGGAATTGATGGAATAGCTACTGAAATGTTTCGACAACTTAATAGTCTACAGCAAGATATGTGAAAGACAACTAGCTACCTTGCAACTGACTGGAAGAGATCCATGTGTACCCATTTCAGATAAAGGTGACCCAGCACAATACGCAAATCACAGAACAACACTAAAATCCCATGGAAGTAAAACTTTACTGAAGATCATCCACTAATAGTTCCAGCAAATATTTTCACAGGCAATGGCCAGAGGGTCAGGCCAGATTCAGGAGAGGGTGTGGAATAAAGGATATCACTGGTGACATGAAATAGCTCTTTGCAGACAGCAGAGAATACCAGGAAGATATTTACTTGTGTTTTATTGACTGTGTTAGACAGGGTTCTCTAGAGAGATAAATATATAATACAAGAAATGAACAGTTAAATTACAAAGCACTACAAATGGCTCAGTGCAACTCACTCCCATTAGAGAGTTGTGAGAGACTAGCAGTCCTTCAAGTCTAGTCTGCTGCCAGATCTCCCTATATTTATAGAGAGAGCAAGGCTATCTCAGCACAGCAGCCAATCACAAGGCAGATCACCAACTGTCAACTAACCACCAGTCCCAACTGCCAGGCCCCAGCTCCAGAGATGTCTTAACGGGACCTCAACTTACAGCGACACAGTCCATAGAGTAGGGATCCCACAGGTAGTGTAGCCTATTAATTGAGGCACAGAACAAGCAAGGCAGCCGCACACTGGTCCAATGATCAGAGAGCAAGAGACAAGAAAGGCGAGGCTCACCGAGCCATTATCTCTCCGCCCTTCAGTTAATCCTACTTGTGTTTATCGGCCAAGCTGGCACAATAAACTAGCTCATTGACTATGCCAAGGCATTCTACTATGTGGATCATAACAAACTATGGATAGCCTTAAAAAGAATGGGAATCCCAGAAAACTTCCTTGTATTCACATGGAACTTGTACATGGATTAAAAGACAGTTGTGTGAACAGAAAAAGGGAATACTGCATGGCTTGGAATCAGGAAAGGTGTTCATCAGGGTTGTACCGTCTCACCATACTTATTCAATCTGTATGTGGAGCCAATCATCAGATTTCATTACATGAAAAAAAAATTGGCATCACGATTGGAAGAAAGGGTACTAACAACCTGTAATATACAGATGACACAACCTTGCTTGCTGAGGTCTTGAAGCACACCTGAGAACTTGTACCACTTGTTGATGAAGATCTAAGGCTGCAGTCTTCAATATGAATTGAAAGTCAGTGTGAAGACCAAAATCCTCGTAACTAGACCAATGGGTCACACCATAATAAATGGAGAAAATAATCAACTTGTCAGGGTTTTATCCTGGGTGTATCCACAACGGATCTTCAAGGAAGCAGCAATCAAGAGTTCAAAGGATACCATGCCTTGGGTAAATAGGCTGTACAAGATTTAGAAGCATGTCTGTCACTTTAAGGACTAAGGTGCACATGACCCAACCGGTGGTATTTTCACTTGCCTCATATGAATGTGTAGGCAGGATTTTGAATACGGAAGACCAAAAAATAATGGATACATTTGAATTATGTAACTGAAGAAGAATGTTTAAAGTAGCAAGGGCTAGCAAAAGAATCAACAAATCTAAGAAGTTCAGCCAGAATTCTCCTTAGAAACAAGGATGCTGACACTTAACCACACTTACTTTGGACGTGTTATCAAGAGCCACCAGTTGCTGAGAAACAACATCCTGTTTGGTACAGTAGGACAACGAAAAAGAGGAAGACCCAACTAGATGGACTGACACAAAGGCTCCAATAGTAGGGTAACATAAACAACAATTGCGAGGATGGCACAGGACTGGATCATATTTCAGTCTGTTGTATGTACATAGGGTTGCTATGAATTGGGACCAGATTGAAGGCAACCAACAACTAAGCTACCAGTTTTCTGTGCGTTTGTCATACTGTGGTAGCTTGTGTGGTGCTGGGATGCTGGAAGTGCCACGTGGACGTCTCCAGATAGAATACACAGAAATCACATTGACTACATTGGAGAAGCTCAACAGCATCAGCAAACTAGGCTAAGGGTTGAATGTGGCACGGATTATCAATTGCTCATATGTTAAGTTCAGAATAAAGCTGAAAAAAATAAAAGCAAGTCCATGGAAGCCACAATAGGACCTTGAGTCTATCCCACCTAAATTTTGAGAATATCTCAAGAACATATTTGATGCATGGAACATTAATGAGGAGAGACCCGGTGAAGTATGGGAGGGCATCAAGAATAACATGCACGAAGAAAACAAAAGGTCATTAAAAGACAGGAAAGAAAGAAAATATCAAAGTGGATGTCAGAAGAGTGTCTGAAACTTGCTTGTAATAGATTAGCTAAAGCAAATAGAAGAAATGATGAAGTCCAGCTATCAAAAGATATAGCATCTGGGGTCTTAAAAGCTTGAAAATAAACAAGCAGCATCCATCTGAGAAGCATCAAAGACCAAGAGGTGCAGAAGGGAGACCATTTATCAGACATCAAAGAACTAAAAATCAGATCAGTGGGTGCCCACCTTCCTGATACAATCACTGAAAACAAAGGTGTGCATAAGCAAAGGTGGTGAAGAAAGCTGATGGTGCACGGCTATCAAAAGATATAGCATCTGGGGTCTTAAAGGCTGGAAGATAAACAAGCGGCCAACTAGCTCAGAAGCAACAAAGCCCACATGGAAGAAGTACACCAGTACACCAGGATGTGTGACCACGAGCGGTCGAAGGGATCGGGTGTCAGGCATCAAGGAACAAGAAATCATGTCGTTGTAAAGGTGAGTGAGTGCAGAGTGGAGACTCAAGAGTCCATCGGTTGGCAACTGAACACCCCCCTGGTGAGGGGGTTTGGGGAGGAGACGAGCTAATCAGGGAGCAGGGTAGCAACGATGAAACATATAACTTTCCTCTAGTTCTTTAATGTTTGCTCTCCCCCAATATCATGATCCCAATTCGGCCTTGCAAATCTGGCTAGGCCAGAGGATGTACATTGTAGAGATAGCAACTTGAAACACAGGGAATCCAGGATAGATGACTCCTTCAGACCCAGTGGTGAGAGGGGCGAGGCCTGGAGGGTCAAGGAAATGTGGGGTAGAAGGGGGGAACCAATTAAAAAAATCTTAGTATAGCCTCCTCACTGGGGGATGGACAGCAGAGAAGAGGGCGGAGGGAGACGTCGGACAGTGTAACTTATGACAAAACTATAATAATTTATGAATTATGAAGGGTCCAGGAGGGAGGGGGTTGGGAGGGGGAAAATGAGCAAATGATATTGAGGGCTAAAGTAGAGGGCAAATGTTTTGAGATTGATGAGGGCAACAGGTGTACATATGTGCTTGAGTCAATGGATGTATGTATGGACTGTGATAAGAATTGTACAAGCCCTCAATAAAATAATTTTTTAGAAAAAGAATGAGGGTAACAATGTACAAATGTACGAATGTGCTTTATACAATTGATTTATGTATGGATTGTGATGAGTTGTATGAGCCCCCAATAAAATGACTTGGGGAAAAAATGATGAAGTAAAAAAACTGAACAGAAAAATTTTAAAGGGCACCTCCAGATAACAAAGCCAAATATTACATTGAAATCCACAAAGGCCCAGAATTAGAATGCTAAAAGGGAAGGACACTTTTAGTATATCTGAAATGGAAAGAACTTAAGTACAGTAAATAAATATTCAAGCCTCGAGTTGCAATCTTTAAAGATTCTCTGGGAAAAATACTGAATGATGCAAGAAGCAACAAGAAAAAATGTAAAGAATACACAGACTTATTGTACTAAAAAGAACTGGTCTACATTCTACCATTTCAAGAGGTAGCATATGAGCAATAACCAATGGTACTGAAGGAAGAAGTTCAAGCTGCACTGAAAGCATTACCCCATAACAAGGATCCAGGAATTGAAGACATATTAACTGATATGTATTAACATCTGAAGATGTACAGGAAATGCTCATTCATCTATGCAAAGAAATTTAAAAGGCAGCCACTTGGTAAACTGACCCAAAGAGACCCTGATTTTGCCCATTCCAAAGAAAGGTGATCTAGCAGAATGCTCAAACTATGGAAGGGCAGCATTGACATCACACACAAGTAAAATTTTGCTTAAGGCTATCCAACAAGGTTTGCCGGAGTGAAATGACAGGGAATTGCCATGAGTTCTGGCCTGACTCAGAAGTGAATGTGGAGCAATGGATATTATTGCTGATGTCATGTGGATCTTTGTTCAAAGCAGAGAATGCCAAAAAGATGTTTACTTGTATTTTACTGCCTATGTCAAGACATTCACTGTGTAGATCATAACAAATTACAGATAACCTTGAAACGAGTAAGAATTCCAGAACACTTCATTATACTACTGAGGAACTTGCACATGGATCAAGAGGCAGTTGTGCAAACACTGCAAGGGAATACCGCATGGTTTAAAGTCAGGAAAGATGCGTGTCAGCGTTGTATCCTCTCACCATACTTGTTCAATCTGTATTCTGAGCAAATAATCAGAAAAACTGAACTATATGAAGATATATCCGGCATCAGGATTGGAGGAAGGCTTATCAACCTGAGCTATGCAGATGACACAACCTTGCCTGCTCAAAGTGAAGAGGACTTGAAGCACTTGATGCTGAAGATCGAGGATTGTAGCCTTCAGTGTGGATTACAACTTAACGTAAAGAAGACCAGTTTCCTCACAATCGGACCAATAGGTAACATCTTGATAAATGGAGAAAAGATTGAAGTTGTCAAGGATCTTGCCTTGCTTGAATCCATAATTAATGCTCATGGAAACAGCACTCAAGAGATCAAAAAACGTTTCATTGGGTAAATCTGCTGCCAAGACCAATTTTAGAATGTTGAAAAGCAAGGTTCCTTGGAAGACTGAGGTGCGCCTAACCCAAGCCATGGTGTTCTCTATTGCCTCGTGTGCATGTGAAAGTTGCACTACTGAGGAAAGATTGATGCATTTTACTCACAGTACTGGAGAAGAATGTGGAAAATACCATGGACTACTAAAAGGACAAACGGATCTCTCTTGGAAGAAACAAAGGCAAGAGTGCTTCTTAGAGGCAAGGATGGTGCGATTTCACCTGCCATACTTTGGTTCTGTTGTCAGGAGAAACCTGTCCCTGAAAAGGGACACCACGTTTGGTAAGCTCAGGAGGCAGAGAAAAAGCAGCAGGCCCTCAAGAAGAGGGATGAAGCCAGCGGCTGCACCACTGGGCTCCCGCACAGGAACAATTGTGAGGATAGTGGAGGACTATGCAGTATTTTCTTCTATTGTGCTTAAGGTAACCACGGGTTAGAACCAACTCGTTAGCATATAACAAAAACAACATCAACATACACAAGAATCAAACTAACTACATCTATGGGAGGAGACGATGAAGAAACTCAATAACATCCACCAATTACCAACAGTGAAACAAACAAACCATCATTGTTCAGGTTCAAAATGGAAAACCAAAAGAATTAACTTAATCATAGTTTGTTTAGAAAACAATTAAGATTGGATTTTTTTCTAGCTAGGGGTGTCTGGTTTCAGAGTTCGTTCCATTGTCCCCTAACCACCTGTCTCAGCAACTGAATTTCAGTTTCTCTTGATAATAAACTTGAAGAAAATTAATGACATTTCCTAAGAGGATCCTGTAAGGCCCAAAAGAAGAGAATCGTTGAAGATATTCTGACTTCACCATTTTAGCTAGGCTTGTGTAATCAGCCTCTTAATAAAGTGTTGGCAATCAAGAATTATTTGCTGAGTATACATGAGTCAGAAATTTCATTTTATCTTAACCTTCTAAATTCTAAAAATGTTAACTGTATTATTATAATATACATGTCCATTGGACTATCTGACCGGAAATGCAAACTCTGCGGTATGCCCTTTGCTTATGGAAACCTATTTTATTTCAGGATACCTGCTATGATTAGAAGCAGTCTCTCTGAAAATTTTATGATATACCCAAAAAAGACAATAATTATTGTCAGTAAGCATGCTACTTTGGCTATAAGAGTTTAATCTAAAACAATTATATCAGTAATTAACAAAAAAGTTTAAACTGGCAAATAAGCAAACCAATCACACCTAATATTTGATCGTTTTTCTAGATGCTACCTGGATACTCTGCTTTAAGAGAGTGTGAAGGAAAATATTCATCTGGGTTCATTTGGTCCCATTCTAGAATTAAATTCGCAAGGTTGTACACAGCAGGAGTAAATCTCAACACATGTGATACATAGTTTGGGGCAATTAAAAATTGTTTTTGCCAACAGCAAGCAACAGACAACCTTTGCTTCTATTAATGCAGTTTAGCTGATATGAGCAGTCAGAATAGAAATAGATGGGGAATGTGCTTTATCATCTGTAGCCAAATTTCAATTTTTCTCTTTCAAGTACAGTTGAATGAATTTTCTTTGCAACCTAAAGACAGAAGATCTTGATTACTGTTGCAAGGATAACCTCAGCCTTGTGTGAAGACGATACAGAAAATAAGTAGTGTCTCTGGATGATATGTCGGCTTGTGAATTTACAAAACAAGATATATTCTTGGAGGTTGGGAAATTAAATTACGGTGAAATGGTGGACCCATTAAATTGACAATTGATGGCTTATTTTGTAAGGGCATCGCTGGCTTCCCAATTGTCTTCTGTTCTTAGCCTCATCCCAGGGGCACCAACAACAGAACCAGCAACAACAGGGTCAGAGAGAGGTCACTTGGCTGTGGGCCCTGTCATGAACTGCTAGCTCTTTTGTAAAACTAAGGTTCCAACTTCCTTTTCCTCTGATCTTTCTACCCTCACCACCCCATATTTCAGGTCTTAAAATCAAAAAGAGCTGGTATCTCTCCTGATTTCTTCTCTTTACTCATGTAAAACACATCAATCCAACACCAGCTCAACCTAATTCTTTCGATTACAGGAGAATGCTAAACATGTGCCTTCCCAAAGACTAGAAAACACTATATTCCTTTGTACCCTGTTTACTTTATTCCCATATAATGGACAACAATATTTGAGCTTCTGCTGAGAAACATAACAACCAGCAAGACCAGAAGACACCAATGTAGAATACGGTAGGGACTTTCAGATGTGCACTCCTAAGCATTCTATTTTCCCATATGTAATGAGGGTAACTGTAACGACTACTGGCTCAGCACTGCCCTCCCAACACCTCTTCCTTCTCCAGCAAGTTCTAGTTAAATAGCCCAATCATAGCTACTCTCACGCATCGATCTGCAATAATGGATGGGAATAATGGATAACAGTGATTTAAAGTATATACTTACATGGAAATAAAATAGGACTTCAGCACTGCAAAACCCACTCCTATCGTGTTAATACTTTAAACCAGAAAATTAACATGAAATTCTCAAACCTCAACCACATTAACTTAGTCTCGCCATTCCTTCAGCTTTCCAACGCGCTATCACAGCCATGTTTTCTGAACTCAACTCATTGCTGTCAGCCTATTTCCTCCTGTTCCCTACTCACAAAGGAATCGATCACAGTGTACTTTACACTGGCTAGAAACTTGAGAAAGCAGAGGCTGTTCATCACTTGTCTCTCATCATTGTATCCCATTGATACTTGAAGCATTTAACAAACAGGTGTTCAAGAAATGTAAGATGATCAAGGGTTCATGGGGAAGCAGGGAGGGAGGGGAAAGAATGAGAAGCTGATGCCAAGGGCTCAAGTAGAAAGCAAATGTTTTGAGAATGATGATGGCAACAAATGTACAGATGGATTGACACAATGGATGGATTGTGATGGAAGTTGTGCAAGCCCCCATTAAAATGATTAAATGATTTAAAAAATGTATGTTTTCACCCAAAAACAAGGCACTCCACTCATGAGGGGACTTCAAAAAGTTAGTAGAAAATGGAACTAAAATATTATGGAGTTTTTTCACAAACTTTTTTTCAACAGATTATTGAAATCTAATTCACATATCATCCAATAATAGTTCAATCATATTTAGAGTTGTACAATCATCACTAGATTCAGTTTTAAAACATTTTCCTCAATCATGTCCTCACCATTATTACCTCCATATTTCCCCCAAACTTCCACAAGGAACCATTATTCCAATTACTGTCTCTATAGGTTACCTAATCTGGATTTCATACACAGAAAAATATTGCAAAACAAGCAACAGCAAAGAACAAGAGTATCAAAGTAAAACAGATCATCAACTGACAAGCAGAAAAGATAAAAAATGAGAACAAATATAAAAGGATCATAAGGAAGATCAAATGATAAGGTGCTAAATTTTAACATACATCTGCAACAATCCACATCCAAATGCCATCTGCATTGTTAGCAAGGCTATTTATATTGTCAGAGGGGATTATCCAGGGGCTTAATCCAAGTGTATTTCCCCCTCATTTTGTTTTTTTTTTAATTGAAAGAGCTTTAACATGGGTCTAAAAGAAGATAAAATATTACATTTTGACCTAACTACATCTGCCACAGTCAACTTTACAATGCTCTCTGCCTCATAACAAGGCTATTTACAAACCTCTAATATGATGGAAGGGATTCTCTGGAGGCTACATCCATGTGCAGACCATACAAATGGATTTTAGGCTTCTATTATCATTCAGAACCTTCTGAGAATCAGGTGTTCACAATTTAAGCTCTGATGCTACTCCCTCCTGAGATAGTTTATTGTTCCAGCCTGGCCGATAAACACAAGTGGGATTAACTGAAGGGCAGAGAGATAAATGGCTTGGTGAGCCTCGTCTTTCTTGTCTCTTGCTCTTTGATCATCGGACCAGTGTGCGGCTGCCTTGCTTGTTCTGTGCTTCAATTTAAAGGCTACACTGCCTGTGGGAT
>NW_022111369.1:61008550-61011330 GCF_000313985.2 Echinops telfairi
TACTAGGGAAAAGAAAGTCTCAAAACCGTGATCAACATGAAGTCTATATTGGCAAAGCTCTCAAGACTACAAACCTTCAAGAGCACTTCAAGGAAACATATGCAAAAAATTGGTCAGATTTTCACATGTGACTGTGGCTTGTGTGCTTCTTCTGTGCATGTTTGTCCGTGTGGGGGCGGGGGGATGCTACCTGTATATAGATAGGCATATACTTTCCTTCCCAGGTAGGAAAGAGAGTGAGTGGTATGCTAAAGAATAGTCACACATAGGAAAATGTAGGCTGTTTTCGGTAGCCTTCAGGCTCATTATGGTCATTTCAACCTCAATTTCAGAAACTACAAAGGGTAGAACCCACATGTGTTATCCCAATGGGTCTTCCACATTAAAAATAAAAACACTAGAAGTAGGAAGGAAACATTCCACAATTATTCACATACACCAATAATCCCCAGCATTTTGTTCTCCAAAATCACTGACCTTACTCATTAGATATCTAGTTAGCTAGTGGAGAAGCTCTGACTCAGAAACCTATACAGACATCCTTGATCCTACCTCTACCTGCCCTAGCCTTTGACTTGGGGTAGACTTCTGGAACCATTATTGGCAATTTACATTTTTGAAAACAGATTTCTTTCAAAATCATCAACACACCAAAATAATTAAATATATGATTATTCTACAGCCAATTCTGTGATTTTATTTCCAATCCTATTTCTAGTCACACATTATGACTAGCACATTGGATAGCATAATCTGTAGAGATACTGCAATATGATCAAATAACAGTTTAAGATATAGTTATATAATTCTGTTATTTAAAACCCCTCAACTTTGATGATTAAACTCCCAAGAAGAAAATACAAAGATTAAATCACCCTGAAAATTCACAGGAGAAAGCAAACAAATATTAACATTCAAAGGAATTAAAGTCTATAATTTAACTTCCATACCTGCGAGTTACAGCTCAAAGATGTTCAAATTAGAGTGCTGGGTACAAGTACAGAAACCATCCTGGGAGTTGCCTTCGGCTTGCTCTCAGTGGCACTCTGAATGCCTAGGACGGGCCTAGTTCCTTCAGGTATTCAGGAATTGTATAAAGTAAAAGACACATTTTTACTAGCCACCTTTTAAAGAATCTAAAGAGAAAAATTCTGGGGAAAATGGAATTGAATCTATGTAATATTCTGTGACCCCAATACACATAACGCAGATCAAAGACTTAAATGTAAAAATAAAAAAATCATGGTCATACTGAAAAAATCCAAAGCCCTTTATATACCTATAATAGGCAAGATATTCTTAATATGATACCAAACCTGGAATCCATAAAAGAAAATAAATTCAACATTATGATACTTTTTTAAAGTGTCAAAAGACAATTAACATTTGTCCCTGTTAATATGGCCAGCTAGCTAGAGGTATCGCACAACCCTCTACAACAAACATGGACCGGATCGACACAGAAGCAAACCCAGATGCCCAGGGTCTTCAGGGGAAAATGTAAGAGACCTGAAATAAGCAATCTGCACAGCCTCACACCCAGAAGGCTCTGAGTGTGGACAGAAAACGGGGCAGAACCTGTGGACCCCCACCCAGGAGAAGGATAGAATGGGAGCAGAAGCTACCCTGTCTCTGTAGGGGCTTCAGTACTAGAGCAGGTACAGGCTCACACACTCAATAGAGGATGAGGGCTACAGAGATCACGTGGGGCATTCTCTTTTTATTGTCTCTTTGGCTTCTTGTAGTCCTCATTGACTCAGCGAGGCTTCCCTCTTTGTCCAGAACTGCGGTCTATGGCTGAGGGCTAACAGAACAGCCATGAGATTTATTTAAAAATCTTTTTCTGATTTTCAAACCTGCAGAGCTGTTCATTAGGGTCACTAGCTATACATTTCCTGAAGTTCTCTGTGACTGAGGAAAGAGTTACCCCAATCGTGCACAAAAGAGACACCACCCACGTAACCCCTGCTGTTATTCAGAGCCCCCCTAAACTGTGCTGTGTGAGGGGGGGGGTGGATTTTTCTTTTTTCTTTTTAATCATTTTATTAGGGGCTCATACGACTCTTAGAGGATTTTTCTATAACTCTTTTCTCACATCCCTTGTTGAAGTCTACTGTCCCCACACAACTCAGTTGTTTTCTCACTGTTAACTGTTGCATCACAACGTCATGGTGACATTTGATCTAAGTCCGCACAAAGCAGCAAGAAAGGCAGGCACAAACGACCAGGAAGTGGAGCCAAGGGAACATCCGAGGAAGGAAACACACTGAAACCACCCATAAAAGAAAATTCAGGAGAATGTTCACATACTTTCAATGGATAGAGAAAAAGATTGCAAAAGCATTAGGGGGGAAAACAATTCTTACAATAACAAAGAAACAATCCATTAGAAATCCAGAAAATTAATACAAAGATAACAGAATTAGAAAACACATTAAAAAGGCAAAAGAGTTGAATTGGTACAACAGAAAGCCAAAGATTAATCTCTTAAATCTAGTCTATGTGAAGAACAATCAGCAAAAAACCTTAAGAAAACTTTAGAAATGTGTGGAACACCATTGAGATAGAGCAATGGAGCAAAGGGGGAGATTTTCAGATCATGTGCTAAGTCATGATAACTCCTTAGGACTACATTTCCCAGAACCCCTTATGACCTCCAGTGGAAATTCTCTCTAGCCAGTGGAGGTTACTGATAATCTTGTCTTGCATAAACCCTTTAAAATTCCTGGTTTGTCCCTCAATGCAAGAATACTCTCTTCTATTAAATTGGCATTCTATGA
>NW_022111369.1:61012545-61013635 GCF_000313985.2 Echinops telfairi
CCAAACAAATCTTTTTCTTGGTAAGACAAGAATGCAAATTCCCATAATATATCTGGTGTGCCAGTCAGAAGAAATTGGGGTGCCAGATGGAAAAGGCGCCGTTCTTCACCATGATGGGATTGAACCAGTCTTACTCAAACAAGAAGATGTGTTAGGCTGGGTTGTCTAGAGAAACAAACCAGTGACACTCATCTGTGTATAAGAAAGAACTTTATAATGAGAAGCAACTTTACATCATAAAGGGACCCCAGCCCAGTCCAATTCAAGTCCAAAAGTCTGATGTCCATAGGGCCCTCTTCAGACTAACACAACTGCAGGCTGATAATGTCAGAGTGAAGCAGGAGCAGGGAGATCACAAGCCAATGGTGTAGTCACAAGGATCCCAGATTGGTGTAAACATAGGAGGCTAGGTGACACTCATGGGGCCACACCTAGAGGCAAGCACATTGTGCCAGCACGCAGGCTGGCAAAGGGGCAGAGAGAAGCAGGTTCCGGTGTCTCTCACTACTGGGCAAAAAATCACACCCTCAAGGAGGTGTCATCAGGCTCTCACCTAGCTGACAGGTTGCGCTCCACTCCTGCAAGTTGACAAAAATCTAACTGCCACAGTCAGTCAACAGATTCCCCTGCAATTCCAAATCTTCTCAGTCTCTGCCTAAGATTCCAGACAGGTCCCAGAGGTAATACAACCGTCACTACAGAATTTTAAATTCCCTTATGTTGGCATATTTGGGGCATTCTTATAGCATTTTCTGTATGTTAGTAACTACTTAGAAAAGGTTTGTTAAAGTTTGATCTATATTCAGGTCTGGTGCAAAGTTGTTCTCCACAGAACACTGCAGAAATCTATCCATAGGATACTTGTACCCTTAACATCAGCAAAGATCCCTGGTGACTTAATGAGTTACACTTTAGGCTGCTAACCACAAGGCTACCACAAGTGCAGGACTACCAGTGCCTCCATGGGAGAAAGATGAGGCTTTCTTTCTGCCACCATGAGGATTTGCAGGTCTGCCTTGCTTTATGTCGTTGCCTTAAGTCAGAGAAGACTTGGTAGCATAACCCTGATGGCATTACGAAAGAGATGTGG
>NW_022111369.1:61013735-61025102 GCF_000313985.2 Echinops telfairi
AAAGTGGAGTTTTACTTTGGGGTCTTTTACAACCTTCAAATGATCACCTTTACATGGCTGGGACTTTTTATAAATCCCAAAAGTCATACAAGAAGCACAGGAAATCTTTTGATCCTGCCATCTACCTTCACTGATTCACAAACCTTCCAGGAATTTAGCAGTATTCTAGAATTGGAACTTTTAGCTCCCATGAAGAGGGAGGAAAAGTTACCCGAAGGGGGCAGGGAGAGGTTGCCTGGAAGTAGGGATGGTTAGGTCTCATCAGAAAGAGGTGACTTAAAGGAAGTTATCCAATAAGGATCGGTATCTCTTCAAGCAGGTTTATAACATGGGAGAGGTAAAGAGGGCCTTTAAGGGCTCTGATATATAGCTATGTCCTTCTCTGCTCGTTCAGATAGAAAACAAGGTTTAATACATCCAGACACAATTGTGGAACGCATCCTCAAAAACTGGGACAAGTTTAATCCTTGTGCCCTAAAGAAAGACTAATGTTCTTTATAATAAGTTAGGCAGTGGGGAAATTTATCCTGAAAACAGTAGTCCACATTATGATAGCAGACCAGCTTCTTCTATTAACTAAAGCTCTCAAATGAAGTTTTACCTTTCTTTAAAGCCTTTTCTCTTAAAAGTTACAAAAGACTCTAATAAATCCTGGTGATCTCAATCTAATGATCCCAGAGGAAAAAAGTATTGAGATAAATTTATAACTCCACTGCAAATTATTGACCTGTCCCCAGATATCAAAAATAAATTAGAAGAGTGACAGATGAGTCCAGTAGCCCTATGTTATCTCTAGCACCTCCTTAAGAAGTTCATTAGAAGTTTGCCGGTTTGGCATTAAGCCAGGTCCTCCTAGGTCAGGGTCCACTAACTGCAGCTCAGGAGCCACACATGGCTCTTTTAGTACATACATATGGCTGTGAGTAAAATGGAAAATGAAATGATCAGTTTCATTTAAAAGATGTTATTCAGATAATGGTGATTTCATTTGCTTGTAAAAATAGATTTAGGCTTTTGAATAATTTTTAAGTTACTGTGAGGGGCAGGATTGGCTCTTCAGTCTCAAAAGTTTGCCCACCTGTTCTAGATCAAATGAGTTAAAATACTTCTTTATATTTTTTAAACTGATATGCCTACTGCAGACAAAAACAAGGGTATTCCAAAATTTTCTCAAGTCTACACTCTGGAAATTTAGGTCTATCTAGCATACATTTGCTAGAGATTATAATCCTTATTTATCACCTTTTGCCCTAGTATTGGTAGTTATGTTTGCTTAGAGATTATAATTCTTATTTATCACCTTTTGCCCTAGTATTGGTAGTTATGTTTGCTTTCATGAATAAGTGGGAAAATTTAAATGCTGCAAAAATTACCGGGCATAAAATCTTCGGTATATCTTTATCAACTAAAGAAGGCCAAGTTCCTAACTGCGTGACCAAACTGGCTAGAGGACTGAACCTAGAATTTACATACCCTCCTGAATTAAACACCCAGCAAGCCCCTCTTCTGTTGGGTGACTTACCTGCAAGTGAAATTTGATTATTTCCACATGTGCTACATGTTTTATCTTTTCATTTATATTATTTACTTGTCTAGTTATCTTTTGCTTCTTCAGGGGATAGACACTTGGATTAAGAATGCTTTTGTTGGACTGTCCCAATGAAGAGACAGTGTAGTGTTGAATTTGCCACAAGAACCTCCATTTTAAACCATCATTTAATTCTGCCTCATGCAAGCTTTTTGTGCAAGCTTTTTCCTCATGCAATTAAGGTTAAATTATAGACTCCCCACCTTCAGTTACCAACTACCTCTAATATCTCGTTTTAATCTCACTTGGAATCTAGTTAAATAATTACGTATGTGACAACCAGTTACTAAAACAATACCCTCGCTTGCTTTTCAAAGAAAATAGATGGTTTGTAGCTATGTACCAAGCCGTTCCTTGAGATTTAGGTGGGAGGTACTGAGAAAATTATGACGAATTATTTGTAATGGCAGCATTAGATGCTGTAAAATGAAAGAAAGAAGGAAAACCTCAGATCAGGGTGATCATTTCAAAAGCTTTAAAACCTAGCTATGTTATTATAGTTGAATTAGAACAGTCTTTGAGAAATTTATCAATTACCATGGGGCAAATAGCAGACAAAGCTACTGAAGCTTAAAATCTTTGGCCAAAGTATCCCCAAACAGAAGCAGCTTTGGATTTTATTTTACTAGACCAACAAAGTAAAGTTTGTGTGGATGTCAATACTTCTTATGGCAGACAGATAAATAATACAGGAAGGTAGAACAGGACACACACACAATTAGACCATGTACTACATAGCCATACACTGTAACAGTCCTACAGGTGCCAAACTTATTTGAGTGGCTACCATCAGGTATAGGCAGATGGGCTAGGTCAACTTTACAAGAGAGCATCATAATTTTTATCTACATTCCACTCATAGTATATTCACTCTGCTGTCTCATATGTAGTAGAGGAAAATGAATGACTTGGACTCAGGTGATGAACAAAGCCCCTGAGCAACATGGCAAGGTCTCCTGGTGAAGGCAGGGGAAAACCAGCACTGTGAGTTGAGAGAGCCTGCTGTGGCCACCATCTTAAGCCCAGCTAAAACCCAGGTTAATTATCAGTGCTACCTTCACGATCTAATCAAGAGGAGTCCATGTATCTGTGCCAGAAACAGAAGGAACTTGTTCTGCAAAAAGCCACAACCTGCACACAGAGCCCTATTCTCCATCCTATCCTTTTAATCAGTCCAAAAGCCATCTTCAGTACTCTATCAACACACATAATTCTAACCACTAAACTACAAAGGTGACCAGGAAAAATCCCATAAAAAAATTAAAAACAAAACAGGAAGATGCAGAGAGAGATGTAGACAGACATACACACCCATACACATATACACACAAGAAAACTGGGCCTAAAAGTACCATCAGAGCTACAACATGCAGGAGAAAAAAAGAATTATCTTTCCTTTTCCTTTCATTTCAGACTGCTAGACCAACCAACCCTTTCCCGACTGTTTTGTAACAAAATGTACATGGTGGTAGTTACATAATCTGGTGTCAACTTGAGACTATTATGAAGGGGTTCACTTTAGCCTGTCAATCAGGTCACAGCTTGATGACCTCATTTAGAGGCGCTACGGAGATAAATAGCTCACTGGGAGCCAGACCCACTCTCTCTGCTGCACCTTCCTTTTGACAAGTCACATGAAGCTACACTGATGAAGCCAGAGCCCTAGAACTGGAGGAGCCACGTGGAGACCCACACCAGCACTGAGATGCCTCCACCACCAGTGGATCCACAAGACTTTCCACCCACTGGCCTGTGAGCTTCCTTCATTCAGCATTGTTGCATGGCTGCATGAGTCTAAAGAGGAATTTATGGGCTAGTATTGACATATAGGGTAATATCGGACTTAAGGACTTGATCTGGACTGGGCTGGGATTTTTTTAATGTACAATTGCTCTTTGATATAAAATTATCTGTTACACACATATGAGTGTCTCTGAGTTTGTTTCTCTAGTCCAGCCGGATGAACACATACATTAAGAATCTTTGAGAGTAAAGTAGGGGAGAGACAAACATATATAGTACTATGTCCTGTATTGTTCTTGAGTAAACATAACACTGATGAGAAGTCAATTTGCATCCCACCACTCTTTTCTTTTGTCCCATTATGACTGTGAGAATTTCCCCTAGGGCAACTTTTGTGTGTTGGCAGAAATTTCTGAAACAACAGACCCACGTGATCCTGAGGAAGCCTAGACTGCAGACTACAAACAGGCGATGACTATAAAGCCTCTCCGTCTGAAAACATGGTCAACATACCTCAAGCTGAAAGAACTAAAGAACAAACTCAAACCTGGAGTTGAAATAGTGAAGGAGTCCATTGGAAAAATATTGAAAATGCAGGATGTAACAAAAGCAGATGGAAGGAATATGCTGAGTCACTGCACCAAAAAGAAGAATTGATCAGCATGCAAGCACTTCGAGAGGTAGCATGTGATCAAACACCAAAGATAATGAAGAGAGAAGTCCAAGCTTCACTCATGTCACCAGGAAAAACAAAGCGCCAAGAATCAACAGAATCCCAACTGAAATGTCTCACGACGCTGATGAAGCACTGGAAGCACTCACTCATTGATGTCAAGAAATTTATAGCTGTGTCCATTCCAAAAAAAGGTAACACAACCTAATATGGGAATTATCAAAGAGTATCATTAATATCTACTGTGTGAAGTTTGGCAAAATAATAATTTTTAAATGGTTTAGTAGGACATAACAGGAAGCTGCCAAAATTCAAGTCTAATTCAAAAGAGGACTGATATAAAGTATCATTATTCGTGTCAGATGGATCTTGGTTGAAAACAGAAAATTCCAGAAAGATGTACTTGTGTTTAATTGACTATGCAAATGCATTCACCTGTGTAGATTAAAGTAAACTGTGATAACATTGCAACAAATACAAATTCCCAAACACATCATAGTGTTCCTACATAACCTCTATATTATCCAAGAGGTTGTCATTTGAACAAAACATGGGAACATTGCATTTTTAAATCATAATAGTTACACATCAAGACTGTATCCTTTAGCCATACTTATTCAATCTGTATACTGAGCAAATAATCTGAGCTGAACTTTGCAAAGAAAGAAGCATCAGAATTGGAGACAGAATTACTTGCAACATGTAATACAGATAGCACAGCCTTGATTTCTAAGAGAAAGGAGGGTTTGAAGCACTAGCCAATGTAAATCAAAGACTGTAACTGTCAGAATGGGTTACACATTAATGTGGAAAAAAGGCAAAAATCCACCAGACAATTTAATGATGAATGGAGAAAAGATTGAAGTTCTTAAGGTTATGGTAACAATTTCTTAAAGAATACAATTAGTCCCAGGGAGTTCAAAATTAAAGATGTCCCAAATGTACAATTCTTCCAAGATGTTGTGCTGCTCCATTTTCTACCACTCCCCCTTGAGTATGCTCCTTCATGTTCCTGGGTCCTAAGATGTCTCACTTTGTGGTGAATGCTGTTCAGTCCCAAATCTGAAATTCAGGCACAGGCAAGCCAAATGCAGAGTGCAGAGCCACAAACCTCAAATGTCCAAAAGTCACAGGAAGTCACACGAAGTCTCAGTCTAAGAACTGTACAGTGGTACTAGTATATATATTCCATCTAACAAAACCTAAGGATGGTGTCTTAAATCACATCCTCTAGCAAAGTAACTTTAAAGGTATTGCCAATGAAACAAAGGGTGTGATTTTACTGCCTCTGCTCAAGTAGAGCCTAAAGATGCCCTTAAGGAACAAGGTGTGATTTAGTTCACACCCTCTCCAAAAAGTAGGTCTTAATCCCACCCTAATCACTAGTATAGTAGATAATGCTCTCCAAAATGGTATTATAGCCTCATTCAGAGAGTCCAGAATTGTAATACATCACAGAAGGAATTATGGCTAGAAGGATCATATTAAATGACTACAACTCAAAGGACTTTACTTCACTTGAAATCATAATCCATGTTATAGAAGTAGCAGTCAAAAAATCAACTTTGAAGGGAATAGAAGTAGGAGGAGGCAAAAGCTACTTATAGAGGTATGGCTGTAAGCATGTATATATGCCAATGTGCTCATTTATAATGAGGTCAATGTACTTATACTCAAGGTCTATTCAAGGTCTCCCGAAACACAAGAACAATTTGTTCTAATAACTCTTTGGTACTCACCTTCCAGACACGATCGATGAAGACAAAATGGGTGCATAAACAAATGGGGTGAAGAAAGCCGATGGTGCCTAGCTATCAAAAGATATACATCTCGGGTCTTAAAGGCTTGAAGTTAAACAAGCGGCCAACTAGCTCAGAAGCAACAAAGTCCACATGGACGAAGCACACCAGCCTGTGTGATTAGTGCCAACAGAATCAGGTATCAGGCATTAGAAGACCCCAAACAAACAATCTTATTGATTTGAATGAGGAGGGGTCAAGTAGAGACCCAAAGCCCATCTGTAGACAAATGGACATCCCCCACAGAACGGTTACAAGGAAGGGATGATTCAACCAGGGTGCAGCAGAGCACCAATCAAACACATCATTCCTCTAGTTCCTGAATGCTTCCTCCCCTGCCCACTACAATGACCCAGTTCTACCTTACAAATCCAGCTAGACCAGAGTACACATTGGTACAGATTAAGAGTGCTCCACACATGGAATTCAGGACAAATAAAACCCTCAGAACAGTAGTGGGAGTAGCAATATCATGAGGGTTGGGGCAATAGTGGGGATAGTGGGGATAGAAAGGGATGTAAAGAGGGAGAAAGGGAGAACCCATCACAAGGCTGGCTATATGACCCACCACCCAGAGGGATAAATAACAGAAATGTGGGTGGAGGGAAGACAATGGACAGTGTAAGATAATAAATAACAATCATAATATATAATTGATCAAGGATTCATGAAAGTGGGAGGGGGGGAGGGAGGGAGGGAGGGTAAGGTTAAAAAGAGGAGCTGATATCAACGCCTCAAGTAGAAAGAAAATGTTTTGGAAATGTTGATGGTAGCATATGTACAAGTGTGCTTCATACAACTGAATGATGGATTGTTATAAGATTTATAAGAACCCCCCAATAAAATAATTAATTAAAAAAAGAAACCAAACTTTGTATTGCACTAAGCAATTCCGCTACACAGGTTAAAGTACTAGTCCTGGTGGTGGGTTATGTGTTAGCCTGCCAACCACAAGGTCAGCAGTTAAAATCCATCAGTCTCTCAGAGGAGCAAGATGAGGCATTTTGCTCCTGTGAAGATTTCACAGCCCAGGAAAGGCACAGGGACAATTCTGACCTGCCCTGCAGGGTCTTGCTGAGTCAAAATCTGCTCAATTGCAGTGAGCTTTGAGTGAGGCTGGGCAAAGATGTCACGTTAAAAACTTGACACAGGCCATGTTTTCAATCACCTCGTATGCAGGTTAAAGCTGGACAGTGAATGAAGCTCACAGAAGAAAGGCTCATTGGAATGACAGTGTTAGCAAGTGAAATTGAAATGCCATGGACTGACAGAAAAGCAAACAAACCTGTCTTAAAGGAAGTACAGCAAGAATAAAAATAAGGATGGTAAGACTCCCTCATATATTTTATGATCAGGAGATCATCAGTTTCTTGTTCAGTAAGGTAACAGAGGGACAAAAGGGAGGAAGCCCCTTGACATGGTGGATGGACACACTGGCTGCAACAAGAACTCAAACATAACAATTGTGCTATTGGTCCAGGACTAAGCCAGCAACTTGTGCTGTTGTCCACAGGGCGGCAGTGAGTAGGAACCTATTTCTGGTCATTGGGTACTCCTGGAAGTGGAGTGGTAGACACCTAACAACAAAATTAGCATGTGGATATATAAACAAGCAACTAAATAAATAAAACCAGTGGATAGAGGCATGAACAGAAGTAAGGTTTGTCAGTGTATACCTTTATGTTATCATATATACTTGAGTATAAGCCGACCCGAGTATCAGCCGAGGCATCTAATTGCACCACAAAAACTGCATTAAAAATGTGCTGAAAAACTTGGCTTATACATGAGTATATACAGTACTTTAGTTTCTGAACTATGTAGATGAATGGTTCAAAAATACTAAGAAAAAAATTCATAAACTTAACATGGAATTTAATTATAAGCTACTTAATATTTTACCAGCAGCTAAAGAAGGGTTCATGAAAATATTCTTGGTTCCCATCTTTATAGATTTATTCTGATGCCATGAATTGATTCTACCTAGGGTAAAAAAGCTCTTATGCCACTGTTCCCTCACTCAGACAATGACATTTGAAATATTCCTGCCTTACAGAAAAGTTAAAAATTTTCTAACAAAGATGACTAGGTTTAGGGGGCTTTTTTCCCCCATCAATACAGTATGTTTTTGAAACCTCTTCATTCCCATTCAATCCTTAGCTGCTGGTTTCTGGCAATTTGGTACTGGAAGCGGAGTCTAGCTTACAAAAACCACCCACTATCTCCAGTGAGCAGACATTTTCAATCCTATACCACAGACTCTTTCCACTGCCTCATGTTGTGGAATTGCTAAACTGGTGAAACCTGCCTCAAAGCCAGGGTTTCTCTTATCCCATTTGTTTCAGCTGGAAAATCACTCTCAACAGATTCCGGAACTGAAGCTGCAATGGATGCTTGTGAAGCCAGTGCCTCTCGGGGACCAATGAGAACTAATGCCTCTTCCCTGTGTTCCTTTAGGCACTGTCTTTCATCACTGAACTGTTCAGACCTTGAATAGCATTTTCCCCCCAGCTACAAATTTTTCTGCAGCAGGAAAATATACATCTAGTTTTATATTCTTCTGTTCTTCCCTACACCATTCAGAAAATATTAGCTGTTTTCAACTGTTGAATCTGTGTAAGAAATTGAGTTTCTACCTGCTTATTAAATTTGGTCTCTTTTTGAAAATATATAGAATTATACTGTTTTAGCAATGAACATTTTATTCCTTTTTAATTTTTCTAGGCAATAGTGTGTCGGTGTCCTTTTCTAAAAATTTTCCAACCATACCCTAGTCATTAACCTTTTAGTGTTTCCTCAAACAGTAACAATAAAATCACCAAACTCGTAAATTTACTAAGAGGATCCATGGCTAGCACAAATCTTTTCCCCTCCACCTCTCTAGGGTGGATAATTCCATTTAGGAAGTATTCTGCCAGCCAACCAACATCTAATCCATCCAGGCTTGGATTTAATTTATCATCTTTCTGCCCAGCTTTTTAAAATGTGCCCTCTTCATTGCAGTTTGCTTTCTAAATCCTAATTCTCAGCTTGTCCCTCCAGGAAACAAAAGGAAAAAAATTGGCTAAAGCTGAAGGAAAAGCACCTTTTTAGGATAAAATTGGAGAATTTAAGGGACAAACGAGGTAAGTAGCACATTAGATTAAGGTGACCAGATTTAAAGCGGGACAGGGACACCATTGACCGGGGGTGGGTGGTTCTTGATTAAAAATTTGGTCTATATGGACCAAATAGACCGTTCCCTAGCTTGTCGTGCATTCTTTCCAAAAATCAGGACTTTTTTAAAACACAAAAAATCGGGACTGTCCCGCCAAAAGCGGGACGTCTGGTCACCTGACATTAGATGCAAATGTGAAGTCAGGCCAATCCCCTAAATCAATCTATTTAAACATCTAGTCTCTTTCCCCTTTGAACCTGTTCTTTTAAATGTCCCTTAGTATACAGAATGCAGACGCCAAAACCACATGCTATCTAGTCAATTCCGACGCCAGTGTTACGGAGTCGCCCAACACAAGACCACTGACCCACAAAACTGCAAACAGAAAAGTTTATTCAAGACAGAAAAGAGAGGGAAATGGGAAAGTGCCCATACCCCAGACAAACCCGGGTTTGGGCTACAACATAGCCATGCAGGGTCTAATGCTGCAGCCCCGAGTGAGGGTACCCTAACCCTTATATATCCTTTACAAAAAAGCTGATCTTAAAATTTTATGAGAACAGGGAAGAAGAATAGCTGGTGCTGAATGTCAGGACGCGGTCAAGAGGAATATTCCTGCTTGTCTTAACTGGGTGACAAATGTCCTGGGCGGTTGGGGCTGTTTCCTATGTAAAAAGGAGGCTTGGGGGTTAGACATAACCAACAATCTCTAGTTATGTTAGGATTAGTTAGATTTAAGAAAGAAAACACGGTATTTACAGTATTCAATAGAAAGTTGTTTTCGACAGGCATAAGCTTATCACTCTTACTTGGGTTCATTATAGGAGAAACTGAGCTCGGGGGGCTGGAGCTAAAGACGATGGTGCTCGGTGTAGTAGGTTTCAGGGCAGGCTTGGGCAAATTTACTAAATCTGGAGAAGGGCCCATGGGGCGGGCTGGCCTGGGTATAATCTTTTTGGTTATAGTAATCTCTACTCCTGGATTATATCCACTAGTCCAAAGTCTAATACCCCATGTATTTCCAGTGTTCCATGATGGTAGTTGGGGGACTAATACTGTTAATTTAATTTTTGATGTTCCTCGAACCCGTTGTATGCTTAAATAAGGATCCTTCTTAGTGACCCATCCTCCCATGGTTTCACAACCCCACTTGGCACAATGGAATTCCTCCGACCCTCCACAACGCTTGGCCAATGGGTCTGGGTACAGCCTGGAGGGACAAGCATATATTGCATCATGGGATATTGAATACTTTCCTCGGCTCGTAATACAGCCCCTACCCCCATCTATTTCAGGTGGAAGATGCTCTAGTCCGGCCAAAGTCCAGCTCCCCTAGGTCCACTTGTTCATTACTCTACATAGGTCGATCGTGAATGAGGGGGCATGCTTTGTTCGGTTCGTGGCGAGCTCCTGGAGAACAATTATGCCTTTTGTTTCTTCCACAGTCCACAGAAATTCCTGAGGATCGTGAGGGTTCTGCGCCGCCCATGTCAGCGTTCCTATAAAAACAAGACTTAAGAACAAACAAATTTTAGTTTTAAGGAGCCCTGCTTGGATTCTGGGCTTAGCTTCCATGTTTTAGCTTCTTCCGCGGCTTTCTTTAGTCTAGTGTGGTGGATCCAATGTTGTTTTCCGGCGACCTTCGCTGCAGTGGGAGTACTTATGATGACTGGGTACGGTCCTTCCCAATGAGGTTCTAGTTGGCCGGGGTTGAGTTTCTTTACCCACACGATGTCTCCTGCGTTGAGCAAGGGCTCGCGTGCTTTCCTCGGACGGGCGTCTGGTTTGTCCGGCTGACACGTATGCCTTGACATTCTGGCATACTTCTTGAAGGGCCTGCAAAGACTCAACCATGTTATGCAACTTGATTTCATGCAACATTTTGTCTCCGATTCTTGGCAGCAAGGGGGGCGGGAACCCGTACATTATTTCAAAGGGAGAATAACCGCTCTTTCGGGGTGTACATCTCACTCTTCATAATGCAAAGGGTAGGAGGCTAACCCAATCTCCACCAGTTTCTAATTTGAGTTTGGTAAGAATTTCTTTAATCGATCTATTAGCTCTTTCTACTTGCCCTGAACTCTGTGGCCTGTAGCTACAATGCAGTTTCCAATTAATATTTAGCGCCTTAGTCAACAATTGGGTCACTTGGGCACTAAATGCCGGGCCATTGTCGGACCCCAAAAATCTAGGAAGTCCAAATCGAGGAACAATTTCATAAACTAACTTTTTTGCTACAATGAGGGCAGTCTCTCCCCTGGTGGGGTAGGCCTCTACCCATCCAGAAAAGGTGTCAATAAAGACAAGAAGGTACCTGTAATTTCCAGGCGCCCGCGGGAGTTCAGTGAAGTCCACTTCCCAGTGCTCGCCCGGTGACTCTCCCCTATACCTTTGTCCTGGTTGGGGA
>NW_022111369.1:61028076-61034528 GCF_000313985.2 Echinops telfairi
GAGTTCAGAGAGAGACTTACCCTCGAAACCTTCTAATTTCTGTAACTTTTTTCTAATGTCAGGGGCCGACTGCGCAACAAATTGCATGACTAAAGCTACCTGATTGACCGGGGCGCTGGGGTCTACGGGCGTATAAACCCGATAGGCCTCTTGCAATCTCTCAAGAAAAGCTGTGGGGCTTTCTTTGGGCCCCTGTTTGACCTCGGTAACCTTAGACAAATTTGTGGGCTTTCTTCCTGCTCCCTTTAATCCTCTTAGCAAGGTCAAACGATATTGGGTGAGCCTTCCTTCCCCTGCTGGGGTATTTGGGTCCCAGTCTGGGCGGGTCCGGGGAAAGACCTCTTCTATTCTGGCCAAATCGGAGGTGGGCTCCCCGTACCGATCTAAAACTCCTTTTTGAGCCTCAGTTTTTACACGCTCTCGTTCTTCTGTAGTAAACAAAACATTTAATAATTGTTGGCAATCATCCCAGGTGGGCTGGTGTGTGTAAAAGACAGACTCTAAAAGAGTGATTAAGCCCTGGGGGTCTTCACTAAAGGGGAGGTTTTGGCTTTTCCAATTATACAAATCAGAAGTAGTAAAGGGAACATAGATTCGTCGTAGGGCACCGTCCTGTCCCCCAACCTCCCGGAGAGGGAAAAGTCCTGGGACACTCTGCTTCTGTTGGTTGTCTCGCGATCGGCTATGGGGGGGACTAAAAGGGGAATCAGGGGAATTGGGAGAAGGGGAAGGGGACGAGGGGTCTGAGGAGGTGGCAGGGGATAATGGGGCTGAATAAGGGGGAAGAGGAGGGTAAATACGGGGAACAGTGTCATCTTCTTCCGGCTGGGACAGAATAGGGGTTGAGGCAGGAGGGCCCTCTTGGGAGATTTTGGGGGACATCGGAGATTTGGAGGCTCTGGGTTTCAATACCAAGAGTCGGCACGGGGGTAAAGCAAATTTTTTGCATCCACAATCCTTTAAGTATTTAGGGGAGTCATATAGAATGTCAATCCAAACATCAATATAGGGAATCTGATCTGGGTGACCAGGGTCACTATAACACACATCTTGAACCTGTGAACAGAGACCCATATCTAGAGAGCCCTCCGGGGGCCAGCCGAATCCAAAACTAGGCCATTCTGAAGAGCAGAATTTCCGCAGGTTGAAGGCATTCACGGAGACTCCAAAGCCCGCTGCTCTGCGTTTGAAATCAGAAGAATTTTTAATCATACACTCGAGGGGAGTCAGGGGAGAGGGCTTGGCAGGGCTTTGTCCCATGATCAAGGAGGCAAGGCACGGGGGCAGGACTAGAAGACAACAAACACAAATGTAGAAAACAACCAACACAATTTTTTTCTTCCTATTCCACTCCTGAGGAGCTACTGCTCCAAGGCCAATTGCAAAAATCACAACAAATCCAAAAGAGAAAAGTCCGAAGAAGACAGAAGGAAGGGGATAAAGACAAGAGCTATTTGTCCACATAGGAAAATTCAAAGTCAGTCAAGCAGTCCAAAGAGCCAAAACCAAAAGCAGAACGTCCGTCAACGAAAATGCTCTATCAGAGCTATGTAATTTCCCCACTGGAAATTACCTCATCCGGATTCAAAAGAATCTGGACCCTGATTCCCTTTTCTCCCACTGAGAAAAAGGACTGGAATCTAGGCCTCTCCTAGATTCCCCTGGGCTTCGGTCAGTCGTCACTGCCTCAGCCTGGAGTGAGAAGTGAATGCAGCGTCCTGCCTTCTCAGTCTCCACCACAAGAGATCTCAAACCAAAAAGAACAAAGAAGCGCGCAAAAAGAACCCAAAATGAAAGAAATCAGGCCTGACTTACCGGCGCCGTGCAGGAAACAGGCAGTAGGGTCCGGATCACCAGATGCAGGTCAGCGATGGTGGGCTGATCTCGCTGGGGCCTCCAAATGTTACGGAGTCACCCAACACAAGACCACTGACCCACAAAACTGCAAACAGAAAAGAAGTTTATTCAAGACAGAAAAGAGAGGGAAATGGGAAAGTGCCCATACCCCAGACAAACCCGGGTTTGGGCTACAACATAGCCATGCAGGGTCTAATGCTGCAGCCCCGAGTGAGGGTACCCTAGCCCTTATATATCCTTTACAAAAAAGCTGATCTTAGAATTTTATGAGAACAGGGAAGAAGAATAGCTGGTGCTGAATGTCAGGACGCGGTCAAGCTGAATATTCCTGCTTGTCTTAACTGGGTGACAAATGTCCTGGGCGGTTGGGGCTGTTTCCTGCTGATGCTATCAAGCCTGTAACCGCAAGGTCACAAAGTCCTGAGAAAAGGGAGAAAAGTTTTTTTTTTTCTCAACAAGCAATTAACTTAGGAATGATTACAAAATGGAGTGACTTAGGAATGATTACAAAATGGAGTGACTTAGGAATGATTACAAAATGGAGTAACTTAGGAATGATTACAAAAATGGAGTAACTTAGGGCAATCTCGTACATCTCTACAGCCAGCACGTGAAACTCCAAACAAATGATTCTGCACCAAAGGATTCCTCTGCTCCCTGGCTTACTTCTGTTATTCTTTTACTCTAGACATGGGCGCGTGGAGGCCTCATTCTGTAACAACTCTCTTTACGCCATTTTATGTGACGCAACTGAGAAATAAAACAAAAAAAGATAAAGCAGCAGGAAATCCCAACTATTTCTTACTCCCCAGCTAGAGACGGGAAGGCCCTGGCGGCATAGTGGTTACTCCTTGGGCTGAGACCTTCAAGGTCAGCAGTTTGAAACCACCGGCCATTGCGCGAGAGAAAGACCCGACTTTCTACTCCCACAAACGGTTCCTTCCCGGAAACTCAAGGGGCCGCTGGACCCTGCGGCCCAGGCTCGCTGTGAGTCAGCAGGGACTGAGCAAGTGGGTGACATCAAGTTGACATTGAAGATAGACTTACAAACGACACCACAGGCAGGGTCCAGCAGAAGATAGCGGGAAACGTCCACACCCAACCTTGGAGCGAGGAGGCCAGGACTACGATCAGTAAGTACTTCGGTTAGCAGCTCCTCCCCAAGATGCTCGCGCAAACCTGGGCGCTTTCCAAACCGACCAATCACAGGACGGCTTGTCCCCCCTCCCCCCACGGAAAGCAGTTAGAAATGCTCTTGTAATAGACGTGCCTGCGCTGCTTAGGGATAACTGTTCTGACTTGGCAAAATAATGCACTAGTTCCCAGTAGGGCAAAGGAGAGTTTTCCCACACTCCTCTTAAAGGTGTGTTTCAATTCATGACTGATAGATGTGAAAGAATTGACATAGTCACACTACACTACCATTTTATAATATTTTCAAGCTTGGTAACAAGATTTTCTCATTTGTTTTTTCTTTTATTTTATGAATGTTCTTAAATATATATATTTTTTCAAAATAACATGTATAAATTTCAACCCAAATAGTTTTAGAAGGACTGCCTCTATTGAAACTGCCCAATTTAAAAAGTTTAGTATTTTGGATTATCTTTTGAATGTGTTGTCAAATTTAGTGGCTCCAAAATAAAGTCTTTCCAATTTGATTTTATTCCTCTAAAAATGTGCATTTATCTAACTATAATAGGAGCTCCATCTAAAAATTGTTCATATGAGTTGAAATAGAACTGAAGTTGAATTTCATAAATTATTAAAGATCCAGTTAATTGTGTTCAGCTTATGCCTTCAGTTTACAGTTTTCATGTGTCACAAACTGTTTTTAATAACCAGCGTTTAAAGTCTTCAAAATATAGATGTTGTCACACCATTTGTTGAAATACTCAGCTTAAAATATTCAAATTAAAACATTTATTGGTTAGAGAACTTATATGTGAGAGTTGATCAAGCCAAAAACCCAAACCCTAAGCCTTGGAGTTGGCACTAAGAGCAGAATTTATAGGACAAAGTACAACTGCCCCGTAGGTTTCCAAGGTGGCAAACATTTACGGAAGCAGATTGTTACATCTCTCCACATACTGGTTCGCATTTTAAACATTGTACAAGCAGGACTCCTAAAAATAGGCCACTTAAATTTGTTTACAAAGTTGTGATCAAATATTTTTTAATTTATGTTTAGGAGCTAGAAATGGGAGCTTGGTCGATTATTTTTAAATCGTCTCCTTTTGGTTCACCATTCTAATTTTACTGCAGTAAGTTTTATAAGTTGATTTATCTAATGGTTACAATTATAATTATAGTTTATGTTTCAAGGAAGCTCGTCTATACACATTTATAAATTATATCCAGATCCCTGTCTATTCCAAAGATATCCCTGTTTTCTCCAGATATAATCTATATACTAAGCAAATAATCAGAGAAATTGGATTATTATGTGCCTTGAGAGATGAAAGACCACTGTAATACCATGAGGTCTAAACTGGCTTAAAACCGAGAAACCTCGGATAGCAGTCAGGCAGGCTATATAAAGGCAAAAACCCTATCCTGATTTTGCCAGCTGAAAAGTACAAGGCTCCAGCTGCATCCTGTTTATTGCACTCGATTAGCCTAGCTGATTACAGAAACTAAAAGAAGTGTTAGTCTACAATAACACCCTGAAACAGGATGAGGGTACATAAATAGTGCCTGGGAATGAGATTAACAATAACATCCTGGTACAGGGTAAAGAGTTATCTGAGGGCTACAAATTTAGGCTGGAGAATTACCAGGACAGTTTGACATAGCAAGCTACCCACAGGGCAGTGGGCTATAGGGAACATGACCTTAAGGCAAGATGGTATTACCTACACTTCTAGGGGAAGGGGTGGGGAATGGGGGGCATTGGCCAGAATATTGGGGTAGTTTGGCACAGGATTATATAAAGAAGAAGGTGATATCAGGATTGGAGGATGGCTTGTTGTGAGTTCAAATAAATGACAGTCACTATAATGTCTTGATAATTTAGAAGATTCTTTATTCGGTTACAACCAGACTGCTAGAATCTAAAATCAATTCTTTTATTGCAGTCCCAAGTGGACATTTCAGACCATCTTTAAAGGCAAAAATTAACATTTGTCTAGAACTTAAAGCAAGGATGGACAGAAGCAGAGCACAAAATTAGTGTTATTATTCTTTAGAGTTAATGAGTATTACAAGGCATGGCATTGATTATAACATCCCGGTTAATAAAATAAATAGTAATATGACATCAAATGGAACAATACTATTAATTACAATGTTCTGATCTAGAAACATGAGTACATTTTAAAATCAATCACTAGGAGGACTTTCTGAGATGAGAGGGGCAAGAAAGAAGGTTTATTCAGCTATCAACAATATGGAGTTACAGGTGTCTCATTATAACAACCTGTGATACCCAAATGACACCACCTTGCTAGCTGAAAGTGAGCACTTGAAGCACTTGCTGATGAATCTCAAGAATTGCAGCCTTCAGCATGGATTACAACTCAATGTAAAGAAAACCAAAATCCTCACAATGAGACCAATGGTTAATTGTAGGTGTCCAGTCTCCACAAAGAATTGGCTCCAAGAGGTGGTTGTGTAATTGAAGGGTAAGTTAAAAAAAACACCAGAGAATACACGCAAGAGCTCACCAATTCCATGGCAGCCGTACCAGAGTGAGGAGCGAATGTATTCTCTCACAAATTTATATAATCTCAGGCATGCAAACCATCTCACACAGATATGTAACAGGAAGGAGATGTATTCGAGGTATACTGTACATATAATAGGAAGGGGACGTACTTGGGCATAACATAACAGGAAAATGAGATACTGGGGGCATACCATGACGGGAAGGCACATGTAACAAGATGGGTGGTTCTAGAGTTAAGACAGCAGCTTAACCTTGGTTGTCTCTGAGCTGGTTGACCTTCAGTGTACCTGAGCTCTTCTCCAAGGGAGCAATCTATGATCCTTCTCAGAAGAAAGTGGGCAGTACTTAGGATGGGACAGACAATAGGGTCCGATTGCTTTTGATGGCAGATAACCTTCAGGCAGATAGCCTTCAAGCAGCTAACCTTCAATAGTAAGCAACCCAATGCTTGCAAGGAGCACCTTAAAATTGGCATTACTATGGGGGACATTGTGGGGAATAACTCCTACTTAGGAGAATGTGTCTGGGATCCATCCCCAACTCACATGAATGAAGACCTCCCTCCATGAGAGTCTAGCGCCTCCCAGACTCCTTAAAATATGAGCATAGAGAATTTGTCTTTATATGCTCTCTTCTGAGTTCTCAGTTTCCCACAGGTAACATCATGATAAAGAAAAAATATTGAAATTGTCAATGATTTCTTCTTGCTTGGATTCACATCATACATGAGCTGGAAAACTTGGGATTAAAAATTAGAAAAGAATAATTGATAAATATTCATTTCGCCTAAATAAAAATTTATTTTTCAATGTCATGCGTGCTGTACCTTCTGCAGCCATGTGTTAACTTCTTTTCTTCTAATACAACCCCCTACATACTGCCACTGACCATAGAGCCTATATGGGATCGCCCAGACGGTAAATCTTCA
>NW_022111369.1:61035277-61040506 GCF_000313985.2 Echinops telfairi
CCCAAGTGACCGCAACGACGCTGACCTCACCTGGAAAGGCCCAAGTGACCACACCTGGAAAGTCCCGAGAATGGGACTTTCAATCAAGTCCTAACAATCAAGGACCTACACCACCAATTGTTTCCAGATGAAGTCATTAAACAAAGGCAGGGTGGGGGGATGGTTTACCTAGCCTATGTAACCTGTAAAAAGTACAAAAGTTTGGCTTATACCCCAGGCCAGGGTCCTTGTCTTTGGCGGCCACTGCATTGGTACCTTAGCACTTGGGCCCTAGCTCGAGCTAGTCAATAAACTCCTTTGTTGTTTGCAACCTCGGTGACTCTGACTGGGGCCAAGAGATAGTCGGCAGTAACATGGTGACCTCGTGAGTCACATGTTGGGATGCTAATTGCAAAGTCAGCAGTCAAAACCACCAGCCACTCAGAGCAAGAAAGACAAGGCTTTCTACTTCTGCCAAGTTGCAGTTCTGGAAACTCACAGTTCTACCCTGTCCTCTAGGGTAGCACAGAGTCAGCCTTGACTCCGTGGCAGCAAAAGGTCATTTTAATTACCAGAAGGATTTAGACCCCCAAATTACAAGATTAGAAAACATGTTTTCTAAGATGTTTGAAAAAGTATGAGGTGTTAAGGAAAGCTCTATTTAGACCATGGTGGCTAATTGGTTAAACATGGAACTGACAATCATAAGATCAGCAATTTCAACCCACTAGTCACTCCGCGGCCTTTTCAAGATGTAAAGAGTTGTAAATTCAGAGTGTGGCGTTCTCCTCTGTCCTATCAGGTCACTGGGAGTTAGAATCGATTCGATGGCCTTGGTGGGTCTTCCTTTCTGTGTGGGAGACCACCGAGACCACAACTTGTATCCTGCAAAGGCAGAACGCAGCTTGAGAAGAGTGAAAGGCACACATATGGAATGTGTGGGGCAATGCAGTGTTGAAATGGAAGACTTCATAGCAATTTTCACTAATTGTTGATCTAAATTTTTCTTCTTCAGAGTATGCAGTAAACATTGTAGGGCATATTGTAATGTCCTAGAAATCATTGGATAATGCATGGTAAATGTGTCAGGGGTGAGACTGATTCCAAGCACCTTTATAAGAAAAAAGTCTAACTTTTCTTTTAAGAGTTTCTGTGCATAGGTGGATAACTTGTACCATTTTGGAACAAGACGAACATTTTAATTTTAATAAGGGAGTTCACACTGACAGACAAATTTGGGGTTGCAGAATATTTGAATCTATTGTACCAAACTCACTACCAGTCAGTCTCTTAGGACTCATAATGGCCCTCCTTTCCTGTGGGTTTCTGAGGCTGTCAAGATGTCTGGGAGCAGAAAGACCCATCTGGTTCTTGCAGAGCAGCGGGTGGGCCCCAGTAGCTGAACTTCTGGTTACTAATAAAACATACAGCCCATTGTGCCATCAGCGATCCTTATTTATTATGCAGTGACTTTTATTTCGGGTCCCCTATTAAGATAACAACTTGGAACTGCCTGATATCCAGTTTGGGGGTTTTAAAAAAACTCTTACTATTATTATTTTATATTCAGTTACTAATAATGGTGAAGTGATACTTGGGGAAAATTCCAAGTTCAGGTAATTGTCTTTGTTCAAATATATCTTTGCATTTAAAGACACCAAGTGAGGTGTAACTTGACCTAAATAATTAAAACAATACAAGTTAAATAAAGCCAGGGTACACTTCCTATATCTCAGGCTAGCTAACATGACATTAAAAGATCCGGATTTTTTAACGAGTGAGCAGAGTGAAGAGTGGTAGACGGCATGTGTTCTGTGCCTGAAACACGAGAGCTGGTAGGAAACTGGTGACAGTTTTCGAATCAGAGGATCAGGTCGACCTAGAAATAAGTCTACCATTTGAGGCACCAAAATGTTTTTTTTGGCCACTGTAATTACTAACTCTTAAAGTAAATATGGATTCTTCAGCAGATTTTTATCCTCTGGTATCCTGAGCAATATCACTAATGTCCTCACGATGGATGGCAAATATTGACACATTTTATGCAGTTTATGTGTTATTAATCAACTGCCTTGAAAACAGTGATTTGGTTTTAAAAAGTCATTCTACGTGCATTTTTAGGTTGGTAGTCACCTAGCATGCACCCATTGGTTTCTCCCCATCCAGATTAAAAATAATAATAATAATAATAATAATAATAATAATAGAGCAACGAAAACTGAAAGACCTGGAAACAATTAGTTCAATGGACTAACGAACTAGGCAAACGTCAGTCTCCACAAACCTAAGAGCAGAAGAACTAGATGGTGTCTAGCTATCCCTCCCAAATGCCTTAGAAAGGATCAGGTCAGAAAGGGTCACCTTTGAAGGTTCTGACAGAGAGGGATAAAAATGTGGTACAAAACTCCAAATCATAAAAGAAACCAAGCTTGCCAGAAAGAAACAGGTGAGACCTCTGAATCTATGGTCCTTAGTCACCTTCAGGTTTGGAACGGAACGCACTGCCGCTGTAGAGCAAATACCACTTAAAACCAGAGAGCCCTGGTGGTGTAGTATAGTGATTAAGCATTGGGCTGCCATCTGCATTGTCGACAGTCCAAAACCACCAGTAGTTCTGAAAGAGAAAGAGAGTTACCGACTTAGAAACTGACAGGGGGTCACTATGAGGCAGCATTGTCTGATGGCAGTGAGTTTGGCTTATCCTTAAGACTAAAATGACAGCACTTATCCACTGATAAAGTACACAGTGTGGAGGAATGGTAACAGGAAACAAAACTTGTCGAGGTATTCTAGCACTTACTGAGATATTTCAGCACTTATGAAACGCAAAAACCCCACTACCCGTTGAGTCCCTTCCAACCCACTATGGCCTTATATAGGGTTTACAAGACTTTTAATCTTTACTGGTACCCAAAGTCTCTTCTTACTTCCATGGAACTACTGGTGAGTTTGAACCACCGATCTTATGGTCAACAGCACAACCCCTAATCCAAAGTGCTACCAGTATTTAATTTATATTAGAGACTCTATCATCAGTCAAAACAAAGTTAGAGACAGACTCATTTCTCTGCCATGGAGTTGATGCCGTGTCAGGTTCTGAAAGTGTAACTCTTTATGGGAGTAGAAAGCTTCATCCTTCTCCAGAGGAGCAGCTGGTAGTTTGGAACTGCCCACTTGGCAGTTAGCAGCCAAACAGGTGACCAAAGCATGCCACTAGGACTCCCTTAAGACCAAACTTCCTGCCATCGAGTCAATGCCAACTCATAGTTGACCTTTGATCCACAAGATCCACAGTTCAAAACCCCCAGCTGCTCCTCAGAAGAAACATGGCCTTTCTACTTCCCTAAACAGTTATGCTCTCAGAAACTCACAGGTGCAGTTCCATCCTACCCTATAAAGTCGCTATGAGTCTACATAAACTCAATGTCATTGAGTGTTCTTTTGAGAGACTATAGCTGCCCATTCACATAATTTTATTAGACATTTTACTTCATCCTCCCTGCCAAGTTTTATTAAACAAATGATTTTCCAGTTGACAGATCTGCCATCTCCAGACACGAACACCTTATTTATATAGACCAGTGGTTCTCAACCTTCCTAATGCCACGACCCTTTACTACAGTTCATGTTGTGGTGACCCCCCCAACCATAAAATTATTTTTGTTGCTACTTCATAACTGTAATTTTGCTACTGTTATGAATTGGGCAACCTCTGTGAAAGGGTCATTCAATCCCCAGAGGGGTTGCGACCCACAGGTTGAGAACCACTGATATAGACTCTAAAATTGTGAAATTTGAACTCAAGACTAATTTCAAAGTTCAATTTAATTGGCTCAGTCATCAGCACTCCATCACACTAGAATCAATTAACTAAGTAAAGGACTGTAAGAGAATTGTATCAGGAATATCAGCAGGAGAATATAATATCTTCAGCTGTCACCATCCCAAAGTTCACTCCCCATTATTTGTTTGCTGTTATTTTCAGTTAAGGACTAGGAGGAAACCCCTTTCTACCTTGATAATTCTTTTCATGGAAACTCAAATGACCTGCAATTTTATCACCCTGCCGAGATAAACATATGTGACCCAATTCCCTCACAGCCTTGCTGCACATTTTATAAATGTAAAGAAATGTAGACTTTATGGGTTTCACAGAAGGAGAAAATACTTTCTCTTTATCTTCTCCTCTGGGTTTGTGCATGACTATTATCTAGTGGCAAGGACCCCTGCTGGTCACTGTGAATCAGAATAGACTTGACAGCACTCAACAACGTGATGCAGTGGTGGTGTAAACAATAATGCACCAAATGATATAGGGCAAAGGGAAGTAGCTGTGCTGCCTTTTGTAAGCCACAATTCGGTACTATCATAAATCCAATTATTCAAAAGCTCATGTCCTTTTTCATTTACTTTGATATAGAGAATCTACAGTCAAGGTATCTGAATCCCACAGAAGTTTTCAATTGGAGGAGTGGACTTGGTGAGATCATTAAATAGACCATTGAATAATACAAATATATGTGGTAGATTAACAATGGCCAAAATTCTTTGACTCCATCCCACTGAGAGATGATCTCATTGGATCAGAATTGACTCCCTGACTACTTTGGTCAACCAAATATGATAAAAGGACCCCTGCAATGCAAATTATTTCTAAGTTTAGAGTAAACTGTCAATATCTAGGCTGGCTTTAGATGTGTTATTTGCATTTCTGTCTCTTGCAATGCTTCTTATTAGGAGGCCCCAGACACAGAGAAAGATGATTCTGTGCACAAAATATTGAAGCTTCACAAAAAGAAAATGGAAAGAACACATAAAATCACTGTACCAAAAAGAACAGATCGACGTTCAACCATTTCAGGAGGTAGCATATGAGCAAAAGCCAATGGTACTGAAGGAAGAAGTTCAAGCTGCACTGAAAGCATTAGCTAAAATCAAGTCTCCAGTAATTTATACAATACTAACTGAAATGTTTCTGCAAGCTGATGAAGCACAGGGACCACTAACTTGTCTATGCCAGGAAATACAGAAGACGGATACTTGGGCAACTGACAAGAAGAGATCCATTTTTGTACCCATTCCAAAGAAAGGTGACCCAAGAACATGCTTACACTGTAGAACAATATCATTGATATCACATATAAGTAAAATTTTGCAGGGAGGAAATGAGCCAGTCAGGGTGCGATATTAACAACGATGAGAAATACAACTTTCCTCTAGTTCCTAAATGTTTCCTCCCCGCTCCCACTA
>NW_022111369.1:61041388-61044925 GCF_000313985.2 Echinops telfairi
GGGTAGAAAGTCTTTGGATCCATTGGCATTGGAAACATCTCAGCGCTGGCATGGGTCTCTGAATTGGAAACATCACAGCACCAGCAGGGGTCTCTGAATCAGGGTGGGTCCATGTATCTTGTCAGCTGCTATGTCTCCCAGAGAGTATCAGAGAGAAAAGTGTCTCCCATGTCCCAGGAGGAAGTACTGGATTTCCCAGAATTCTCAGGAGAAGGCCATGCCCACACAGAGGTCTCATTGGCTATCTCCAGATTGACCGGCTAGACTCCACCCCTACACTTTTAATCCTCAAATTGACACCAGATTAGATGACTACCACAATTGCTGATGTCAGATAGATCTTGGCTTTAAGCAAAGAATACCTGAAAAATGTTTTGTGTTTTATCAAATGTGCAAGACATACAACCATTTGAATTATAACAAGCTTTGAGAAGAATGGGAATTCAAAAACACTTTATGTGATCATGCACAACTTGTACAGTATCAAGAGGCTTTTGTGCAAATGGAACAAGAGTCTATTCGTGGCTTAAGATCAGGAAAGGTAAGGACAGTGTTGTATCCTCTCATCATATTTGTGAGAACCAACATCCTTACAACTAGACCAATTGGTAATATCATGATAAATGGAGAAAGCAGTTGTCAAGGATTTTATTTTGCTTGTATCCACAATCATGTTCATGGAAGCATCAGTGAAGAGATCAAAAGATGAGTTGCATTAGGTGAATCTACTGCACACTAACTCTTTAGAATTTTGAAAAGCAAGATTGTTAATTTGAGGACTAAGGTTCACCTGACCCAAGCCATCGTATTTTCCATGACCTCATATGCATGTGAAAGTTAGATATTAAAATAAGGAAGATGGAAGAAGACTTGACGTATTTGAATTGTAGTGTGATGAAGAATATTGAAATGATCATCGGCTGCTACGAGGATAAACCAAGTTGTCTAGAAAGAAGTAAGCCCAGAGGACTCCTTAGAAGAAAGAACAGCAATACTTTATCTCCTGGAGTTTGGACATTGTCAGGAGAAACTACTCCCTGGAGAATAGTAAAGTAGGCCAAACTCACTTCCATGGAGCTCATGCTGACTGATAGCGACCCCCTGTGGGTTTTTGAGAGAGTAACTGTTAACAGGAGTAGAAAGCTCAGTCTCTCGCCAATGGAGCTGCAGGTGGTTTCAAACTGCTGACCTTGCGGAATGTAGCCCAATGCATAACCACTACACCACCAGGGCTCCTTTGGTAAGGTAGAGGGGCAGTGTGGTAGTTACATAATCTTGTGTCAATTTGAGGATTCAGAGTGAAGTGGGGGGTGGGGTGGCGGTCTAGTCTGTCAATCAGGTCATAGCCAATGAGGCCTGTGTGGCCATGACCTTTTCCTAAGGATTCTGGGAACTCCTCTATTCCTCCTTAGAGGCAGGAGACACACACTTTCTCTTATCACTCCCAGAGAGACATTGCTACTGACAAGACACATGGAACTATGCCATTGCCCTGAGCTGGAAAAGCCATGGTGGTGACCCCTGTGAGCACTGAGATGCTTACACTGCCAGTGGATTTCCATCCACTGGCCTGTGATCGTCCTGCATTTGGCATCATTGCATGTGTTTCATGAGTCTGAAGAGGAATTTGTAGGTTAGTATCAGACATGTGGGATAATCTTGGGCTTATGGACATGATCTGGACTCGGGATGTTTTCTCAATATTCAATTGTTCTTGTATTTAAATCTTTCTTATACACATGTGAGTGTCAATGAATTTGTTTCTCTAGTCTACCCAGACTAACACATGATGGCAGTAAAAGAGAGGAAGACCCTCAATGAGATGGACTGAAACAGTAGCTGCAAAAATGGACTCAAACATAGGAACACTTGTGAGGATGGCCCAGGACCTGGAAGTATTTCATACTGTTGTCCCTAGCGATGCTGTGGGTCGGAAGCAACTCGATGGGCCCTAACATCCACCACCACCACCAAGAAGAAGTCTGTCATGGGTCTGCCCTGCCATTTCGTGAATTCCCAGTCTAGAAATCAGAATTGGGAGCAAGAACCCATTCATAAGACTCCCTTATTGGCTGCCACTGACTATGATTGTGTAGAAGACTCCATGTGAGAAACACCCAAGTGAACTCTCAGAACAACAAAAATTAGCAATGAATTTGCGATTTTTAGCCACTAAATTTTAAAGGGTTTTTTTTAAAGCAGCAATAGCCAATATTTATTAATATTTATTGAGTGCTTAATTGTACACCATTACTTTTCCAAACATGTACACCTGAATCAACTCAAATTTATTTGGCAAACAAAAATTCTTAGGAGTTATGTGATCTTTAATTTTATGTGTCAACTTGGCTATGTTATAGTGTCCCGTTATTTGGTCAGACACTAGTGAAGATGTTGCTATGAAGCTATTTACATGTGATTGACCTTCAAATCAGTTTACGCTAAGTAAAGCAAATGTGGGTGGACCTTATCCACAATTAGTCAAAGGCCTGAAGAAAAAAACTGAGATTTCCTAAGAAAGAAGAATTCTTCCTCAGTACTGTAACATAGCTAACTTGCCAGAGTTTTTAAACCCCTTCCTGGCTTACCAAGTCACAAGACTACTGGCCTTTCAGGCACAAGACTACTGGAGTTTCTAGACTGTTACTTGATGCCCCACAATTGTGTGGGCCAATTCCTTAAAATAAATATCAATCTCTTTATATATAAATAGATAAATTGATATAGAACTAGATATTACTTATTTTTCTGGAGAACTCTGACTAATACATGGTATAAAGAGATGATAAAATTGAGAAATAAAGTTCATAGTTTTGCTTTTATCTTTTAATTTCATTTTTACACAATTTTTTTGAAGCTCACTCTTACAGATAGGGACATGTAAGACACATGTGTGTGTATGAGTGTGGGTGTGTCTTACCAAGTGTCAGGTGAGAGAAAGACAGTAAAATAAAAATAGAAAAATAAAGACATTAGAGGTAGGTTATTCCCAAAAGCATATTCCCTTACAATTTTGAGCAATATACATATGCATCTGTGTTAGGAAGTAAACATCAGAATTATGATTTATACAGTCCTGATGCATTTAAATTGTTTTAGACATAGTACACAATTCTAGGTTAGGATAGCAAAAGTAGATTGTTTTGACTATTTCTGTTAAGTAATTAAAAAATAACCTCAAACTCACTGTCATCAATTTAATTCTGACTTACAGCTACTCTATAAGGAAGACTAGAACTGTTCCCATGGGTCTCTGAGACTGTAACTCTTTATGAGAGCAGAAAGCCTCATCTTTCTCCCTCAGAGAGGCTGGGAATTTTGAACTGCTGGTCTTGTGATTGTGCAATGTGTAATCCAGTACACCACCAGTAATTAGATGATATTTAATAGAAATTATTTTTAAACAATAACTTTATTGACAAATTGTCATAGATCAGTTCTGAGATTAGAAAAGTAAATATTTTATTTATAAATATCCTAGGTGACATATTAGTAAGATACCAGGTTTTTTTGGTTTGTTTTGTTGTTTTTTTAAAT
>NW_022111369.1:61048023-61050021 GCF_000313985.2 Echinops telfairi
AAAGTGACCAGAGGCTTGCCTCACATGGACTTGGACATCAGCCCTCTGTGCAGACTGGGTGGGGCTGAGGAGAGTAGAGATAAAAAGCAAATTGGTTATAAGGCTGCCACATAATCACAAATACATGGAATGGTTGTGTAATGGAGAATGGATTACAAAGCACTCAACCTTTGCTATGAATGCCAGCATTCTGGATTTGCTCTTTGAGGGGCATATTTGAATAATTCATTTAGCACAGGCTCTAAAGGGCATTTTCAATCTTATGTATGGTTTATTCTTGGAGTGGCCAGAAGGTATTATTCCACTCACAATGCAATTTTTTCCGAAGTAAAAAAAAGCAATAGCTTTCCTTTTTCTTTTTCCTTCATATTTGATTTTCTGCTAGAGGAAACATTAGACCTAGTCTTGCTTATGACAGAAGAACATACTGTTTCTATTTTATTCCATATTAGATGATGTATTTATTTATTGAAAATGTTGGCCTTGAAAATAGACAAAAATGAAAAATATCTCTACCCTTTCATTTTGAACACTAGACAGAAAGCAGCGTTGTTCTTTTCTCTCTTTAGTGTGGAAAACAAAAGTTATTCCCTAGGATATCCCCCATAATATATGCCAAACCTAAGGCACTAACTATACACTTGGAGGTCAACTGCTTAAAGGGTATCTGCCTGAAGGTTATTAGCCATCTGGAGCGATCAGTCTGTCCCACCCTAGTAGAGCCCACTCCCTTCTGATAAGGATAATAGATTGCTCCCCTGAAGGAGAGCCCAAAGACACTAAGGTCAAGCCAACTCAGGAAGGGCCAACGTTAGGCTGTCATCTTGACTGTAGGGTCCACTCATCTTGTCACATGTATGCCCCTACTGCCTCCAGTTCTTACTCCATGTATACCCCTCGCTTGCCCCCACCCCCCCAGGTTCCGCTTATGCCTATTCTACAACCCCTTCCTGTTATATATGTAGTTACCTGTAATTAAGGGCACTTGCATGCCCCCTGACTGTATATAAGCCTTGGTTGGAAATATATTCTCTTTCTCTGCACAGACCTGGATGCTGAAATCATGTCTGTCCTGGAGGTGGGTAATTGAATACTTTACTGTGTTAAAGTTTCTTTAATTTTACCCCTCAATTACACAGCAGCTCCCTCGGACCAGTTCAGTTGTAGAGGCTGGTACCCCACACTTTGGCATTAGTAGGACTACCATAAAGTACAAGGCAGGAGTGTGGGCACTATGCTCCAGTATGTTCATACTCACAGGGTAGTAGATAAAAGGCTGAATTAAAAAGCAAAGAAAAAATGGAAATGAGTCCAACTATTTGACTAATAAGCCGATTGAGACATATCCCTTTGTTAAGAGTACATACATATCACTCTGTATTTTGAATTGATAATGTCCATGTACGGCAACTTGACAATATTATTATACAATGTGGTTAGATTTTATGTCAACTTGTTATGCCCTTCTGAAGGTAGCTGGGGAGTATAATCTATCAATCAACTCACAGCCTGATGATACCACCTTGGGGGTATGGACTGTCTATGAGAAGCACTATGGAGAATTTCTCTTTTTCTTGCCCCTCTTCACTTTCCTGTTTGTTTGGATTCAAAGTCTGGCTCTAGGGGTGGCCCATGAGGCCTGCTGTCACTGCTAGCTGTTGGCACCCTGCCATGTCCATACTGAGCTTGAATCCACTGGCCTGTGATCTCCCTGCTTCCTGATTTGCCTTCCTGATTCATTGGCCAGCAGCTCTGTGAGTCTGGATGGGGCTCCAGTCAGCATCTGTCCCACGGACTTCAGTTAGACGATTCAGCTCCTTGATACAAATGTCTTTCTTGATATAAAGTTACTTTTTACACATACATGAGTATACCTGGCTTAGTTTCTCTAGAAAACACAACCTAACATATTTAAGTAGACATATGAGCCTTACTTAATAAATGATGTCACTGATTAGCATTTATCTTAATGTGAATGATACAGATTCAAGGACTTTT
>NW_022111369.1:61050751-61052686 GCF_000313985.2 Echinops telfairi
ACCTCATGGTTGCATAGGCTGGTGTGCTTCTTCCATGTGAGCTTTGTTGCTTCTGAGCTTGATGGCTGCTTGATTACCTTCAAGCCTTTAAGACCGCAGATGCTATACTTTTTGATAGCCGGGCACCATCAGCTTTCTTCGTCACATTTGCTTACTCACCCACTTTGTCTTCAGCGGTTGTGTCGGGAAGGTGAGCATCATAGAATGCCAATTTAATTCAAGGATTTGTTTGCCTTGAACACTGAGTTGATGAATAATATTACCCTGAAGAATTCTCAAATAAAAATATAATCCAAATCAATGTTAAATGGATGACACTTGAGAGGTTGGAGATGGAGATACTGAACAGAGATAGAATTTAGCCAGGAATGTGAAGTTGAGAAAGATTTTATGGAGGCAGGGAAAGAACTCCTGGGAAGGCAGGGAGGGCAGAGAAAGGGGCGGGGCCATCTTGAGCCCCCAGGAAGTTTCTAAGACCCAACAAGTTAGGTCAGGGAAATCGCACCTGGAAGTGAGGCAGTGGGACGCATTTAGGGCTTGAGCCAAGGACTTAAGTACTGGTAAGGGGAAGGAAGGTCTTCTGGTGCTACAGTTGCAGGGCTGAGTCAGGACTTGGTCTGTGAGTAAGTCATCCTGGAACGCTGAGGGAAGGGGCTGTACAGACCCTGCCCGGAGAGAGAAGCTCCTTGGAATGCTGGAGGCGGGGCCTGCACAGTCCAGCTCTGGCCTGGAGAACTCGGGGAAGTGGCCCCCGCACAGTCCAAGAGGCTATCTTTCGGGAGAGCTGGGGGAAGCATCTGCGTGGTCCGGCCCCGGCCCAAACGACACTGTTTTACTTCTCTCGAATAAAATGGATGAAATAAGGTTTAAGAACTCACATGATAGGTGCTCTTTGATGTGAGCAAACCACACCAGAAATAATCTCAACAGTTTCATGCAATTTGTATGAGATTAATTCTCAGAAGACACAAAGACACACAGGTTGATACTGCAAATTAGGTACCACTGTGACCAAGTTCACAGTTACTGAACCACTGCAGGGTTTATTTTCATCACCAAGTGACCACCATGGAGCTTCTGCTTCCAATAAGCCAAAAAGATAATGAAGCTGGTCAAGAAAAGAAGTAAACAGGGTGAAATACTACCGGTGTGCAACAGAGCAGCAAAGGGAGCAAAGCAATGAAGTCCTCAGGGAATACCAAAAATAGACTGTGGGGCCAGGGTGTGGCACCCCATCAGACTCAACTGGAAAACACTCCTAAAGGTCAACAAACAGACCTGGAAACTATTTACAGACTTTTTTTTGTCATTGGCTTTGTTATTGTTTTTGTTTTCTTTTGTTCGTATGTTTTGCTCTGTCTTGTTTTTGTGCTTATTATTGTCTCTGCATGTCTATCTAGATAAGATAGGTGGATAATCAATCCAGTGGAGAAAACAACGTACCTACGGTTCTGGGGAGACACAGGAGAGGGGGAGGTGGAGGAAAAGGAAGGGGGGTGTCAACAATTCCAGGGACAGGGGAACAACGAGTGATCTAAAATCGATGATGAGGAGGGCATAGGATGCCTGGTGGGGCTTGATCAAGGGCAATGTAACCAAGAGGAATTACTGAAACCCTAATGAAGGCTGAACATAATAGTAGGACAAAAGGAAATTAAAAGGAAATAGAGGAAAGAACTGGGAGGCAAAGGACATTTATAGAGGTCTAAACACAGGCATGTACATAGGGAAATATATTTATATATAACTATAGGGAAATAGATCCATGTACATATATTTATATGTTAAGTATTAAGGTAGCAGATGGACATTGGGCCTCTACTCAAACACTCCCTCAACTCAAGAAGACTTTGTTTTAATAACCTGACATTCTGTAATGCTCACCTGTGCGACATGATCACTGAAGAAAAAAATGGCTGCCTATAGACCAGAGGA
>NW_022111369.1:61054198-61056323 GCF_000313985.2 Echinops telfairi
TTAAACTAGTTTTCAATGGCAAACAGGATCTGATAACCAGAGATCTTCCAAAATAAAAAACAAACAAACCAACAAATCACTATACAATAAGGAGGATATGTACTTTAAATATTAAAATGTTAGCAGATAAGTTCTCACAAGCGCAGAAAAGCATATTTAACTGAAAATTGCAATGAAATATAGAGGGAACTTAATATGTTGTACAAGAAGTCAATGAAAGATTATTATATTTCATTAGTATTTACTCCTGAAGGAGTGTGATTGATTGTGTATTTATGTGTATGTGTTCCTAGTGATCTGCTGTCAATTTTTCCCCATGTGCTTTGTCTTTTGTAGAAGATATAATAAAAGGCCTGATTTTTCTTCAAGAAGTACTTCTCTAGTTGTCTCAGAAACAGGAGGGTTGCACACAGAATAATTCATGGTACTTTTTTAAATGTAAAAAACAGAACACATTCAAAACCAAACCTTTCATTGAAGATTGTCATATTGCTCAAGGTGCAATGTCAAAAGAATTAATGAGCTACATTATGAACTACATATTAAAAAGCATCACCTCATACTTTTACTAGATGCCTAGCACCTTTGGTTTCTAAGAAAATTTCTTTGTGAGGTATAGTGAAATTTCATAATATGGCTCTTTTACCCAAGTCTCTCTGTAAGTCCCACCAAAAATAGGGTGGGACTATGCCAATAGGGTGTGTGTAACCCTAAGAAAGGGGATTGGTCCATTTTCATTACTATCCTGCTGGCTGTAACGATGGCTTGGCTTCAAAGCAGCAGCAGTAGAGAGAGAGAAATCCCTGAGAACCCTGGGAGAGCACTTTTGAGATCTCTGTTTTAAGTGGTGGAGGCCCAGGAGACTAGAGACATCAGAGACTGTGGTACCAAGACTCAGAGGAGCAACACTGAGACTATCAGATATTTTCTCCTGCTCTGGCCTGAGACTATAGAACTTTGCCTCAGAGTGCAAACAAGCTGGCTTTCTGGCCCAAGGAGGCGTAGGTCAAGGAACCACGTGATTGAAAGATTGAGGACCAGAGAGAGATTTGGCTGCCGGCTAAGGAGACCAAGGACTGTATCCTGACTTGTGGCAACCTATTGACTTCCCTAATAAGCCTTCTTAATTTTGAGTATTGTCTGTGAGTTCTTTGTAGTCAAACCCAGCACTGACGTAGAGAAACAAGTGGTGTCAGGATAGGTAAAGGAGGATGGAGCATGGAGGCCTGTCTGACCCTGCCTCATGGCATTAGGGAAGCCAGAGGTAGTCAGATATATCCCTCAGTCGTCATTTACTGCACTTTGATCTTCCAAGTTAGGATTCACACCTACTTTACTATGTCAGTTTTGGCTCTTTCCCTTGGGTTGACCCCATTAGAATGAAAAATGCACACATGTTTGATAGCCTGTTTGTTTTTATGAATGTTTAATGAAAATTTATTTTATATTAAAAAATTGGGGGGTATTATCTTACATCAGCTGTCACCAAACTTGTAACTTTTTCTTCATCCATGTCACCAACAAATAATATTCTCAGCAATGAAAAATTAACAAATCTGAAATCTCAGTAGCTATATAGTACAAAAAAACCCAAGAGCAATTTGTACACAGAGAAAGAAAGTTCTGAAGCCAAAGAATATTTCAAAGATATTTATGTTTATTGTTTTAAGTTTAAATATAAAATGTATTAGATATTTTTCTATTTAATAATTTTAGAGGTTAGCTCCAAAAATTTAACTTAAAATATAAGTGCTTTTGGATTATATTTTATGGAAAGTCTTAAAATTTTAAAGTCTCATTCTCTAGTGGGCAATTGAGACTTGAATTGACCTACCATGCTCTGCTCATTTGCCAACAGGTCTAATTTTTTTTTTTAAACAATCAGGAAAATGTATTACAGTTGAATATGGAGAAGCAATGGAAGTTTACTTAAGACATTAAAAAAAAACACTGTATTTCTTAGCGAATTAATTTAAGTTGTTAAATTCACCTTTGATAACGACACCCTCTTCATAATAAATTTGCAAAAACAAAATCTTAATTACTATGTGCTCCTCATTCTTGCATAGCATGGCGATGCTCTTTGTAGAATAAAAACAGCAAATACCAGGGGATCGTAACTGTA
>NW_022111369.1:61057456-61059547 GCF_000313985.2 Echinops telfairi
TATAGATGGAATTCCTACTGTAATTCACCAATACAAGAGACTGAAAAAAGACATGCAGTCAAAGGCTAACTGCAATCATAGGTGTTTTTTGTCATGGGAGGATTTCTTTGCTTTCCCTCATAGGAAAGGGTTTTCATCCCACTCCGTAGTGATTTGTAAGGATGGACACCTGGAAAAATCTAAAGTTGGCTTTTTCAATAACTATTAAGTAATTGATAAGATGGTCAGCTCTTGTGATACCATAACCTTGGTAATATAATTTAGTGACATCACTTTGTTCCGTACGCTGGCCAAGTTATTTTAATTAACACTATAGGAAGAATAAAAATGATGTATTTTTGAGAAGTCTATAAACAAATAGGTCTAGCAAGGGAATGTATTTAATAAAGACATGATGTGAATTTGGAAAATAATAAAAATGTTTGTATTTCACATTATTTGATATCACATAAAGTTTGGGGAGTCAATTTTTTAAATCAATACAAATCCATTTTATCTGTCTATTTTATATTTTTTTGCTGACACTAATCATACACACACATTATAGTGTGTTAAGGGAGATATTTAAGTTTTAGATTACAGCAACTGTATTTACATAAAATACAAAGAAATGAGCGTTTTGATGAACTTTGTACAGCAGGAAAACTGAAGGTAATAAATCATTTTAAATACCAGAATTCAATGTTCAATAATTATATCACATAACTGTTATGAATTGAATTGTGTGACCCAAAAATTTATGTTGGAATCCTAGACACTCTACTTGTGGCTGTAATTCCATCTGGAAATAGTGTTTTCTTCACTGTGTATGTTGTGTTTTAAACTTCCTCACTTTAGATATGTGAAAGAAGCCGATTGGGTACCGGAGGGGCAAGCAAAAGTAAAGGGGAAGATACATGGCCTAGGGAGATGCCTAGGAATCAAGGAATGCCAAGTCTTTAGAAACTAAAGCCCTTCCCCCCAAGAAACAATGGAGAAAGATTTGCCTTTCTCTAGAGCCAGTACCCTGAATTTGGACTTCTAGCCTCCCCTCCAACTCAAACTCATCGCGTAATGGCCTGCCGGGTGGAGGAGAGCTGCTCATGTGGCTTTCTGGGACTGCAGGTCTTTTCAGGAGCAGAAAGCCTCATCAGTCTCCTGCAGAACAGCTGGGGGCTTCACACTGCCAACCTTGCAGTTAGCAGCCCAATTTGTAACTCACTATGCGCCACCAGGACTTCCAAATGGCGAGAGAATACATTTCTGTTACTGAAAGCCTCCCATCAGGAGGCTAGGCAACTGACACAACGAGCAACCCGAATATCTGGAAGCAATGGGTGACATTTCCAGTAAACGTGTGATTCTTCTCAGAGTTAATATTTTCAATGAAATTAAAGGATTCATTAGGAAAATAGTACTTTGAATATTTCATCAATTTCCTTTGGCCCATTTCTATCTCAAACTGAAATGGTTGATACCAGGAAAAGCGTAAGGCATCATTTAAATTCAAACAAACGTTTTATTTCATAAAAGGTTCTCCATAGTATTTTATGAGTCTTGCTGGAAAAGTGATTATGCAGTTGGGTTGCTTACAGCAAGGTCAGCAGCTTGAAATCATCGGTTAGTTGTTCCTCCGGAAAAAAACAAAACAAAACTCGGCTTTCCTCTCCTGTAAAGAGTTACAGTCTTGGAACCTCAGTACAGGGCTGCTATGGGTCCAAATGGGCTCGAGGGCAGTGGGTTTGGTGGGTGGATGGGGATGGAGTAACCCACCAGCCACTCTGAGGGGGAAAGTAAAGAGTTACAGTCTTGGAACCTCACAGGGGCAGTTCTACCCTGTCCTACAGGGTGACTATGAGTGGGCATCAACTCGGTGGCACAGTATCTGATTTTTAGCAGAATAAGTGGTGATAGAGTAAAGGTGTCTAAAAAATGCATCAATATTATTTTCAATTCCCACTAAATTGATTATTACTAAAACAGAGCACAGACATGTTTATCCTTATAATGAGAGAAATTAGTATTCCACTAAATTGCTGATAAATTGAATGAGCATGAAAGTATAAGCAGTGCTTAAAAACATGAACGCAGAAAAATACACGGCTAAGAAAT
>NW_022111369.1:61059647-61064584 GCF_000313985.2 Echinops telfairi
TTCAGAAGTGTCACATGTCTGACTTAATAGAGATGCCGGCCTTCAGTGGCACTAGATAAAGGGTAAAAACCACTGACCTGACAGAGCCATGGGGACACTGACTGGTAAGGCAGTTGAAATCTGCCGGCCACTCTGAGGGAGGAAGACAAGACTATCTGCTCCCCTAAAGATTTACAGGCTCAGAAACCCTTTACAGCATTGTAATGAATCCATCAGAAGAAGTACTGAGTTACGAGGAGGACTGATAACCACAGAACCGGCAGTTCAAAAGCACTAGCTGCTCCACAGAGAAAGAGGAAGCTTTCCACTCCCGTCCATATTTACACTCTCGGGAATCCCTAAGGGCAGTTCTATCCTGTCATACAGGGTCTCGGAGAGTCCAAATTTACTTGATAGCATTAAGTTTAATCTTTTATCAGTTAGTCAATTCTGGTTGCCCTATCCGATGATCTGGTCACCGGGGAGCTCAAGGAAGTGCAAATGATAAATGGTGATATGACCAAGTTAGAGATGATCCAATGAAATACCCCTAAAAGTCACAGAAATAAAAAATAAAATAATATAAAAAGCACAATCCTGTCCATAATTAGCAAACAATCAAAGACAACTATGATAAAAAGCTTTAAAATGGGTGGGCGCTTGTTCTCGTAGGAGAAAGGAAACCGACTGGCGTGTGTCTTGTATACGACAGGGATTTCACACAAAGTGAACGCGGTGGTCAGGAGCAGTCCTCTGAAGACGACGCTCCGTGGCTGGAGTTGCATACATCTGAGCAACATGACAGCTTTCGCACAATTCTATTGATACAAGGGTAAATCGAAAACTTCTGTGTTACAGGTCAGAAATATGTGGGTTTATTCCGTAGAAAATGTGTTTGGGCATGTCTCAGTGATCGGTGGATGGAGGTAGATGTTATTTCTGTAAGACACTTATTTTAGTCTAGTTAGGTGCTTTTGAATACAGGCCCCCTAAAACAGTGGCTTCAGAGGGGATTTTTTTTTTTTTGGTGGGGGAGGCCAGTTAAATCCAAGGCAAAAAGGTCAGTTCAGAAAATTCTGGAAACTGTTTTGGGTATTCCAAAAGAGTAATCTTGAGAAATGTTCTCAAAGGACACAAGACGATGCAGTGTGTTTATTAGGAAGAAGTTTAAGAACGTGGTAAGAAAAAGGCCAGCAGAGTTGAGTCGAGGGATTTTTTTATCCCATCACAACAGTGCACTTGCTACCTCTTCAAGTGGAGCAAAGGCTGTCTGAGGAGAATTCCAGCAGAGAACCTGACCCTATCCACCTTATAGCTTGAGCTTGTCCCATCAGCCCCTTCAAAGAACATAGAAAAAAACACAAGTGGAATGCCTTGAGGATGCCAAAACTACCATTTGAATGTAGTATAAATCAAAGAGAGTCTAATTTGTAGGGGAAGAGGTAGAGAAGTGGAAACAGTGCTTTCAGCATGGACAGACCTAAAGGGAGGATATGTCAAGAAGCATTAGCTTCACATTTTGTTTATATGTATTTATAAGATTTTTGTCTCACCACTTTATTACTTATCCTCATATATTCCAAAATGATATAAGATAGGAATACAGTGTGGGGACTGGACTGTTGACAGGCTATGTATGAAGTTGTGAAACAGCCTTCTAAATAACACAGAAAACGAAAGCTAAACTAAGGAAGAAGATGGGAGCAATAATCACTATAGGGATAAAAACACAGACTAACACTGAAAGAGTTTTATACCATGAACTATAAGGACCACTGGGATATGAAAAATAGAGACAAATACGGCCGCAGAGAAGAAGATATAGCAAATTTGGGGAGGTGGTCTTGAAACACGAGACTCAAATAGCTGCTGTGGGCTGATCTGACTCACCCTCCCACCACTTCCCACATTACATTTCCATGAATAGGTGGCTTTGTTCAATGATTAATAGAAAGAAACCAACCTAGAATCCAGGCAGTGGAGGCAAAAACACAATGAAAAAGTGGATAAAAGTCACAGCAGAAGAAAGAGAAATATGTCTCTATAGATAGAGTATAGGTATAGAGATATGAGAATCATAAGGCCTTCGACACTAGTAAAGATGAACAGTCTTGGGAACCCACAGGGACAGTCTTGTCCTATAGGTTATCTCAGTTGGAATTAACTTGATGGCAATCAGTATATAAGTATATGTGTGTGCACACATATGCATACACTGACATATACCTATATACATATATAAAAGTATATATACACATATATGAAGAAAAGATAAAATAAATAATTCTACAGTCTCACAAACAAATTATAGATATGACCTCATTAACAAGAATGCCAATGCCTGGTGGCGTAGATTTTAAGTGGGGCTTCTAACTGCGGGGTCCGTAGTTCAAAACCCGCAGCTGCTCTAAGAGAGAAATAGGAGGCTTTTCTGATGCCATAAAGATTCACAGCCTCAGAAACTCACTGGGATAGTTCCACTCTGCCTGATAGGGTTATCGTGACTCAGAATCAACTGGATGGCAGTGAGTGAGTGAGTGAATGATCGCATTAATAGAGTGAGAAGCTCAACAAAGATGTACCATTCATAAATAAAGATATGAAAAGAAAAGGCACACAAAGCCAAAAGAGATGAAAACTGAAATGGTAGAGGCCGAAAAAGCAACATAAAAATGATATAAAACCACAATGGAGTTGAAAGTTGCAGTAAAGCCTCTAGGGACTGTGAGATTTGAACTGCTGTTCTTATGGTTAGCAGGCCCAAGGGTGGCCCCATCACCAGGATTCCTTGAAAGTTACACTAGAAGTTGCAAAAAAATAATAACACAACTGAAAACTCACTTGGGTTATGGTTGACATAATTGAGTAAATCATACCAAAAAACCCTAAAGATACAATAATTATTATAGAGAATGTTACAATGCATAGAGTAAAAATAAATTGAACATAATTATCATTCTAAAAAAACACTTAGACATATAGTCCAAGAAAACTTTCCTAAAATAAAGGTGGAAATCTCAGGAGGAAAAGGCAGAATCTCCTACATTTTTTTTGTCTTGAAAAAGTAGTATGTAAATTTCCATAATTTCTTCAGCTTAATTTTATACCTTAAATTCAGTTAAAAGTAAATTGAATGCTTTTTTTCTTTAACTTGGTAAAATTATGGTATATATGGTTCATATATTGTAAATGTCTATCTTAACTTATCAATTAACTCCTCCATATAAAAATATACACAAAGATATGGGATATGTTATTAACTGAAGATTAATTTATGCATGGTAAGGTTTAATTCTTTTTAGTTTACGTTGTGCTTGTTTTTAACACTCACATATCACATAACACTCACATTTAGACATAATGATAAAGGCGTCAGTGTTAAAAAAAAAAGGAAAGCAAAATTCTACTATGTTTACGGACCTCAAGTCAAGCAATTGCTCTAAAACAGAAACATGAGCATGCTACTTTTCAAAACGGAAACTACTCTAGTGTTAAATGAATTGCTTTAGTAATTTACCAAAAACTTTTCCTAATGCACATTAGTTGGATATTTTTTTCCAACATTAGCTCTCTTTTCTCCAAACTCAACTTTCTTCCAAGTAACCTGAAATATTCATAGTAAGAAGTCCAGTTGACCATTCACATCTCCATCTCTATGCTTCTGGTGATGATGAAAATGTTCTTTAGTGTGATGAGGACATCAGATGATGCTTAGCTATCAGAAAGAATAGGGGTTTGGATCTTAAAAGCTTGGCTTAAAACAAGCAGCAATCTAAATGTTATGTCAGCTAAGTCCACATGGAAAAGCACACTACCCCGTGTGATCCAAGTATTGTATCTAATAAAATCCAAGATTGACAGTGGGAGTTGTATTAGAGCTTAAAATCTGAGTACCAGATTTGCAGAAGGCTAGGGAGGACAATAAAAACCCAAAATGCATCTGTAGCGTCCTCCAAGGGAATATGCCTCTTGAATCCTCTCTGACCATTGACTAAGATGCGAATAACCTTACCCCCAGATGGAGTGCGTTGAAAAGTAGATGAATGCAGATTTAACTGGGTTAAAATTTAACATCTTGTCATTTGTTTTCCCTTTTGACCCACTTTACTTTTATTCTAGGTTTCATTACTTTCTGCGTTCTTTTGGTTTGAGGCTTTTCTGTGTTTTCATTGCAGTGGTAATTTTTGTTGTTCTGCGGTTTTGTTGTGGCTTTTCTTCAGGATAGGTAAATCTATAGAGACAGTAATTAGATTAACAGTTTCTTATGTTTGTGGCACGGGAGGCTGGGGGAAATGAGGAGCTAATAAGAATAAGTACAAGAATTAAGAAAATGAGCATTGATTGATTTCACATTTTTTAATACATTTAAGCCATTGTATAGTATGTGAATTGAATGTTAAAAAATTAAAGCTCTTTAGTTTAGTTCTTTTGTTTTTATTTTTTATTGGAGGAGAGCTAGAACACCACTAACTGACCTGCCAATGCAGATCAACGTTCTCCCTTCTGTGAAGTCTCCCCTGCTCTTGGCTTCCTTTCATCTCCGTAGACAAGCTTAGTCTACTTGTTCCAACCTGTACCCCCATGCCATCCTGAGCCATATGGAAGCCTGAAGCAAAGGTAAAACCATTAATATCCATCAAACCTTGGTGCAGCAGTGGATGACACACTGCACTGCTAACCTTAAAATCTGCAGCTCAGGACTACCAGCTAATAATCCTTAGGAGACAGATGAGGTTTTCTACCCCAGTGAAGATTTGCAGTTTCAGAAACCCCTGGGGGCAGCTACTCTGTCTTTTTTAAAAAAATTGTTTTATTAGGGACTCATACAACTCTTATCACAATCCATACATACATCAATTGTGTAAAGCACATTTATACATTCATTGCCCTCATCATTCCCAAAACATTTGCTCTCCACTTAAGCCCTAGGCATCAGGTCCTCATTTTTTTTCCCTCCC
>NW_022111369.1:61065383-61067348 GCF_000313985.2 Echinops telfairi
TACACCTCTTATATTGCTACCGGACTGTGATTACCCCTAAGGAATGGAACCAATTACATTTATCTTTGTGTATCTAGCAATCAGCACAACGCTTGACACTGGGTAGGTATTCATTTAATAGAAATTATTTTAATGGTAGAATACAGACCTAACTAAAAGTCTTTAATCATTTGAGACTCAAATCTTCATGAGAAAGGAAGTGTCTGATCTAAATGAAAAGATGTTCAAATAAAGGGGGATGGTAAGTAACCTCAGTTAGGAGTCTCAGTAGTCGACACAGTTGGCAGCTAACTAAAAGGTTGGAAGTTTGAGTCTACCCAAAGGCATCTTGGAAAAAGACCTAGTAATCTTCTCCCAAACATCAGCTATTGAAATCTCTATGGAGCATAGTCGTACTCTGACATTATGAGGTTGCCAGTATGCAGAATTAGCTCAACAATGACGTTAGCTGTTTTGTTTTGTTATTTTGTTACATTTTACCTATAGTTTCAAGTCAAAGTCTAAATGAATAAATAATGAAAATGAAATTTTTTTCATAGCATTTCTATCTGAGGCATAAAACTCTGAGTGCAAGAATATGCTTGCAATGTGGTCTACTTTGAGAATCAGTGAGTATTAAAATCGAAATGAAGCCTTAAGAGATTTGAAAATTAATTCCCTCTTTTTATAGATGAGAAGTCAGGCCCAGAACGGTAAAGTGACTTCCCTAAAAGGACCAGACAGTCAGACCTTGAGGCCAGAGGAAGAAGCTCTCCACTTAGTGCTTCCCATGGCAGGTTAGATCTAAGGAGGGACCATTGAAAACACTGGCCAGAGGAACTGGGGAAGTGTTACTTCCCACAGGTGAGGCCAAAGAACAAATCCAGGAGCAAAATAAGCCACAGACTTTTTTTTCTGTGTCTTTTTGGTATATTGCTTGCAATATGGTCACTGCTAAGGTAAGGCGATTGAAAAATGACCTTTCAAAACCCATCCCAGCCTTATTCTTTATCTTTGTCACTAACCTCCCTGTGACTCATTTTGATCTCAGAGAGAGGGGTGACTCTGCTCTCTGCCTCCTCTAAGTCAAGACTCATGAAGTCCAATTAAAAAGATACAAAGTACTATGTTAATGCACAAATGCAAGCCATTTTTAACTATGAATTAATCATGTAAACATAGTATTATAACTAGCAATGCCTGGAGGAAATTGAAAATAATTACATAGCAGGCAGTGGACAGCTTGGACTAAAAGCTAGCATGTAGACACTACTCCAGAATAAAGGAATTCAGAATTTCATTTTTAAAAGAGAGAGACATAAAATAGATCTAGTTCATATATTACCAAGACTTTGGACTAATTATTCCTGTGAGAGCCTCTAAAGGTCAAAATTGACTCTCCCCAAAATTTATTTCATAGAATGTACCTCTGAATTATTGGGAAGATACAAATGATGACCAAAATTAAGAATTTATCCTTGAATGGCTTTGATGACATTCATTTGGGGAAAACAAAGTAGACATTAACATTGCTAACACTGTACAAAGATAATTTATTTTTCTCTTATTGATTAGACTTTCTGATCTGTTTTGTCTTCAAATTAACAATTAAGAATGGTCAGTTAATCTTTTGATTTATATTTGTTTGACTACCTGATTTATTAAAAATTTTTATTAATGTACATATGAAACTCTCTCTTTTAACTGGCACTGAGTCAATGCTGACTCATACTGACCCTATAGGACAGGGTAGACTGTCCTTGTGAAATTCCCAGATGGTAACTCTTCATGTGTGTAGAAAAATATACATATAAAGGCAAGGAAAAAAGCATTCGCCTGGACATCTGGTCTAAAAATCTAAATTCATTTCATTTTTCAATAATTTATTTTTCATTGGGAGTTAATACATATATCATATCATTCTATAGTTCAATCACCTCAAGCAGTATTGTATAATTGCTACCACAATCAGACGCCTTGACATTG
>NW_022111369.1:61067771-61069909 GCF_000313985.2 Echinops telfairi
CTATTGAATTGGGTGATGTGTTCATTGTCGTTCACTAAAACAAAGTTTAAAAAAACGAAACCACCTTCCAGCCATTGTCCTCATGGTCAGAAATCTAGTCACATTAATGCAATAACTGATTACCATCATTTTTGTACAAGTACTCTTTATTAAATACATAAATATATGCAAATTCTTCTCTGACTCAATTTGTAAATGAGAGATTTAGCTTGATGATTGTTCTAAAGTAACTTTTAGCTGTTAAAATGTGTTGATTCTATGAAATACTTAGAGATTGACAAGAAGAAATTCTCAGGTATGACACACAATTAACATTTGAAATTCTCACGTTTTGCAAGTCTCATACACAACCATTCCGAAATAATGTAACAGTGGGAAAATCAATGTCTATACTTAACACTATTTTTCTTGTAAAAATTATGAAATCCTCTTTGCAAGATAGTCATTCACTCCGAAAACTTTCACTCACACGCCCCCAGGCCAGGTAGAAGGAAAAATAGAAGAAAAATATAGAAACAACCACAACATCAGACATGGATTACACTTCATAAGACAGCTGCACGAAATGCCATTACGTTGTTAAGCCTACCTAATGAAAAAAAGTCACTACATGAAGACTCTTAGCAATTGCATAACAGTCCGAGACCCCTTGGCTGTGAATTTTTCTTTACAGCATTTCTTTGCTACCCTTTTAATTTTACAATACTCAGCTTAGTTATTAAATCTTACAACCCTCCCCTCAGAAAAACAAATGCAACAACTGCCAGAAATACAACACAATGAAAACACAAACTCCCCAGAAGATTCGCATTTCACCAGCTACTGTAGCTCGATGATGGGTTTGCTTCTAAAAGGTCTTGTCTCGGGTCCTGCTTTTGATGCTTGCGATTCAGTTCAGATTTGAAACAGGTCATCCATTAAGATATACAGTACCTAGATGTTTATGTCCGTGCACATGTTGCTTTTCATGCACGTCACAACCCGCAGTAGCACATTAGGTTTTGAAAGCCAGCTGCGGAAGTTGTAGGGATGTTTTCGTTATGTGTTGAGAGCCAGTTTCAGACATTGTCTGCATGTTTACTTACATCAGAGACGGCTATGGGACCGAGTACACTGGTTATCCTCGATCAGTACAGGAGACGTAAAGATGGTGAATATGTTGTCAGGAAAGAAAGGTTCATGAAGAATGCAATGTCCTCTCCGAGTTTGGGGCTCCTTAGCATGCATTACCCGCTAGGATCTAAGGAATAGAGGAGGTGTAGGTGGGAGAATGACCCCTTGAATCGCATCAAGAACAGAACTCCCCCGTATGGTTGTCCTGTTTTCTTAACAGGACCGAATCACCAGCTCTTTCTCCCCTCGAGAAGCTGCGGGGTTCTCAGCACCAACCTTTCGGTCAGCGTCTGGGTACCTTCATCATCAAACCGCCAGGACTCCTGGTGTGTTCAGTAAATACATAACCGAGGGAACTGCTATCAGAAATAATTCATACCATGAGTTAAACTGTGGCTCAAAACGCAAATTTTTGAGACAATTGTTCAGGACGATTTGGCCAATGGATGAGAGAAAGCACATTTCCTCTGATCCATCAGAACACTCAGCTTATCTTCAAGTGTTTGGTTTTATTCCATTTTCTTTATAATAAATATTTTACTGAACAAAAAATATCCATTTCTTGTTGCTACTAAGAGGATCTCCAAAAATCCCTGCATATACAATCAGATAAATGGCCCTTGTTAAGGACAATGCCCCAGGAAATTTTAGGGCGGCTGGTGACCATTCATTTTGTATATAGTGTATCTTTTTTTTAAATCACAAGTCTGTTTTCTCATTACAGCACACAAATATGCACCACAGGTCTTTAATCGCCCTATTTCCCTTGCCCCTCCTTTTGAAGATGGGTATTCCATCTAATTGGAATGCGGCATTGCCTCCACTTACATCCACTTTCTGAGAAGAAAGATGCTTTGCCTTTGCTTCACTGAAGAACTGGATACTTCTCCCAATAGGTGGCTTACAGGTTTTAAATGGAAAAATTACATAGAGCTTTTATTTTAGAAAAGAATAAGTTTATCTTAAAAACAGTTAAAAAGACACCTGCATTAAATGTATCATCTTTTAAGAAATTACTGTAACAA
>NW_022111369.1:61071054-61101008 GCF_000313985.2 Echinops telfairi
AAAAAAAGATTAGACATTCACATAACATATACCTTTATCAATATGCTAAAAATTCTCAATTTGGCATAAAAGTTTAAATTGAATTACTTACCTGAGAGATGATGTGCATGCATTTGATATTGTGAATCAAAAATCTTCTATTTGAAAACATTATCCATTCTTATAAATAATTAGAAAGAAGACTCTAGAGCTATGCCCTAAGGTAATACTTGATCTCATTTTGGGATTTCATCATTATAACTCTAAAAGTTTTTGGTGAAAATTTATTTTAAAAAATATGCCTCAATATGTTATACAGATTTCAATGATTTTGGACATGTTTGTGATCAGGAAGAACTGTGATTAGTCTTTGCACAGAACCTCGAAAAATCCCTGGATTTTATTGTAATGAAAGAATCTTAGATGCATTATTCAAAAACCTAAAAATCCTGAAAAAATTCAATTTTCAACACAATAGTAATTATAAACTAATTTGAAGTGAAATGTTTTATTAGACATATAAATGGCATTACTATAGCAATCATACAGATAGCTGAATTCAAACCATTATCAAAGACGAATGCTTAAATTAAAATATAATTCACTATTTTTCATAAAATTCTTATATGTCTAGAACAAGATGATATTTGAGCAAAGCTGCATATTACACTGTGAAGATAAATTCCTACTATATTTTATGGGCAAGGTAACGATACAGCCAACTCTGAATGCCCATGCTAAATGAAGGAAAACAGCTGGTCAATGATTCCCAATAGTCTCACTTAAGTACATACTATAATTTTTGGAATACCTTTTCCTCCATTATTTTTAGTCTATATTATGTAAAAGTTACACTCTAATTATTTCTCTTGCCCTCTCCTATATTTGAAAGGAATGGTGGAGTGAAGAAATGAAGCAGTGGACGGGAAGAGAAGAAAACTCAAAAAATGGATGATTGGAAGGGACAATTCACATATAATACACCAAGTAGATAAATTACATACAATTAATTGACTTTACAAAGAAACATTTTTTTCTTATGCTTATTAATCTTTTCTAGGACTACACGAAATTTACACACTTATCAAGCCTGCTGAAAGTCTCTGATCCACGTCTCACATTCTATAAATATTGCCTGACGGCCACGAGGGGAGAAAGAGAAAGGCCTCACAGACTCCAGACCCAAAGAAGGCCCTCAGCAGTTGAGGACATAGTCTTCAGGTCGGCCCAGAGTACTTTTCTAAGCACATTGAGGCTGAATTAAGGAGAAAGTGTAGCACAGCATGTGGCATCTAGTTCTTGTAGAAACAATCGAAACCAATAATAATAATATAAACACTCAACACCAAAAACATAAACAAAACGCAGCACCATTATTTGTCCTGATATTTTCCTATACAAAGCAATCGCAGGATTCCACAATGATTCTCCACTGGACCTGAAGTCAATTCCAACTCCAGGTGACCCTGTGCATTTCCCAGGAGGAATTGGCTGGCCTTTTACAAGTACGTCATGAGGTCTTTCTTGTAAGGTGCTTCTGGGTGGTTTCCAACCTCTGACCTTTGGGCTAGCTGCTGCACACGTGAACTGTTTGCCATTGGTGATGAATTTTCAGGTTTTAACGCCACCCCACCCTGCTAGTTTTTAACCCAAAATGGATATAATTAATAGTCATTGATTTTAAATCAGAATCCAGTAGCTTTGCTATATAATGATGGAGATAGTAAAAAGATAATGAGAAACATTTTTTGCAATGCCATATCTGATAAAAGACTAACTTCTAACACATATGAAAAACTTGAACATCTTATCACTCAAAAGGTAAGTAATCCAATTAAGAAGTGACAGAGGCAATGAACGGACCCTTCCTGAAACAATACATTTAGACAGCCAACAATGAAGAAATGCTTGAGATCATTAACCATCAGAGATGCACATTTAAAAAATGAAATACTATCTGACCCTAGTATTAATGGCAAAATTTTAAAAAGAAGAAGAAAACAGCATGCTTGAGATGGCGTGGAGAGACTGGACTGCTCGCCTAACCTGATGCAGGGAAGGCGGTGCACTGCACTACACACAGGGCGGCACAGAAGTGCCTGGTACAGCACTTCCTGACAAAACTGGCAACAAAATGGCAGTATGGTCCAGCAACCGCACTCACTCTCAAAACTGACTGCCATGGGTCAATTCTGACTCATAGCAATCCTCTAGGACGGGGTCAAATCCCTCATGGGAGTCTCTGGGACTCTAACTGTTATGGGGGTAGAAAGCCTCAAGAGAAAGATGAGGCACAACATAGTCCACAACGACTGTGTCCCCATGTTCCTTTTATGACTAACAACTGGGGTTTTCCAGGTGTGTGATCAGCCATCGAAGATGCAGCGATTGGGTTCTGTCCTACTAGACCAGAGGTTATTGACCTTCTTAATGCTGCGACCCTTTAATACCGTTCCTCATGTTGTGGTGACCCCAACCATAAAATTATTCTCATTGCTACTTCATAACTGCAATTTTGCTACTGTTATGAATGTATCATCTGTAATGTAAATATCTGATGTGCAGGATGTATTTTCACTGTTACAAATTGACCATAATTAAAGCATAGAGCAAAAATAGGTCAATCACCGCAACAAACAACTTCAAGGAAACAAATTTTTCTAAAGGGCTAATGGGCCACCACATCCTTAACCAGCCTAAGACCAGAACTAGATACTAGTATCTGCCTGTCACCACTGATGGAATCACAGGGCAGAGATGGAGAAAAACATTATAGAACAAAATTCAGAATCATACCAATGACCAGATTTACTAGCCTGATAGGCTCTGGGGGAACCCAAAGACTATGATTCTTCCCACTCTTCAAACCTAGAATGAAACCTATTCCTGGTGACTATCTTGCAGCCAAACGCTAAGTGAATGATCACCCTTGTGAAAAGGGAGCTCACAGAATAACAAAGCACACAGCACCCAAAGGGCAACATTTGCCCAAGACAAAGTCCAGAAAGCCACAAGAGCAGGAAAGAAGGATGAATGAAAACGGAGAACCCACGGAGGAAGTGGGAAGAGTGCTGTTACATTGAGGGGACATCAGGAAGCAGCCAATGGCAGGGAAAGAACCACTTGGAGGGGTCAGGTGGAACAAACACCGGATGAACCAGTAACTGACGCTCGCACACATCCGGGAAGGATGCTTGTCCCCACCCACTAGACAGAAGAAACCTCATTATTCATGTCACACTGGGTAGGAAGGTTCCTCCACAGTGCTCTGCCTCCGGAACCTGCAACCATCAGCCGCTGCTGCAGTACTGTCTAATGCATTGTCAAAGCAAGATCCCAAAGGACCAATTCCAAGTTACTTAACCATATCTCAACCCCAAACCCAACAGTCACAGGAGCCTGTCTTTCTTCATCCTTCCTTCTAGATTAGTATCCTTCTTGAATTTTCTGAAATCCCAGCTATGAATCATATCATATTTGCTACATTAATTACACTGATGGTATCGGCTGCCCATCCCTCTCTGGATTAATAAACTGTAAAATGACTTTGCACCTTCTCCCAACAAGAAGTAGAATCTATGTCCTGAACTCAAGAAATCTGAGCCACAGTTTGGCTTTCCCAGGACAACCATATGTGTTGGAAGTGACGGTGAATCAATTTTAGGCCTCAGCTTCGAGAGCCCTCCCGTGCTTCCCGTCTTTCTCTTGAAACACAGCTGCCGCCGCCCCGACCACCACCAGTATGGACCGGTGTGTTGAAAGATGCTAAGCCACTTGGGAGTCAGTCCAGTCTAAGAAGAGTACATGAACTCCGTAGTCAAACTTGGCCAAGATCATCACAGCTATCCAGTTGACTCCTAGATTTGAGAGGGAACGTGTTTATTTTATGTCATAAAAGATAAAGAAAGTTGCTGGCCTAACGAGCATAGGAATAATATGCACACTGCCCTCAAATTTTCGAGCAACTCCTGTAGCAGTTTGCTTTTCTAACCATCACAGCCTTGGTAGCAGCTCTATGCTATTCGAGAGGGGTCACTATGAGTCTGAATCAACTCCGATGCAATGATCTTGCTTCTGGTCGTGTGCCACAATCTCGAGAGGGTTTTTTGGGTTTGTTTTTGTTTTTTTGGTAGTTTTTGTTATGACAGTAGGTAATTTATACAGACTAATTAAATAAAGTTTCCTAGAGAATTGTCAATCCTCTTCGGCAGCGAAAGTACCTGGAGAACCTCGAGGGGGCGCTGTTTCCTAAGTACACAGATTAAAATGCCAAGGTTGGTTTCCTTTTATCATCCCAGTTTTAAGGAATCGCACTATTTTAAAATAGGGAAGAGTTTTGGTGATCAACACCTCAGTTTCTCATCTACGGTAAAGAAACGTGAGCCCAAAATGGTTGGGATTGGTTGGTAGTGATTATTAAATCTATTAGTAAATAAATCACACATACACAACCTTAGAGTCAAGGTGGACTCATAACTGCCCAGTCACACAGGGTAGAGCTGTGCTTCTGAGTGTCCAAGACTGTCAGTCTTTCTGGGTTGTAGAAAGCCCTATCTTTCTCCAGAGGAGCGGCTGATGGTTTCAAACTGCTGACCTTGTCCTCTCTGTCTCATTGTACAGCTAGCATCTCTAATCAAATGTGGAGGAAGCGTTTCTAAAAATGCACTTATGTATTTAAAGCAGTCACATATTTATGATAGTCTACTATATTTCTCAGGAATAATTATTTAAGAATTGGAAATAAAAAAAGAATACAGGTCAATTTTATTTCATAATGAAGCATTGTTTAACAAATGCATCCATAGAATATTTGATTCTGTATAAATTTTCTTTTAGTTTGATTTTGCTATTTGATTGAATTATCACCCAAATATTGTGAAGGTTCTTGTGACTTGCCAAGGAGAAAATTTATCCATCAAATGATATGGTTATTAACCAACACGCTAGTGATTTTGTTTTAGCTTTCTACTTCTTATTATGTAAAATACCTGTAAATAGTCATTCATCAAGAAATATTTCTGAACTAGCTTTATCATCTTAGTGGTTCTGACTTTAATTAAGAAGTTGAATAAATCCTACACGTGGTCCATTCCATTTTATATGAATCACATATTTAGTATTTTAAAGATTATATCTTGACATGTGCTATATAACAAATTACAAATATCAAAGAAATATATAACTGGGAGTTGAAGAATGTTTGGGAAAAGAAGGAAGAACCTAAGCAAAAGTGATTGAGAAAAGTAATCAATGGAAGTAAGAGAAATAAGAAACCAACAAACCAGAGTATGCACAGTGTCACTAGAATTACATGCTGAAATCAAAGATCAGATTTTTTTTAGAGTACAAATTCTTACTAACCACTATAGCCTAATGCATACAGCAGGTGCCCAATTTACACTGACTAATTACATACAAAATGGATTTAGTAAACAAGATTATTTGCACATTAAGAAAATATCTAAAACTTTCTCTCCAGGTAATTATTTCTTTGTATATGCAAATTAATAGAATATTGCAGGCAATGCCTGAGGCCTATAAACTATCTTGCCTCAATCTCCAAACTGTTTGAGATTGCTAAGAAATCTCAAGTTTTTATATCCTAATCTAAAACGTAAAGAAAAATTAGTCTGATTTGGGCTTACATTTATTTTCTCTTCAAAGCAGTCAAATTGATGCTCAGGTGATCTGGTACCGATGTCTTAAGGTCTACTATGAAAAGGCAGTGTTATTATCCAGGATGATAAGCCACAAACGATTAAAGAAGGTGCTGATGTAAAGGGCACAGGAATAATAAGCACACAGCCTTCACATTCTGTAGCAACTAACAGGCAGTGTGCTATGGGAAGATTACAGCCTTGGTAGTGCTATGGGACAGTTCTACTCTGTCCTAAAAGGGCACTAGGAGTCAGGATCAGCTCCAAGGCCATGAACTTGCTGCTGGCAATGTGTCATAATTGCACTAGGTTTTATATGAATGTAAAATCATCACTAGTTCCCTGAGTACTCAGCAGACACAAGGGTATCTAACGGGAGAAGCACCTAAGCGTCGTTTGAATTCTAAGAAATGATTTAGTTTGAAGTCATCTGTCATTAGTCACAATATCCTGAGGCAAGGAAACTGGTGGGGAAAAGATATGAGATGGCAGATTCAAACATCACCAACAAACTAAAGCAGCAACAGGCAAACAGGAGCAGATCCAAGCAATCCGTCAATCATGGCTGTGATCTGACATAATTTCTGCAGAAGTATTAGCAACTGCAAAAGTATACGTGTATATGGATCTCCATTTATTATTCTAGCAGCAAGCAATGAGATAAAATGACTAAGACTAGGTTTGCAGAATGCACACAACTATTGGAGTCATTAAAATCAAACCAGGCTAATAACGAACAGGTTTATCTTATAGACTATCAAAGAGTCACATTCTCAAAAGAAAAATCCAATAACATAAAGGTATTTATTCACAGCCATTCTTACGGAGCCTCAGGAGTGAGCCACATGTCTTATTTAATAAAGGAAGAAGGGAATAAGACTAGAGCAGCTGAAACTAAACGTCAAGGTAATGATTTATTGAGGGCTATTAATATGTTTTCAAAAAGTGCTACCATGTAGAAACGGAAAAACATCACTTCCAAATACACATACTAAATATTTCATAAAGAGTCACCAGCGACTTTATCATACATGGAGCCGCAAATGGCAGAAATGAGAATATGGAGGTTCCTGTTAATTATATTTCATTTTCCCTAAAGTTAGCATTTAACTCAATGCTTATATTCTTTTAAGTTTAGAAATGTTGCTTGCAATATCAATCCTTGAGATAAGAAATTTCAATCTTTAGTTTGGAGTTCCTAGAAAATAACAAGATCTTGAATTCAGTCATTTGGCCTTCATATATTTGCAAGTTGAGGGTTTTAAATATCAGGATGTCTCTACCTCTTTTAAATCTTTATTAAATGGCGTAGAAAGTACTTACAAACATAAAGGCAGAAACCCAATTTACAGAAAGTGCTAATCGTTAATGATGCCTGGGCAATGGTCCATGGAGCAGACGTTGAAACCATTGGGTAAGTAGCAAAGGAGTAAGGATTAAGGCCTTGAAAATCAGACCTGAATTCTAATTCTGACTATGTCATCTACTAGGGGTGAGGTATTCAGCAGGATATTTAACCTCTTGGAACCTCACCGTTCCTCTTGCTAAACCAAGGCTAATCATGGTACCTTCTTCATCATGAATAAACAGAGCAATGTATCTAAAGCACTTAGCAGAATGCTGACTAAGTAGAAAGCTTCAAATGGATTGTGTACAAAAAGCACAGCAGAGACTATATATAATTCTGATTCCCCCCACCAAAAAAAAAATGGTGTCTCACTCCTGTAAATTTGGAACACATTTTCTATATGTCTACGAAATATGGTTAGGGTTTCTAAGCTTCAGGATGGCAGAGGACCCCTGGAGTGAAGGATCATTTTAGAGGGAAGTCAGCAAAAAGGATTGTTGGCTAAAATGAGGATGAAGTGCTGGCTATAGTAAAGGTGAGAATTAACAGTAGAGTAAATCCAGTAATTTATGTGAAAGACATATATTTTCTAAACTTCTAGTTAAAAAAAAGATTTATAATATACCACTTTATTAAGTGGCACTTCTGTACCTGTTTTTATACTAATGCACTTTTAAAGAACTACTGAAATTATGTCATGTTCCATTTAGAAGGGAAAAAACCTATAGCCGCAAGTATCTCAGCGTCTGTTGTGGATTGAATTCTTTCCCTCAAAAAAATAGGTTGAAATTGTCAACCTTGACACCCGTGAACTTGGGAGTAGGATTGGATAGGGTCTTCGAAGATATCTGCTGAGTTAACATGAGGTCGCCTTAGTAGATTCACAGATCCATACGTGAGAAGGAACAAGGGGAGGGAGGCAGAGGAAAGAATGCCATGTGAAGATGGATCTTCCAGACGCTGGGGAAAGACAAGAAAGGAGATTTCTCTAGAGACTTTGAAGCGATGACAACCAGCCGAGCCACTAATTTGACTTCAACTCTTCCCAACTGTGGGACATCACATTTTTGTTTTAACGAGCTACTCAGTTGATGGTATTTTGTGATGGAAACTCTGGGAAAGTAATAAAATATTTTTAAAAGAATTGTGGTTTATGAGAGAGGGCCACCTCAGGCATTATTATGCCAGATTACTCATGTTTCTCTGAGACTTTTCCAACCATCAATAAAGTCTAAAAACTGGGTCATAAACAAACAGCACAAACTGGAGGCACTGTTTCAATCTCACCCTACACACATGCACGGGCGCACACGCGCACACGCACATGCACGCACACACACCATGGAGACCCTTCGGGCTCGTAGAGAACCTGAGGGGTAGAGCAGAATTGCTCCCTAAATGTTCTGAGGCCATAAATCTTTACAGAAGCAGACAGCCTGTCTTTCTCCTGCAGAGCAGCTGGTAGGTTTGAACCACCAAATTGGGATTAGCAGTCTAACACCTAGAAGGTGATCGAAACCTTCATTATTCTATGCAAAAACAACCAGATCACAATTACAACATTGTCAACCCAGTTTGGCTGGAAAACTTTCCGAATACAAGTATAAAGGGTTATTAAAACATTTGTATCTGTGACTACATTGGTCCGGCACTATGGGGGAGGGGCATACCACATTTTTCTTTACCTCTTATTTACGGTAAACAGCTTTTCTTCGTACAAATTGGGACTAGGACGAGGCAGTGAAAAGCCACAGATGAAGAGAGAGGGAACAACAAATGTCACAGGAGTTAAAAATTCAAATATTGAGAGGTTTTAACTTCCATGATGTTCAATTCAATGCGCACACATTTTAAATATTTTTAAATAGTGAATGTGACACTGAACTTTTCCTAAGAGCAAAAATTAAAACTTAAACAACCTCGCAGTACTTTCTTCTTTCAGATTTTTTTCTTTGTTTCTAACCCGTTCTTTCCTTCCTTCTCTGAAGGAAGGTAACCCTAAATCCTAGGTAGAGCCAAGAACTAAGACACAGGGGGAAACTGAGGTCATGCTTTCAAGGACAAGCACTCATTTCTTTTTAATATTCTTAGCTGTACTTGATCAAAGAGAATACTTTCATACCCACCAGGAAGCGTCTATGTCCTCTCCCCAACATGTCGGAGTTGCTTTAGGTCCCTTAAGCATACCTCTTGGAGTAGGTTTAGCACCCTTTCACCCAAATGAGAGGAATTCTTCCCTGGAGTTTTTATTAATCATCTAGTTTGGATTTAGCCCCAACTCTTCCTTCAACTATATAGTCTTTGCTTCTAAATATCATTTTCACATCTACCGCCATTTAAATTTTTTCATTTATGACTTTTGTGCATAGTTCATAGCATGTGTGTGTGTTGTAGATCTCAGAGCATATGTTGGTTTCAATTTTGAGAAAATGTCATTGAGAATATCATTCATTAACTCTCTTTTTCATATTTTATATTACACATATTCATAAATGCGTTCAAAGTGGAGTTATTTTAACTTGTTGCTGTCGAAGTGATTCTGACTCCCGGTGAGCTCATGTGTTTCTTAGCTTTATGGAAACATATCACCGGGCCTTTCTTCTGTGAGACTACTGGGCTGGTTCAAACAGTCAATCTTCAGGTCAGAGCAGTAGTGTACAAACATTTTGTGTCAACCATGCACTTCCGAATTAATAGGCACTGAACACTGAAAAAGAAGTCTTAGTAAGCTTTTCAAATCTTACCCGGGTTGGCCAGATACGTTCACTTTTTATGCATCCACATGGTCCTATGAAAATTACTTGCTTCTGCTTCAAAATAGTCAGAAAATCACATTGGAAAGATAAAACATTTTGGACAATGCTTCATTCTTAATATAGACTTCATATGGTTTGATCATAATGAAATGTTGCTACGATTGCCACCCAGAAAGAATTAGGTCCATGCCACCCCCATAGGAAGCGGGCATACCATATAGTTTGAGAAACAATTTTATTTGCATCAGCAAAGGCGATAGGGGGCATTTTTGAAAAAACAATCATTTATCAAAACCAGATCTTCAGTATACTTCTACTGGGTGAGGGATGGGGTGAGGCAGGTGGAGTTAGCTCAGACGTGACTCTATGGTTCCGTTGTTATATCAGAGCAAGAGAGTCTGCGATTATTGAAAACTTCCTCTATAGGAAGTTAAATTTCTATGGAATATTAATGTTTGCCTACAAACTAGACATTTTTAACAACTTTAATATATGTATATGTTTAGGAAAACAAAACAAATGCGAGTTTCATGTTTCCTCTCATTGAAAGTGCTCTATGATTCAAAAGTAGGCCTATAAGCAATACATAATTTATTTATATATAGTTATTTTTTTAATTAATCAATTTTTGAAAAGACATTAGTTCAGTCTTTTTGTCCTTCCTCCCTCCTTCCCTTCCAAATGTGTGCTGAATGCCTAATCTTCTGATTAGAGTAAGAAATAAAAATTCCAGTCCTCCCAGGAATGTTACATATAACCCTCTACCATCAAGTGCATTTCAATTCACAGTGAGCCTATAGGACAGTGGTTCTCAAGTTGTGGGTCACGACCCCTTTGGGCTCAAACAACCCTTTCACAGGGGCTACCCGCTTCATAACAGTAGCAAAATGACAGTTATGAAGTAGCAATGAAAATAATTTTATGATTGGGGGGGGGTGGTCACCACAACCTGAGGAACTGTCTGAAAGGGTCGCAGCAGAGGAACTGCTATAGGACAGGGTAGAACTGCTTCTTATGGTTTCCAAGACTAAATATTACTGGGAGCGAACTGCCTCTTCTTTCTCCTGAGGAGTCACTGCTGTGTTCTTGTGGTTAGCAGCCCAATGCTTAGCCCAGTGTGCCATTGAGGGTCTTTTGCATAGATAGGTTATATAGTAGATATAATATTGTTTGATGCCATCGAGTCATTTCTGAATAATACCGACCCGATGTCCAGCAGAACAAAATATTACCCTGTCCTGTGCATCCTCACAATCTTGGTGAGAGCTGTGCATATTATTGCAGTTACTCTCAAGCCACGACGACGAAGGTCTTCTTTTTTTGTTGATCCTGAGCCATGTCAAGCATGATGATGATATCATGCTGATGAGATCAAGCATGATGGATGTTATCCTCCAGAGACTGGCCGCTCTAGGTAAACATGCCCCAAGAACTTGAGACAAAGTCTTTCAATGCTCACTTCTAGGTCCATGGTATAGCCAATATTGTTTGCAAACACCGTAATTCAAAATCCTCAAATTCTCTACTGTATCACTAACTCATTGTCCAGATTTCCCAAGCATAGGAGGCAATTGAAAATTCCATCCCTTGGGACAAACACACCATAGTCCTGAAAGGGGCATCTTTGATTTTGAGCACTTTAAGGATATTTGGGGAGAGGGGGGAAATAAGCCATTTGTTTTCTCCAATGCTACTTCCATAAACATTCATTGTAGATACAAATAAAAGGAAATCTGTGGTAATCCCAATATTTTCTCTAGCATGGTGTTGCTTATTGGTCTAATTTTAAAGGTTTTTGTTAACTCTATGTTGAGGTATAATCCATACTGACGGCGGTAGTCTTCATTCTTTCTTGCATTAGAAGATCATTTTACTGGCAGTTCTTGCAACTCTTAAAACAATCCATATATCAATTATATCAAGCATATTTGTACATGTTTCACCATCATTCTTTTCTAGACATTTATTTTCCATTGAGCCCTTGGTATCAAGTCCTCTTTCCTCCTTCCCCCCTACCCCTTGATAAATTATTATTATTTTCATATCTTACATCGACTGGTCTCCCTTCCCCCATGGTTTCTGTTGTTCGTCCCCCTGGAAGGGGGTGTGGTGTGGTTATGTGTCCATCATTGCAATCGGTTCCCCTTCTTCCATTCCCCTTCCCTTCCCACTTTCTCCCAACATTTCTGGTATTGCCATTCCTATTCCTCTTCCTGGATCTGTGTGTTGTGAGCTCTTATCTGCATCTGTGCACATGCTCTGGTCTAACCTGCAGTGAAAGGCAGGGCTGGGGTCATGATATGTGGGACGAGGAAGCCTCAAGGAACCAGAGGAATATTGTGTGTTTCATTGGTGCTTTATTGCTCCCTGGTTGACTCATCTCTTCCTTGTGGCCCCTCTGTGAGGGGAGGTCCCATTGTCTACAGATGGGCTTTGGGTCTCTGCTTTGACCCTTCTTGTTCTCAAGAATATGTTTTTTTGTTGTTGTTTGTTTGTTTGTTTTTATGGGTCTTCTGATGCGTGTTACCCAGTCCCAATGACACCTCATGATCACACAAGCAGGTGTGCTTCTTCCATATGGGCTTGTTGTTTCTCTGCTAGATGGTCACTTGTTTAATTTAACTTCAAGTCTTTAAGACCCTAGACACTATATCTTTTGATAGCCAGACACCATCCATTTTCTTCACCACATTTGCTTATGCACCCATTTTGTCTTCAGCGATTGTGCTGGGGGATGGGTGAGCATCACAGAATGCCAGTTTGTTAGAACAAAGTATTCTTGCATTAAGGGAGGGTATAAGCAGAGGCCCAAAGTCCATCCACTACCTCAGTGCATTACCATATAAATATATGTATATAGGCCAATACCTCTATTTTTATGAATTAATATTTTTACATGTGTACAAATCTATGTTTATACCTCTATCCATAGTTTTTCTTCCTAGATCATTCCTCTGTTTCCTTTTACCTTCCAGCTGCCCGACCATCATGCTCGCTCTTCTTCAGCCTCTTGGTAATCCCTCTCAGCTAGATTGCTGTTGCTCCCACACCCCAGGATCTCTACGTCCACCTTGTTGTTGATTTTAATTCCCCAGTTGTTCCCCTGTCTATGGGTTGTTTGCTCACTGCTCCCTTCCCCTGCCTCCTCCTCCCCCAAGTCCCTCCAGACTGTTGGTCCTGTTACTTTCTCCTCAAGCTTGCTTCCCATGCCTATCTTATGTAAGTAGGCAACCCAACATGCTGCTTGGCCTTTTCACTTTCAGCACATCACAGCTTGGTAACAAGTTTGGGGTAGCATTCTTCATGTAGTCTATTTCCTTGGGTTATTTGCTCAGCAAACTGATTAAATAAATGTGATGAAAGATTAAAGACCTGGTGTGGTTTTTTTTAACTTTAAACTATGCATCAAGGATTTCATTTTACTTGGATCCACAATCATTGCTCATGAAATCAATATTTAAGAAGACAAAGACATATTGAATTGAGTAAAGTTGCAGCAAAATATATCTTTAAAGCGTTAAGCAAAGACATTATGTTGAGGACTAAGATGTACCCTGACCCAAGCTATGGTATTTTCAATCACCCCTTATGCATGTGAAAATTACTCAACGAATAAGCAAGACTGGGAAAGAATCAGAGCATTTGAATGATGGTGCTGGCAAAGAATACTAAAAGCACTCTGGGCTTCCTGAACAAATAAATCCATATTGGAAGACGTACAGCCAGAATGCTCCACAGAAGCTAAGATGCCAAGCCTTTGTCTTAATTTGGACATGTTATAAGGAAAGACCAGTCCCTGGGGAAGGATATCATTCTTGGTAGAGGGGCAGCAAACTGCACCCCCTCATTGAGGAGACCCTCATTGAGATGGACTCAAACAGTGGCTACAATAGTGGGCTCAAAATAAAAATTGTGAAAATAGTGCAGTACAAAACAGTGCTACATTCTGTCATACATGCCGCTATCCAGTACTGTCCGGTCATTCAGACTCATAGTGACCCTATGAGCTACCGCATGAAACACCAGCCAGTCCTGTGCCATCCTCACAACTGTTGCTATGGTTATGCCCACTGTTGCAGCCACTTTGTCACTCCATCTCCTCCAGGCTCTGTCACTTCTTCACTGCCCCTCCACATCAGCCATGATGTCCTTCTCCAGGAACTTGTCTGTCCTGATAGCGTGTCTAAAGTACGGGAGGCTAAGTCTCACCATGCTCGCATCGAGGAGCATGCGAGGTGTACTGCTGCATGACAGATCTGTTTGGGGTTGTTTCCTTTTCTTTTGGCTGTCCATGGTTCTTTCAATATTCTTCACCAACACCCTAGTTCAAATGCATCAAAATTTCTTCAATCTTCCTTATTCAATGCTAAACTTTCACATGCAGATGAGACTATTGAAGATACCATGGCTTGGGTCAGACATACCTTTGTCCTCAAAACAACATCCTTGCTTTTTTAACACTTTAAAGAGGTTTTGTGCAATAGATTTACCTAATAAAATGTGCCTTTTGATCTCTTGACTGCTGCTTCCTTTAGCATTGATTGTGGATTCAAGCAAGATCAAAGCCTTGACAACTTTATTTTTTTCTCCATTTATCATGATGCTACCAGTTTGAGAATTTTTGTTTTCCTTACATTGAGTTTTAATCCATACTGAAGATTGAAACACTTGATATTCATCAGCAGGTGCTTCATGCCTTCCTTACTTTCATCAAGCAAAATTGTTTCATCTGCATATCACATGTGGTGAAGAAGCCTTCCTCCAATCCTGCTGCTGCATTCTTCTTCATATAATCTGGCCTCTGTGATGATTGGCTCAGCATACAGGCTGAATATATATGTTGGAGGATACAACCTTGGTGCACACCTTTCCTTATTCAAAACCATTCAGGATTCATTCCCCTGTTCTAGTTGCACAAATGCCTCTTGATCTCTGTACAGGTTCAGCATAAGCACAATGAAGTGTTCTGAAATTCTCATTCTTCTCAAGTCCATCCATAGTTTGTTATGATCCACACAGTTGCATGCTTTGGAATAGCCAATGAAACACAATTAAACATCTTTCTGGTAGTCTCTGCTTTTAATCATTTGTTGTACTTTATGGTCATGACAAGTTGGAGCTATTTAGAAGGCACATACCAACAACAACAGCAACAAGATACATACATACACACATGTGTATATAATGTACACACGATTAGAACAAGCAGTAAATACTATAAACATAAATTATGATGAACTAGGAAGTTCATTATCTACTATGAGAACTTGGAAACCCTCTTTGTGAAAATGACAGGTAAACTGGGCATGAAAATGATTAAGATAACTAGGTACAAGAGAGTAGGAGAATAAGGAAAAGAAAAACAAGTACCAGATAGCAATGGAAACAACTATCACCAATTTCCCTTAGTGATATCACTATAAAGAAAGCTGATAAACAACCTAATCAATTAACATTTGGGAAAACTTGAGAATATTCTCAAATCTTCCTGTTCTCTTCTTGCTGGTATTTTCTTTTCAATTCAGGTATTGCTCTACAATAATTAGTGCCTGATAAGGGCACCAAGAACCTGAAGCCTTGAATCATTATCAGTATCTCTACAATCCAGCACATTTATGATGGACCAAGCACTACACTAGGTGGTTTTATAATGAATACTATGTATTTCCAGAATGTGATAGAGCCATGATTTGAATTCCAAGCCCACTTTGTAACCATTTCAGAAAGAGTACTTCTGTGGTAGTTATATCATTGTCAATTTGAGAATTAAGCATGTAGGGGTGGAGTACAACCTGTCAATCAGGTCATAGCCAATGAGGCTTCTGTGTGGGCATAGCCTTCTCCTAAGGATTCTGGGAATTCCAGTATTTCCTCCTTAGAGGTGGGAGACTCTCTGTTCACACCCCAGGAGACATAGTAGCTGACAAGACACATGGACCCACCCTGATGCAGCTCTGGGTGCTGAAGAGGCCACGCAGATACCCCTGCCAGCGCTGAGATGTTTCTAATGCCACTGGATCCAAAGACTTTCTACCCACTGGCCTATGATTCTCCTGTATTCGGCATCATTGCATGTGTTTCATGAATCTGAAGAGGACTTTATAGACTGGTATCAGACACATGGGCTAATATTAGACTAATGGACTTGATCTGGACCGGGTTGGGATGTTTTCTCAATGTTAAATTGCTCTTGTATATAAATCTCTTTCTTATATACATATGTGTGTCCATGGATTTGTTTCTCTAGTCTACCCAGACTGACACAACTTCTTACAATATATACCTGTGTTATGGGATTAAAGGAAAGTTGAAAAGAGTTTACATGAAATATTTTCACCATAACCCAACACAGGTACGTGGCATTTCAGAATGGATTAATTGACATTTAGTTCTGTGTCAGTCTGGGTAGACCAGAGAAACAATTCCAGGGAGACTCATATGTAAATAGCAAAGAATTTTATATAAAGAGTAATTGTACATTAAGAAAACATCCCAGCCAAGTCCAGATCAAGCCCATAAGTCTAATATTAGCCCTTATGTCAAGTACCAGTCTATAAATTCCTCTTCAGACTCACACAACACATGCAATGATTCCAAGTGCAGGAAGATCACAGGCCAGTGCATGCAAAGTCTTGTGGATCCAGTGGTGGTGGAAGCATCCTAGTGCAGGCATAGGTCTCCATGTGGCTCCTCCAGCTCCAAGGCTTTGGGTGCCATCAGCATAGCTCCATGTGTCTTGCCAACAGGAATGTCCCAAAGGGAATGAGGGAGTGTTCCACCTCCAGCAAGCTGTTTATCTCCTTAGCAGCTCCTAATGAGGTCATCAAGATGTGACCTAATTGACAGGCTAAACTCGATCCCTTCACTCTTAAGTCTCAAATTGACAACAGATTATGTAACAATGTTCCTAGTATGAACTAAATTAGGGGTGAATTCTTTGACTCACCTTAAACCCCAAATCAAACCAGTTGCATCTAGTGGATTTAGCTCACAGCAACCCCGTGTTTGAGGAGTAAGGATTCAAGACAGTGACCTTTCTGATAGAGATCATTATGCCATTTTTTGAACTGCCAATGTTTTGATTTATAATTTAGCCCTTAACGTTGTATACTAACTATCTAGTGACTCCTTGACTGTTATCCTACCAAAAAAATACTTTCCTGTTTAGAAAATCCGTCCTTTACAGTGTATGTCACAATGGTTCTCAGTTCTTGCTCCCATCCATAAGAGTGGGAGCGCTTACCGAGTGCTCTGTTGTCTTAAAGTGTTTATTGACATGAGTTTGTATCACAAATATTTTCAGCATTTTGGCATCCATAATGATTCTGAGTAGGCCCTCATGGCTTAGCAGGTTGCATATTGGACTGTTAACCACAAGGACATTAGTTCAAAACCCCTAGCTGCTCTGCGAGAGCAAGATGAAGCTCTTTGCTCCTGTAAAGATTTATAGTCTCAGAAACCCAAAGGGCCAGTTCATTTTTTGTTCTATAGGGTCTCTATGAGCTGAAATACACTTGATGGAAATGAGTTTTGGGTTTGGGGAGCTCATTTTAGATGGTTAATTCTATTGAAAAATTTATGTTAGCAGTCAATGTAATATAGCTGAGCAAAGTAGCTATTTTTTAAATTAAAGAAACATTCTCTTTGTTTTGTTTTAAAGTGAATTGACAAGACCATCAAAATCTGTATCTTCCGTGTATTCAAAAATATTTTACCATGTTCTTCTAAAAAAAGGCAGCCATTCTTCAAATTTGTTCCACAACTACTCTCTTTAATATGAATATAACACTTTAAATACCTGTTAACCATTTAAAACAGGATAAAGTTAATAGAAAAAAATTTCCCGGTGCACAAAACAGTGACATTTCAGCTCTAAATTTAATCGTCCCCCAAAAGGGCACTAACTCTAGTTTCTGATTTGAGAATGATTCTTCAAACATGATCTAAAAAAAACCAAATCAACATTAATGAAACTCATAAATGTGTCAATTTATATATAAAGTCGGTGAATGTATATCTGTATATGTAAGAGAAGACTACTCATTAAGCAACATATTATGCAAGCTCATATTTTTAGATCAACACCTCCCCCCCTCCCACCGCCACCCTGGTCTTTGCAAATGGTGGCACAGTCAATTGATCATAAAGCATTTGTTGAATTATCCTGTTAACACAATCCATTACAAATCTATTTCATCTACAGTATAACAGAACATTAAGTCAGCAGAACAAATTCAAATTTCAACATGATACCAGTTGGTAGTGCTTACATCGTCAAACAAATAGATAACATCCTCTCCTGCGCCCCCTTAGCTGAACCCATTTGGGTGTTTTCCAGGAAATAATTTGGCTTGTCCTGAGGAGAAGCTCCATCTATCAGCTACAGTTTCCAATGGGACACTATAAAAAACACTCAACATTTAATAAGGTTCTCATGCTGAAACAGCTGCTCATCCAAAATGAAAATTTTAAAACTTTCTCTGAGCCTAGCTAATCTTACTTGAGTTAGAAAATAAGGTATTAGACTATTTTGCATGTTCTCCCACTTTATGGCAAGAAAGCCCATTTTGCACTTCAGTGAAGGCAGATTGCAAATTTAGCATGAATTGAACCAATAGCTGAGTTGCAATTTATGGCAAATGGCTCATCAGCACATTAATGTACATTGCCAATAGAACCACCTCAACCAGGAAGACAGGAAGCACAAGATTCGAATATATGTTAGGCAGTTAGAGAAATGAGTCTACCATAAACATCTGTGTAAACAAATCATAAAGCCAAAGCTACCTGGTCATTTTTTTCACGACATCGGAAATTCTTACATGACAGCACACATAATTAAAAATAGTTCCACTGGGTCTATTCTAACTCCAGGAGACACCATGTGTATCTGAATAAAACTGCATTTTCAATGGCTGGTTTTTCTGAAGTGCATCCCTTTCTTCTGAGGTCCTCAGGGGAGAATCGACTTTCAACCTCGTGTTTAACAGTACCGTGCATTAACCATTTAAATAAAAACCCAGGTCTGAGACCTAACTTCTGGAGTCAGGTAGATTCAAGTTTTATACTCTTCAAAATAATACCTTCGTAAAGTTATTTAAACTCTGTGCCTCATAGTTATCCTAGGGAATACTGAGGCCTGGTAGTGTTGTGGGTTATGGTTTCAGCAGCTAATCATGAAGTTAGCACCAAAACCAGACCAAACTCATTGCCACTGAGTTGATTCTGACTCCTCATAACCCTAGGTAATAGAGTAGAGCTGCCCCCTTTGAGTTTCTGAGACGATAAATAATTATGGGAATAAAAAGTCTCTTTTTTTCTCCCCTGGAGCAGCTGGTAGTTTTGAACTGCTGACCTAGCAGTTAGTAACCAAATGTATAACCCACTATGCCACCAGGGCTCCTCAAGGTCAGCCCAGGCTCACTTATTTTCCCCAAGCCAGAAACCTACAGCTATTCTTGCCTGCCCTTTCCTTATTCACTATATGTAGTCAGTCGTGGTATGAAATTGATTACACGTGCAATCAGGAAGAATTCATAATTACTGATCGTGGAATTCAAAAGTTGGAAGCAAGAATGATCAGTAGTTGGAAAATGCAGCCTTGAAGATAGAAGAGATCCTAGAAATCCCAAGATGGACTATTTCAAGGTCAATGACTACTTCATTCCAAAAATCTTACTTCAACAACATCAACTACAGCTATACATGTGGATGGATCACACTAAATGTACTTCTCAGAAATCAACTTGATTATATCTGGATAAGCTCATATCAACAGTAAGGACAGGGCTTGGTTGAGGAACAGACCATCAATTGTTCATCAGCAAGTTCAACTGGAAACTTAAGAAAATAAAAGCAAGTCCACTAGAGCCAACATACAATGCTGCTTAGATCCCACCTCAGTGCAGAGAGCATCTCAAGAATAGGGTTGATCCACTGAACACTACTGACCAAAGTTCATATGAGTTGTTGGCTTACGCCAAAGACATCATACAGAAAGAAACCAAAAAGTCATTAAAAAGGCAAAAATGAAAACAACAATAAAAACCTTAAATGAATGACAAAAAAGTCTGTGAAACTTGTCCTTGAACACAGAGTAACAAAAGAAAAGGGAAGGAATAATGGCATAAAATAACTAAACAGGAAATTTCAAAAAGTGGTTTGTGAAAATAAGAGTGTAATAATGAAATGGGAAAAAACCAGGAATAAGAAAACCAAGAGGGAAGAGAATAGTAAGCATTTCTCAAGTTGAAAGAATTGAAGAAAAAAATCAAGTACAGAGTTACAATATTAAAAATTATTTTTTTCAAATAATTTTATTGGGGGCTCTTATAGCTCTTATAACAATCCATACATTGTGTCAAGCACATTTGTACATATGTTGCCATCATCCTTTTCAAAACATTTTCTTTCTACTTGAGCCCTTGGTATCACCTCCTCACCCCCCCTCCCCACCCTCACGAACCCTTCATAAATTATAAATTATTTTTATTTTCATATCTTATACCAACTGCTGTCTCCCTTCACCCATGTTTCTGTTGTTTGTTACCCTGAGGGGCATTATGCATTGATCATTGCAATCGGTTCCCCCTTTCTCCCCTCACCTTTCTCTTACCCTTATGGTATTGCAACTGCCATTCTTGTTCCTGAAGGGTTTATCTGTCGTGGATTCCATGTGTCAACAGCTCTTACCTATACAAGTGTACATCCTCTGGTCTAGCCAGATTTGTAAGGTAGAATTGGGGTCATGATAGTGGTGGGGAAGAAAGAACTAGAGGAAAGCTGTATGTTCCATCGGTGCTATACTGGCTGGCCCATCTCTTCCTTGAGACCCTTCTGTGAGGGGATGTTCAGTTGTTTAGAAATGGACTTTGGGTCTCCACTTTGTCTCCCTTGTTCACACTGATATGATTGCTTGCTTTGGGTCTTCTGATGTCTGATACCTGGTCCTGTTGACACCTCATGACCACACAGGATGGTGTGCTTCTTCCAGGTGGGCTTTGTTGCTTCTCAGCTAGAAGACTGTTTATTTATCTTCAAGCCTTTAAAGCCCCAGTGGCTATATCATTTTTTTAAAAATCATTTTATTGGGGGCTTGTACAATTCTTATCACAATCTATAGATACATCCATTGTGTCAAGCACATTTATACATTTGTTGCCATCATCATTCTCAAAACATTTGCTTTCTACTTGAGCCCTTGATATCAACTCCTCATTTCCCCCCCTCGCTCCCTGCTTCCCCCTCCCTCATGAACCCTTGATAATTTATAAATTATTATTATTTTGTCATATCTTATACTGTCTGACGTCTCCCTTCACCCACTGTTATGTTGTCCATCCCCAAGGGAGGAGGTTATATGTAGATCCTTATAATCTGTTCCCCCTTTCTACCCCACCCTCCCTCCACCCTCCAGGCATTGCCCCTCTCAGCACTGGTCCTGAAGGAATCATGCATCCTGGATTCCCTGTGCTTCCAGTTCCTATCTGTACCAATGTACATCCTATGGTTTAGCCAGATTTGTAAGGTAGAATTGGGATCATGATAGTGGGGGTCGGGGAGCATTTAAGAACAAGAGGAAAGTTGTAGCCTTCACCGTTGCTACCCTGCAAACTGACTGGCTCATCTGGGCACCATCAGCTTTCTTGACCACATTTGCTAATGCACCCATTTTGTCTTCAGTGATGGTGTTGTGAAAGTGAGCATCACAGAATGCTAGGTTATTATAACAAAGCGTTCTTGCATTGAAGGAGGACTTGAGTAGAAGCCCAATCTCCATCAGCTACCTTAAGACTAACTTATAAATATATGTACATAGATCTATTTCCCCATCATCATATACAAATATATTTACATATGTACATGCTTGTGTTTAGACCTCTATAAATGTCCTTTGCCTCCTTGTTCTTTCCTCTATTTCCTTTTACTTTCCTTCTGTTCCACTATCATGTTCAACCTTCATTTGGCTTTCAGTAATTCCTCTGAGCTACACTGCACTTGATTAAACCCCACCAGGGATTCTACACCGTCCTCGCCATTGATTTTAAATCACTTTTTGTTCCCTTGTCCCTGGGATTGTTGGCTCCTCACTTTCCCCCACCTCCACCTCTCCCATGTCCCCCTGGAACTGTCAGTCACATTATTTTCTCCTCAGGTTGTTGGATGGTTTATCCTGCCTATCTTATAGAGAGAGACATGAAAAAGAAAAAAAATCTTATAAATAGTTCCAGGTCTGTCTGTTGATCTTTATAAATGCTTTCTGATTGAGTCTGATGAGGTGCCAAGCCCTGCCCCCGAAGTCTATTTTTGAAGTATCTCAGGGACTTCATTGCTTTGCTCCCCTTGCTGTTCTGCCACACTTCCTTCATGTTATTCCGCAGTGTGAGGGGTGGGGTCAGACCGGGAACAATTCCTGCACTGTGTCTCCAGTGCTGTCCCCCATAGCACTATAGGTCAGTGAGGGGATGCCATGACTCATGGTGGGGCTGACCCGATGATCCTGTCTGTGCATTGGCTGCTCTGAGCAGGGATATCTTCCTCAGGCTTTGGTGGGCCAGGATGTGGTCCACTCTCTCTCTCTCTCTCCTTCCCTCTTAGTTTTCTCCCATGTGCTCTGAGTAGCCCCCCTTCCCCGAGCTGTATCTTCAGTGCTCTTCTCTGTAGTGCATTCTGGGAAGGGAATATTAATAAGTACATGGACAAGAAGGAAGATGGAAGGAATTCATAGGGTCGCTGTACCCAAAAGAATTGACTGATGTTCAAGCATTTCAGGAGGTACCATATGATCAAGAGCCAATGGAACTGAACAAAACCCAAGCTGCACTGAGGTATTGGCTAAGAACCAGGGTTTCAGTGATCACAAATAGACCAATTGAGATGTTTTACAAATGGATACAGTGTTGGAAGGGCTCACAGATATCATCCAAGAAATTTAGAAGACATTTACCTGGCCAATTGACTGTAAGAGATACACATTTGTGCTGATTCCAACAGAAGGTGAAAATTATTAAACAATATCATTAATATCACATGGAAGTAAAATTTTGCTGAAGATAATGTGAAACTAGTAGCAGCAGATAATCAGCAAGGCATCTGCAGAAATTCAAGTTGGATTCAGAAGACAGCATGTAATGTGGGCTATCACTGCTGATATACAATGGACCTTGGTTAGGAGTAAAGAATATTAGACAGATGTTTGCATGTACATATTTTGTTAGCCATGCAAATGCATGCAACTGAGTGGATTATAACAAATGTGACAATATTTCAAAAAATGAATATTCTAGAACACTTAATTGTGCTCAAGTGTTTCATATTTATAGAACAAGAGGCAATCATTTGAACAAAACAAGGGAATTCTAAAAGGTGTGTGCCAGGGTTGTATTCTTTCTATATACTTTCTCAATCTGAATACTGAGAAGATAATCCAAGAAACTGAATAGATGAGGAATAAAGCAGCATCAGAATTGGAGAAAGACTTATAAGCACCTGTGATAAACAGATGACACTATCTTGCTGATGGAAGTGAAGAGAACTTGAGGCATTTACTGATGAAAACCAAACAGTATAGCTCAGTATGAATTATGCTTCAACATAGAGAAAATAAAATCTCTCACAACTGGACTGATAAGTAACATCATGACAAATGGAGAAAGTATTGAAGCTGTCAGGATTTTATCTTACTTGGTTCCACAATTCACACTTATGGAAGCATCAGCCGAGAAATAAAACTGCATAACATGTGGAAGTGTCAACAACCACTTTAATGTGTTAAAAGGTGATGATGTTAACTTTGAGCACTAAGATACACTAGACTCAAGCTATGGTATTTGCAGTCACCTCGTGTGCATATAGAAGCTAGTCAATGAAAGGGAAGACCTCAAAAGAATTTGTGCATGTGAATGGTGGTGTTGGTGAAGAATATTAATGTAACAGGGACTTTCAGAGGAGTGAACAAATCTGTCTTGGGAGAAGTAATGCCAGAATGTTCCTTAGAAGTGAGGGTGACAAAACTTGGTGTCACATACTTTTAACATATTATTGGAGGGGTCAGGCCCCTGGAAACATGGAAAAGGATCTCATGCTTACTAAAACAGACAGCAAAAAGCTTACCCTCAATTAGGTGTATTGATTGGTCCAGTGTCTGCAACCGTGGGTTCAAATGTAATGATAATTGTGAGGATGGTTTAGGACTGGTAGTATGCCCATCTGTTGTTGTACAAGAGATGGCTATGAAAATCAACTCAAGGCACCTAACAATGACGACAACCAACTAGGATAGTTTCAAGTGCCAAAATGTAGTTGATAAAAATAAGCTGAGTGAATTAATATGATATAAATTATCAGTGAACTGTATTGAAATAAATCAACAACAAAATCATTCTCTCCTGTACTCTCAACCCAGCAAAGTGAGTTTCCCACAATGTGTGTCTCATGAGATAAACAGTTGGCAAAGCTATACAGCCAAAAGCATCACATTTAAATCCACTGGAAAACCAGACGACAGTCATTTATTCTATCCAGATTATACTTCCTGGGCCACTACAGTAGTTAATGGACTGTTTAATGAGTCAATCCTGGGATATTAAGTGATAACCAGAATGAAATGCTTTTTCCTCACCGTTTCATGCATCTATTTAAAAGTATGACTGAATGATCACTACCAAGCAGAAGAGAGTCAACTCCAGCATCAACTTCCATTTTCTTCTTGCCCTGTGACATCATGTGGGGAAGGCATGAGACTCTTGGGCACCAATTTATCTCTTCAAGAGCAAAGTGAGAGAAATTGAGCCTCTCATTCCCAATCTACTTGGAACAAGCAGCCATGGCTGAAATAGCTTGTTTAACAAGATCTGGATTTTTCCTCTCAATCATAGTTCTTCTAAAGCTATCAGTTATTGAAAAGCTGATTTTCAAAGCACACACTAGAACAGCTGCAATGCTATTTAAGTCTTCCCTGAATGTCACCACAAACCCAAGAACATTCTAAGCTGAATTATTGCTCTTAGAGAGGACATAATAAATAGAGACCTTATGGGGAAAGAACCCAGGAAGTTAAATCCAGTTTCTGCTTTTAATACCAAAATTATGAAATTAGGCACGTGGCATCTCCTATAGCTCAGAGCTAGAAGAACACCTGAAATCACGATTTTGATGCTCAACCCAGAAGGTTCTTTTGTGAGACTCTTAAATAGACTTTTGTAGTCTGTCTCACAGTAGTCCTAGATAGGCTTCCAAAATGTTAGTAAAAACCTTACATTCGTCTATGATGAGGCTGGAAGTAGATGGAGAGTGGGCAGCAAAAGCAATGCTTTGGACACACCAAGATCGAGGCTAGTCAACATTATCCTTGGGAGAAGCTGACTACAGGCATACCTTGGTGAGACTGAGGGTTCAGCGCCAGACCATTGAAACAAAATAAAGCTGCAACAAAGCAATTCATATGATTTTTTTTTGGTTAAAAAAAACCCACAACAACCTCAATTCAAATTGACGACCATAGCATTTATTCAACAAACAGAAAAAGTCGAACTGCCTCTGGGTTTCCTAAGCTCTAAATCTTTATGGGAGCAGAAAGCTTCCTCTGTTGCTCAGCTTGTAGGTAAGAGTGCTACAGGTACCCCACAACACCTCCAGGGCTCCCCAGTGCATATCCATTAGGAGAAACAGCTCTGCTCTGTTAAAAATTCACAGCCTCAGAATCTCTGGGGAGAGGTTCTACTTTATCCCGTGGGGCTGCTATGAGTTGAAATCAACTCAGTGGCAGATGGTGGTATAGTCTATAACAAGACATTAGTTTATTATAGTCTATTATGGAACCCCGATGGTGCTGTAAGTGGTTCAAACCCACCAGCTGCTCTGGAAGGAGGAAGAGGCTGTCTGCTCCTGCAAAAGTATACAGTCTCAGAAACCCTCGGGAGCAGTTCTGCTTCATCCTTTAGGGTTGCTATGAGTTGGGGCCAACTTAATGACAGTTGGTTAGGTAGTCTATTACAGAATACTACCGGACTGATAACTACAAAGTGGGTGGCTCCAGGCCATCAGCTGCTCTGGGAGGAAGATGAAGCTGTCTGTTCCTAAATTGATTTACAGTCTCAGAAACCCTCAGAACCAATGCAACTCTGTCCTAGAGGTTAGATATGAGTCAAAATCAACTGGAAGTCAGTGGTGGGTACTCTATTGTGTGCAACAGGATTAAAAAAATTAAAAATTGAAATAATGTGAGAATTACGGAAAGGTGACACAGAGACACAAATCAAGTACATACAATTGGAAAAAGGATGCCAATAGACTTGCTTGTCAAAGGGTTGCCACAAACCCTCAATTTGTTAAAAAAAAAAGGCAACCGCTGTGAAGCTCAGTAAAGTGAAGTACAATGAAATGAGGCATGCCTGTGTTGAGTCCCCATTTCTGCTCAACAGTAAACCTCAAATCCTGATCTCCAGCAGTATTTGGGCAGGGGGGGGGTGCTCCCTCGTGGGTGTTCCTGGCAACACTGATGTGAAGCTTTAATCTCATGTAACCAGCTATATCATCCTCCAGCTGTGTTACCAAGCAATCCCAAGGCAACCTTTGGACTGCTTCTGCAGCATTTTATAATGTTGATATTTCTTTGAATCTTACCAGAGTGGAAACTTTTAGACTTGAGCCAGCTGTATTATAGCCTGAATTTCTCCCATTTAAGATATCCAATTTCAGTCAAATGACCTACCACATGAAATATATCAAAGGAAAATCACTATTATAAATATTATGGACCCTTTCACTAGAAGTTGTTGATGAAAACACATTGACCATGAGTCTCTGATATCACTGACTGACATCAAGTCATGATGAGCATGGTTTTGTACCCCCTTCAATATTGTGCCACATTGCTATTCATTTCTGTTAACTCATAGCATCCATGTAAGAAACTCTGGGGGCTGGATTTAAAGAAATGCTTTTAAAATTATTGATTCACATCAGTAAAGGAAAGCCAACATAACCCTCAAACCCCAAACCAAACTCACTGCCATTGAGTCGATGCTGAGTTAGAGCAGCCCTATCAGATGGAGCTGGACTGTGCCTGTGAGTTTCCAAGGCTGACATTCGATATGGGAGTAAAAAGCCCTGTCTTCTTCTAGAGGAGCAGCTGGTGGTTTTGAACTGCTAACCTTGCATTAGCAGCCCAATGCTTAACCCTACATATGAAAAACCCACTGCCATGACATTGATTCTGACCGAAAACCTTTATTGGACTAGACAACCTCATCTTTCTCCCTCTAAACCACAGGTCAGTTTGAACCGCTGACCTCACGGTTAGCAATCCAACACTTAGGTGACAGCAAGCACCAAAAGAGCTCCTTTCGCTACGACAGAGCAGTGATAAAACATAAGGCAAAGGGTTGATCTACACAGCCTTGGCATATTAGGCATTCAACTATGTGCTGAGTGGGCGTATACATGCATATCCTGAGACTCTGATGGAAGTGGGAGACTTATCAAGCTTCTATGCATGGAAGATTTCATACAAATGTATTGAGTCATTTTTGTGACTAGGAACCACAAATAAAAACCTCCACAGGACCAAAGAAATAATCATTTAAAAACTGGATTGAATCTATATTCTGAAGCGTTGTAGAATTAGTAAAGGAAAATGTAATGCTATTTTGAGTTCTAGACCTGCTGTACAAGCCTGCTGGTCCCTCGGTTTTAAAATACTTCCCCAGCATACTAAGATGAGAACTCTTTTCTCACGTTGTTCTTTCCTTTGTTTCTGTAGGAAACAGTGACTTCCAGCCATCCAAGATGACACAACATAGATTGCCAAATTGCATGCCACCCTGCCGTTGCCAAGGAGATAATGTATGTCATTCCTACAAATAACATGTTGCTCATGCCTTCATTTCCTTTATCTAGTTTTTAAGATATTCTTTGCCTGAACTGAATTCAGATAATGATTACCGTAAATGGAGAGAAATATTCTTTTAAAAAATCTGTGGGGGGGGGCTTTGTTTACCCCATTTCCCCCAGGCATTTGATTGCATCACACGCCCTGCGAAAGGTCTGAGCACATTTTCTGCTGATTTGGGGACTAGTGATTCAGCAGCTTTCACTGAAAAAAAAAAAATCATCCTGAATTCTCTCTGCCAGGGTTCTAAGTAAAGGTCCAATTAAATCCACACCTGGCACCAGTACCAGTTTAAAAGGGCCCGCCACACAAGCAGCTGCACTCAGTTATATTTACATGGGAAGAAAGGTGGGGGAGAGCAAGCACGCGAAGGAAGGAAATGAGGGTGGGCAGGAAGACAGAACGTTAGCAAGGACACAGGGCGGAATAGAAGGGAAAGGAAGGTGGTGGATGTTGCAGTTGCTGAGGAATGGATTCTGACTCACTTTGGCACCCCGATTAGTGCCGAACCGAACTACTCTAGGGGTTTGAAGGCTACACCTTTTCGGAAGCCATTTGTCTAGCCTGTCTTCCTAGGGTCCTCTAATTGCCAAACTCTGGCTAGTAGTTAAGGGTTAACCATTTGTGCTGCCAAGGGAATTGAAGAAGGGATGAGGAGACGAAGTAGAAAAGAGGCAAAGATGGAGGGAAGAGAAGGGAAAACTCATGTTTACTGAGCATCTGCAGCACTCCAGATAAACTCCCTGCAGATCTGAAAGTTTGCATGCCTTGGTTGTCATCATCCCCAAAGTAGGAGGCAGCACTTTGGTCTATTTGACTTGCAAGCATGGCTCTTTCCAAATATCTCCAACCAAACCAAATCATTGCCCCTGAGTCAATTCTGATTCCCAGTCACCTCTAGGGCAGAGTAGAGCTCTGTGGGTATTTGAGGTTGCAAAGCTTTTTATTATTGTTATTATTATTAATCATTTTATTGGGGGCTTGTACAGCTCTTATCACAATCCATACATATATCCATTATGTCAAGCACATTTGCACATTTGTTGCCACCATCATTTTCAGAACATTTTCTTTGTACTTGAGCCCTTGGTATCAGCTCCTCATTTTTACCCTTCCTCCCCCACCCTCCCTTCCTCATGAACCCTTGATAATTTATAAATTATTTTTTCATGTCTTACACTGGCTGATGTCTCTCTTCACCCACTTTTCTGTTGTCCGTCCCCCAGGGAGGGGGTTATATGTAGATCATTGTGATCGGTTCCCCTTTTCTCCCCACACCTTCCCCTTCCCCTCTTAGTATTGCTACTCTCAATATTGGTCCTGAGGGTTTTACCTGTGTTTCCAGCTCTTATATATACCCATGTACATACACTGGTCTAGCTGGATTTGTAAGGTAGAATTGGGGTCATGACAGTGGGCAGGGAGGAAGCATAAAGAACCAGAGGAAAGTTGTATGTTTCCATTGAACTATACTGCACCCTGACCGCCTTGTGACCCTTCTGTAAGGGGATGTCCATATCAATACTTTCAAATTTATCCTTCTATACCTTAGTGATTTTCTTTCGTGGTCAATCCTATTTGGGGTTAGTTGAGTTTCTTTCTTCTTTTTTTATTTTTAATAATTTATGGGAGCAGAAAACCACCCTTTCCCCGAGCAAGTGACTGGTAGGTCTAACCTGCTAACATTGTATTTAGTATTTAGTAGCCAACATGCAACCCATTATACCAGCAGGGATGCTTTCCAGATATCTATTGGTACATAATAAGTGACTCCAAAATGTAGTGGTACCCCAAAATACAGCAATTATTTGAAGAGTATCTTTCAAGAAGTTGAAGGTTGTCGTAGTTCAGCTCCATGTATTTCATGTTGTAGCTGGGAAGTGGCTCCAGGTATTTCATGCGGTTGTAGTTGGAAAGTGGTAAGTGGCCTTGCTGCATTTCTCACTCCCATATCTTGCTGTTGGCCGTGCGTGACTTCTCTGGTGCCTGGGTTTCCTCACAGCAAAAGGCAAAAGCTAGATCCCCTTTTATGAAGTCAGACATCAGTAGCATCATTTTCCCCAAGGTCACGGGCCCACCTGGCTAAAGCGGCAAGAATAGACCCCACGTGTTTACGGCAAGAGTGTTAGTGCCTCTCTGTAAGAAGAGCACCTGGGATGGTGGGGGTGGGGGATAGGGGTGGGGCTTTTGTTCAAGCCAGCTTGAAAAATATAATGTGCCACACTGTGGTAGTTACATAATCTGTTGTCAATTTGAGACTTCCGAGTGAAGGGGTGGAGTTTAGCCTGTCAATTGGGTCGCAGCTTGATGACCTCATTTGGAGG
>NW_022111369.1:61102188-61111061 GCF_000313985.2 Echinops telfairi
TTTTCCTCTAATTTACCCCCTTTGTCTATATAAGTGGGAATTCCTTATCAGGAGTGGTTAGTGGATAAGGCCTGCTACATCATCACCACCACCTAACATCATATGCCTCACCCAAGAGGCGCGGTCCCAGCCATCACATTATGGGTGACTTAACTAAATGTTTGACCTGGGTGACCCAGGAATGATGGTATAAATATCCAAAGGCCCTGTACAGAAAAAATAGTTCCCTACCCCTGCCTTAGATGAAGTACAGGCAGACTTGTACTGGGCTCACATATATGAAAATGGTAGCAGCAAGCGAGTCACTATTATAGGGTCTTAAGGAGCCTTGGTAGCACAACTTTTAATCACTTGGATGCTAACTAAAGGTAGGAGGTTCAATCCCAATAGCTGCTCCATAGGAAAAAGATGGGGCAGATTGCTCCCCAAAGTGTTTGCTTTTGGAAACCCTGTACACTTCTACTCTATTCTAGAGGGTCACTATACATTGTAATGGACTCAATAGCAATGGGTTTTTGTTTAGGTTTTACACCACTCACTTGGACCTGTGTTCTTATAATCCTAGTTCTTATAAGCCTACCATCAATGCATGAGATTTCTGACTAATGTCTTTATCTTCTCAGAATTCTTTAAAGGCATTCTAATAATGGACTGAGCTGGACTTAGATCATAAACCCCCAACCAGTTAATCTGAATCAACCATCAGACCTCCATTATAACCTCCAATTGGTGCTCTAATCCTTAAGACAATCACACTCATTTATCTTTTGGGAAACTACCATACTGTTGAAGAATGAAAAATCAATCAGACAGAAAGTAGAATATTATTGACAGAAAGAAACAACACTATGGAGTAAGCACAACCATCAAATTACTATGAGCACTCCAACTCTGAAAGAACATTATGTTGTGCTGGAGCTGCTTGTTGAAAAGCAAGCAATGAATTATGTATTGAAACCCCCATTGCTGAGAGCGTATGACTGTACTCCCTCTAGTTTGCTGACATGTTGGCCTGGAGTAAATGTATAACGTTGATATTTCATGCACTAAGTTTAGGTGGCATTGCTGAGGGATAGATGAGCGCTGGTGGAACAGTGGGCTGAGTGGTAGGCTGCGACCCACCAGATTGCATTTGTGATCCAGCACGGAATCATGGCAGGTGGACAGCATTCCGTGGATGTTAGGCTGTTGACTGCACCGGTGGCCATTTAGACTTCCCCTCCACCCCGAGGGAGAAAAATGAGGCAGCGGCTTTTGTAAAGATTTACTCTCTCAAAAGTCCAAAGGAGCGGTGCTACTAAGGCCTTTAGAGTCGCAATGAGTTAAAATCGACTAGATGGCAGTGGGCTGGTTTCTGTGTGTATGTGTGTTTTCTTTTTTCCCTCAGTGCCATGATTATGCATTGCATTGGATAAATCTGCACAAAACTAACAAACAAACCAATTACTTACTAACTAACTAACTAACTAGCACTACTTACTAACTAACAAACAAAACTAACTAAACAAACAAACAGACTCACATTGATCATAAAACATTGGGTGTAACTGTGAGCATGAGTTTCTGAGGCTGTAAGCTTTTTAGGGAGTAGAAAACCCCATCTTTCTCCTCAGGAGCAGATCATGGTTTCAAACTGCTGACCTTGCTGTTAGCAGCCCAATGTGTAACCACTATACCACCACTTTAAAGTATTGAAAAGCAAGGATGTTACTTTGAGGACTAAGGTGCACTTGACCCATGCCATGATATTTCCCATTTGCCTCAGCTGCAGGTGAGAGCTGGACCCTGAATAGGGAAGACCGAAGACAAATGGAAGCATTTGAAGTATGGTGTTGGCATCAACTACTGAAAGTACCATGGCCTTTCAAGGAACCAGCAAATCGGTCTTGGAAAAGGTAGACACAGAATGGTCTCTAGAAGCAATGATGGCACGACTTCACCTCACAGAATTTGGATGTGTTATCAGGAAAGACCAGTCCCTGGAAAAGGACATCATCTTAAGTAAAGCAAAAAGGAGAAGGCCCTCGACAAGACTGATGGACACATTGACTGAACAATTGCTCACACACGAGAGACATTGTGAAGATGGTGCAGGACCAGACAGTGGTTTGTTCTGATGTACATAGGGTTGCTATGAGCCAGAACTCACTTGATGGCACCTAACAACAACAAAGAGTCCTGGTGGTGCAACAGTTAAACACTTGATCACTAATTAAAAGATCAGCAATAAGAACCCATCTCACCTCTGCAGGAGAACAGACCGGGTAATCTTTTATTGTAAAGATTGGGGCCTAGAACTTTAATGACACCATTGAACTTTGTCATATATAGGATCACTATGAATTTGAATCAACTCAACAGCACATTATAACAACTTAAAAAATAAAACCAAATTCACTACCACTGAGTCAGTTATAACTCATAGTGACCTGATAGTACAAACCAATACTGCCCCTTTAGGTTTTTGTGATGATTCATCAGTATAGGCACAAAATGCCTCATCTTTCTCTCAAGGAAACCTCTTGGTGGTTAGCTCCCCAACAAGGAACCACACCAGCAGGGCTCCAATGACAACAATGATATGCAGTGTTAGTGGAGGTCAATCCAGCAGATGATCATTATGCCAAGCACCAGTCGTGTCCCACCCAGAAGGTTGCACTTGAATATGTACAAGAGCTCTGATGACCCATGGTGGGCTAGGCTGCTGAGCACAGCATGGGCTCTTGAAACACATTAACTACTTCTAGGAAGAAAGATGAAGCTGCTGCTCCCATCAAGATTCAGTCTTGGAGACACTGTATCGTGTTGCTGAATCGGAATCAGCTTGGTGGCAGTGGGTTTGTTTTTCTTCCCAATAAAAGTCCATTTATTCTCCTGTGCACAACCATGCTCAGTCCAACATATATGTACACCCGAGGCCGTCCTCTATTGCAGTTTCACAAAGTAGAACTGAAAAATGGAAGCACTCAGGCAATACACTAGGAGGCTTCAAAAGTTTGTGGGGGGAAATGCCATTATTTTTTCATTCTATTTTTTTCCATGAAATTTTTGAAGCTTCCTTTTATGAGATAGATCCAGGCAAGTGACATGGAAAAAATAGACAGCTTGCTCAGTATTTTTCTTCTCACTTCCACAATTCTAATTTTACTTTCATATTTCAACATCCAAATTTATATATTTCCATCTTTGTTTCCTCCTTAAATATTAAGGCAGTTGGATAACATTCATAGAAGTAAAGCAGTAGCATCTGTCTTATCTTACTTTATAGCATGATTAATTATACTTCACTGAAGAAATAGCCCGGGGGTCACATCTGAGCTCCCAAGAATGTCTACCAAAAAGTTGAGGTCAGACATGCCTCCATCCTCCACCCCTCTTTTACTCTCTCTGACAACAATCACCCTTTTCAAAGCACTGGGTTTGATAATTCATTGCAGTGGACATAGATAACTCACAGATGATGCTCCCAATTATAGGGTTTATTAGGAAGTTAACAGGTTACAATTCGGGTGACAAACACCAAGCAAACAATGATATTGTCAAGGCAGCTTCTGCTGTGCAGAATACACAGGCAGGCCTATCTCTGGCTCTAAGTCACAGGCCTGGCATCTGCCTTGCTCAGGCAATGCCACAAAGCTCTTTTACAGCTGCCAAAAAAATGCACGAAGGGCATGCCACTCGACCAAAGCCTCAACTCAACAGTTTTGTAAGTCAGCAAACCAGTTCCTCAAATAAATGTCCAGAGTCACCCTCCCCTACATAGCAGCCTCTTTCCCCAAGGTGCCTAGCTTTACTTGCTTTGTGGGCTGTGAAATCAACTGCTCTGCGTCATGCCCTGGCTCCTGGTTCTTCAGTAATGCTAATCATGCTGAAGCTCTTCCCTGGATCTAGGAAGGTCAGTGTACAGCGATATTGGGGTCTAACGGACATGATCCATGCCTGGCTCCTTGTTCTGGCAGGTAGAAAGATTCTCCTCTTTCTGATTCTAAATTAGCTGCTGTTAAACCCAGCAGGATGGCACATCCCACCACTTGTCACTCTGTTTGTCACACTGTGATGGCTTATGTGTTGCACTGATGCTAGAAGCTATGTCACCAATATTTCAAATACAGCAAGTTCACCTAAAATGAACAGATTTCAGCGGAGCTTACTGACTAAGAACAGGCTAACAATAAGGGATAGGCGGTCCTCGTCAGAGAAAATAGCCACTGAAACCCTAAGGGTAGTATGGAAACATTACCAGATACTGAAAACCTCGTGAAAAGAAGCAGAACGTTGTCAATGATAGAGTCACTTAAGGAAAAGGACATTCAAAATATGACTGAGGAAGCGCTGCCTTCTAAAAGTAGATGCGACCCTAACGACACAGCTAAATTAAAACCTGTGGGAGCACAGCCTCAGGACCTTGATCTGCCCCAGAAGGACTCAAAATTAGAAGAAACAGTTGCTTGCATCAAATAATAATTGGAACTTGGAATGTATGAAATAAGAATCTAGGAAAATTGGAAGCATCAAAAATGAAATGGAATACATAAAGACCAACCTTCTAGGCATTAGTGATCTGAAATGGACTGCTATTGGCCCTTTTGAATCAGAAAATCATATGGTTTCCTATGTCAGGAAAGATGGATTCAAGAGGAACGGCATCATCATTCATCCTCGCAAAAGGACATTTCAAGCTGTATCTTGAAGGATATCTATTCGCTTACAAGAAAATACAGTCAATGAAATATTATTCAAATTTGTGCACAAACCACTAAAGCTAGTAGCACAGAAATTGAAGAGGTCAGTTAGAAATTGATCAAACATGCAATCAAGATGTAATGATAATTTTTGGTGATTGAAAATCGAAAGTTGGAAACAAAAACCAAAGAGCAGTAGTTGGAAAATAAGATCTTGGTGATAGAAATGAAGCTGGAGAATGCATAATACAGTGTTGCAAGACTTGTTCATTGCAAATAAATTTGCATGTGTACCTCTCCAGATGGAATACACAGAAGTAAAATTAACTGTATCTGTGGGAAGAGAAGATAGAGAGGCTCGATATCAGCAGCTAAATCCAGGCCAGGGTCCAACTGTGGAAAAGATTACCAATTGCTCATTTATAATTTCACAAGGTTTTCAGTATCTGGTTGAAGAAAAGTAAATAATTCACCAAGAGCCAATCTACAACATTGAATATATCCCATTTGAATTTCAACAAGATGTCAAGAACATATTTGATGCATTGAACACTAATGACAAAAGACCTGATGCGCTGTGGAATGACATCAGTAACATCATACATGAAGAAAACAAAAGGTCATTAAAAAGCCAGGAAAGATGTATGCCCCCCATCCCAGGGGTCGGACACCAGAAAAGTGGATGAAATGAGACAGCAGTCAGTATAAGACATGAAGGAAAAAAGAATAATTTATAAATTATCAAGGGGAGATGTAGGAGGGAGGGTGGGGGAAGGAAGGGGGAAAATGAGGAGCTGATGCCAGGGGCTCAAGTAGATAGAAAATATTTTGAAAAAGATGATGACAACTGATGTATAGATGTGTTTGAACAATAGATATAGGTATGGATTGTGATAAGAGCTGTAAGAGCCCCCCATAAAATTAAAACAATAAAGATACAGGAAAGAAAGAAGAGGTTAAAGTGGATGTCAGAAGAGACTCATAACTTTCTCTTAATCTTAGAGTATCTAAGGAAAATGGAAGAACTGATGAAGTAAAAGAGCTGAACAGAAAATTGCAATGGGCAACTGACAAGACAGAGTAAAATATTATAATGAAATGTGCAAGACTTAAAGTCAGAACACCAAAAAAGGAAGAATACGCTCAGCATACCTTAAGCTAAAGAACTCAAGAAAAAATTCAAGCCTGAAACTTAAAGATTGAAAGATTCTGTGGACAAAATATTGAAAGACGCAGAAAGCAGCTAAAGATGGAAAGAATACAGAGTCCCTAAAAAGACAAAAATACTAGTTGACACTCCACCATTTCAAGAAGTAGAATATGAGCAAGAATCAATGTTACTGAAGGAAGAATTTCAAGGTGCACTGAAAGCATTAGCCAAAAACAAGGCTCCAGGAATTGATGGAATAAGAATTGAAATGTTCCCACAAACTGAAGAAGCACTGGAAGCACTCACTTCTCTATGCCAGGATATTCAGGAGACAGTTTCTTGGCCAACTGACTGAAAGTCCCCCATGTTTGTACTCAGTCCAAAGCAGGTGACCTAACCGAATGCTCAAATTATAAAATTGTACCATTGATATCACATGAAAATAAATCTATTTGAAGATCAGCCAACAACGGTTGCAGTAGTACATGGACAGGGAGCTGACAGAGCCACAGGCCAGATTCAGAAGAGGATGTGGAATAAGACATATCATTGCTGATATTAGATGGATCTTTGATGAAAGCAGAGAATACCAGAGAGATGTTTGCTTGTATTTTATCGACTATGACAAGGCATTCCACGCTTTGAATCATGAGAAACTATGGATAACTTTGAGAAGAATGAGGTTCCCAGAATGCTTCATTGTACTTGTGAATCTTGTACCTGTACAAGATCTTCTACATGGAACTTGTACATGAATCAACGGGCAGTTGTACAAACAGGACAAGAGAATACTGCATGGTTTAAAATCAGGAAAGGTGTGTGACAGCGCTGTATCATCTCACCATACTTGTTGAATCTGTATTCTGAGCACATCGTTAGAAAAGTTGGATTTTTGAAGATGAACATGGCATCAGGATTGGGGGAAGGGCTATGAACAACCTTCAATATGCAGATGACACAGCCTTGCTTGCTGAAAGAGAAGAGGCCTCGCACATTGGCAGATGAAGGTCAAGACTGTAGCCTTCATTGTGGACGACAACTCAATGTAAAGAAAACCAAAACCCTCACAACTGGACCAATAGGTACCATCATGATAAGTGGAGAAAAAATTGAAGTTGTCCAGGATTTCATCTCATTTGGATCCACAATCAATGCCATGAAGTTATTCAAGAGATGAAACAACGCATTACATTAGGTGAATCTGCTGCACAAGACCTCTTTAAAGTGTTGAAATCCAAGGAGGTTATTTTAAGCACTAAGATGTTCCTGAGGAAATCCAGGATATTTCCAATCTCTTCCTATGAGTAGGAAAGTTGGACATTGGATAAGGAAGATCAAAGAAAACTGACTGCATTTGAATAACGGTGCTAGTGAAGAACATTGATTGCCCAAAGCAAACAAATCTGTCTGGGAAGTAGAGCTATATATAGTTATATAGAGCTATATAAAGTCTCCCCATACTTTAATAGCAAATATGGAGAGACTTTGGACATGTACTCAGAAGAGGCCAGTCCTGGAAAAGGACATCCCACTAGGAAAAGTCGAGGGGCAGTGAAAAGAGGAAGAACTGTACAAGAGGAATTGATACAACAGCTGCAGCAATGGGCTCAAACCTAAGAACCATTGTGAGGGTGGTCCCGCATGGGGTGGTGTTTCGTTCTGTTCCCATGGGGTTGCTATAAGTCAGAATGCACTCGAAGTCTCAAGCAAGAGAATGAGCCCTGATGATGAGCCAATATGAGCCCTGTCAACAGTTCCTCACAACTGAATCATATGATCCATTCCGTGTCTCCCTTACCTTCTTACCCGGACTGATCAGGAACACCAAGGCCATTTGGTGGAAGTCTAAAGGGCAATGGTTAGAAGAGCCGTATTAAATAATTCCCTCCGTGGCACTTGCTCAGACCATACAGCACAGTGAAGACAAATGATCCTGTATACTTATGTGTTTTCTTCAATTTACTATCTTGGAACTGAGAAACTTCCTAATGCTCTGATTTCTAATAACCTGGATAGCTAGTCCAATTTAGTGCAACAAAATTACTCTTCAGTAATGAGGAAGTTAATTGTAACCAATAATCATCTCAAAAAGTCCCAGGAGACTTTGAGATCCCCTCCTAATTGTAATTGTAACCTTCAACCCTATTACAGCATGGCCATTATAGTCACACACACACACACACACACACACACACACACACACACACACACAGTGCTATTTGGAAACATTTGATTTAAACACTTTAGCAAATTTTCAGCATTAGAAGAAGATTGCTCTAGACATTTGGTTCACCATTATTGTGACTATGTATTGTTCATGTCCAAACAAGTGCTAAACTGGTGAGGACACGTGGACAGAGGGACAAACACAGGAAGCTGCCGGCACATGAGGACACGGTCAACTTAGCCTTTATGTACTGAGAGAGGGGGAAGTGGGTATTTCCACTTTGCTAGGAATCTGAAGATCATAGAAAAAAATATTCATGTTTTAGCAAAACAGAGTTAAAAAATCTTACATGTTTTATCTCAAGGATGCAGCAAAATAGATCTGTAAAATATGTAAGTCGTCATGAATTTGATAAAATTCATATTAGCACTCGTACTACAAGGAGCATTGGCCATCGCAGTGCAAAAATGAATGATTTATTGAAAGATGATGGATGCCATTCATAAAGAAACACTGTGGGAAAGCATATATAAGAGCAAAAGAAATTAAATATTGAAAGTTGATAAAGGAGGGAGTCATTTTTTTAATTAACACAAAACAAGCAGGATTCACCATGTAAAACTCTCATTCTATTTTTATGAATTGTGAGCGGATACTAAAATAACTTTGTCGGCAGATCAAGTCCCCATCGACCACAATCTATTTCAGTCCTGAAGTATATTCTTGGCCTGTGGATAATAGGTAACCTCCTTGGTGCCATTTTTAGATTAGCCCATTGGCAAACATTAGGCAGAAGCCATGCTAACATTTTTCAGGATCAGCTAAAGCGTTAGCAAAGGAGGCGTCTCGCTTGCAGAAGCAGCGATAGTGAGAC
>NW_022111369.1:61111659-61113189 GCF_000313985.2 Echinops telfairi
GACTCATGGTGACCCCACAAGTACGTCCAAGTAGAACTGTGCTCCATGGAGTTTTCAATGACTAATTGCTCGTAAATAGATTATCCGGTCTTTTTTTGAAGTACCTGAGCATATTAATCCTTTGGACCCAGGGACTGGTAGGCCCCAGAGAGAGCTGCTTCCCGCACCTTCCAATCAGGATGCGCTTAATAGAACTACCCCATCCAAACCTATTCTTAAATGAAAATCAATTACACCTACTGCTTTACACGTATTAAAGAACACTTATTTGTATTCTAGGCAATCAGAGTTGAGCATAGTTTGCATCTCCCATTTAGCAGCCCGTCTAAATTGGGAGACTAGCACAGCCAATAACAGTATACAGACAGTACTTTCTCCGTACGGAAAGATTCTAATGATTTTAAGCCAAGAGAAGAGTTACATAGATTTCCTTCCATTATCCCAGAGTAGTACGTGATCCTCAAAAAGCAAAATACAGTGCAGCGTTGGACTTATGAAGAGTTTTTCCAGGCCATTAATGTCACGTAAGACCTCACATTTCTCTGACTGTCATTATTTTCAGAAAATATATTAGATATAATCCATAGAAATGGTTAATAAATTTTAAGTGACATTGAACAAATATCAGGTCTTGTATATGGCATTTTCTCAAAATTTGTATCATTCAAACCAAGACTTTTGTTGTTTTACCTTGACAACTAAAGTATACCAGAAGTTCATCTTTTGCTCACAATTTACTAAGCCAAAGATGATAATATGCTTATTTTGTTTATGAAAAGTTGATTTCCTGCATGTTGGATACAGAATCCTCACCAACCTTTGCTAAGCTCTCTTTGAAAATGCCAATCCTTAGCAGCCACAAACTTGGCCAAGGAAAAATTGTAAACTGGCAAGTGATTATTATTATTGTTAGATGATTGCATATTAGTCATTATTCATAGGGTCACTGTATACAAGAGAACACAAGGCTTCCAAGTCTTATACCATCCTTACAATTTGTCTTGTTTGAGCCCACTGTTGTAGCTACTGTCAATCTACCTCATCCACGGTCTTCCTCTTTTTTTCACTCATCCTCTCATTTACTAAGCATGACGTTCTTCTCTATAAACTGGTAACGTGTCTGCAGAGGCAGTAAATTAGTTAACATGGCTCTTCTAGCCAAAATCTCCCTAACTGCCACCAAATGATCTTTTGCTGCATGTGTCAGGGTAAGAAGGTGGGATACAATACTAATAAGATTCCCCTGTGGCTAACTGTGACCAGGATTGATTGTGATTGCCATCCCACTGGATATAAAATATCACTACTGGCAAGAGCCAGGAGTAGGGTTTATGCTCTGGACCCTGAGCTCCCTGTGCAGTGAATCTCTGATCCAGAAGACAGTTGTGACGTCAGAGGAGCAGCAGCAAAACCAGGAGTGAAATCATGAGACAGAAGGGTGGACTTCCTAGCAAGATCCCCAGGGAATGATGAGGGTGGACATTGGAGACAGGGCATGGTGCCCCAACAGGTTAGACTGGAAAACACAAG
>NW_022111369.1:61115129-61121000 GCF_000313985.2 Echinops telfairi
TGGTCAAGTTTGGGGGTAACATAGGTGCACGTCTGTAGAGAGGAGGGGATGGAAGACTAACCGCCAGGTGGGGGGGAAGAGAGACTGAGGATGCTCTTGGGATCATTAGGTGGGGAGAGTTTTGAGTGGCATGCATCGGGTGGGCAGAATTGACCTAGGGCATCTGGGGTATCCGGGAACTCAGAACGGGTGCCATAAAGCACCGGGACACTGAATGCTGCAACTTTGGGGCACATGGCATGCTCCAGAAGCTGCATCGGTGAGACCCTTTATGGAAAGCATGAACTTGATGCTACCTCACACACACACACACACACACACACTTGTAACCTGACAACCGAAGCCAGAAAACACATGGTGTCTGCGTAAACAGAAGCCAGCTGTACCAAGAGTGATGCACCCTTGGTTGGTGAACAGACAAGATCTTGCTACATCAACACCCTATATACCCTATTCAGAGATGTATTATTCTGGCAATCTTGTGACAGCTATAGTGTTATATTTTTTTATGCTTTTGTATAATAGGGGTATCTCACATGTGCCTTGCCATTGAGGTCACCCTCTGGAAGCTGGGTTGTTTCTCTGTTTTCCAGTAAATAAAACTCAGGGACATTGACCTAAAGGGAGAGAAAATATAATAAGGACTTGGAGGGAGGGGTGATATAGAGGCATGGGGTAGACAAGAAAAAGATGATGTCAAGAAACCCAGGAAGGAAAAGTATGTCTGCAGATTTATTATGGAAGCAATTGTACAATTATGTTTGACATGATTGAACTATGGAATGATATGACATGTATTAATTCCCAAGTTCCAGCAAATTAAAAAACAAAACAAGCATAGATCCAGGAATGAATTCTGTGATCACACTGAATCCTAGCTGTAACTTAAGAACAATGAGTTCTTACATCATGGCCAAGCTCAATATTCACCTTCATGAAATCATCACTGAAGATGAGGGTGCTACAGCAAAGTGTGGTGAAGAAAGATGGTGCCCGGCTATCAATCAGAATAGTGTCTGGGGTCTTAAAGGCTTGTATTCAAATGAGCAGCCATCTACTGAGGCATCAACTAAGTCCACATAGAAGAAGTACACTAGCTTGTGTGATCCAAAGATGACAATTACAAAATTCAAATATGGTGAAGAGAAAAGTAGCAGAGCCAAAATTATGAGCACACAATTTGTAGAAGGCTATGGAGGAGAAGTGGGAACCCAAAACCCATCTGTAGAGTATCTAGTCAGACCAAGATGTCGGCAGATCCACTCTAGTCACAGGCAAGAGTCTCAATGATTATGCTGGATCAAATTTGATACTTGGCCAGTTGACCTCCCTATAGACCTGACCTGAATATGTTCTGGATGCAAGAATCTCTTGGATGTTCCATGACAGAATTTTCTCTCTTGGCTTCGTGAATGTGGATGGGGGTCTTCACCTTCTCACGCATTATTTGCATTATTGGCTTTATACTAATGCCATCTTATCCTACCACCTTAGTGCAATTTGTTTTTCATTGTCTTCTGTTGGGTTTTTTAGCTGTGAAGCACAGGAAAAGTGGATGTACAATGGTAATAACTGTTCTAGGGATACAAGGTGTCCTAGGGAATTCAGGGTGGGGATGGGTGATAGGGAGGGAAAGGGGACTGTGCGTAAACAATTAAGGCTGGAGGGGGAAGGAGCACTAGAATTGATCATGATTACACAACTCATTTTAAAGGTGATTTAGCCATGGGGAGTGGGGATGGGGTGGGGAATGCTCTAAGATAGATGTGGTCCTGAGTGCACAATTCCCAGTGATCTGATTGAATGATTGAACTATTCAATTGTAAGAAATGCAAATTGTGTGACAATAAAACTGTTGAGGGGAAAAAAGAACATTGTGTCCGCATTCTGTATGGGCATTGCTATTAATTATAAAATCTAGATAGAATAGTAAAGAGAATACAATGTTCAAGGCACAGCAGACAACATCTTGCCACCTTGCTACTTGATGGAGCATTCTGGCTGTACTTCTTCCAAGGCAGGTTGGATCACTCTGCTGGCAGAACATGCTATTCTCCATGTTCTTCACCAGCACCATAATCCATCCATGCTTCTTTGCTCTTCCTTCTCATGGCCCCACGTTCATACGCACATGAGTCCATTGAAAATACCATGGCTTGGGTCAGATGCACCTCAGTTCTCAAGGTGACGTCTTTACTCTTTCAAACTTTGAAAAGATCTTTTGAAGCAGAATTAGCCATTGCAATATGATATGATTTAGTGATTGCTGCTCCCATGGGGAAAGTGGAAGGGTCCTTGTTTCCCCCATATTCCTCCTCCCTTTGTCTAATGGAATTTTACTTTTAAGGGGGATCTTGATAACCTCATTAATCTGACAAAGCCAAGAAAACATCTTAGGAAGGCAAAAACAGAATGTGCTCACAAATAAGTTATTTACCACTCCTGTCCCCACATCTCCTCCTTGACTTTGAATCCCCTACTAATTGTCCTGGTGTGGGTTCAGATTCATGGCAAACCTACAGTTTTCCCAAGTAGAATTGTGCTCCATAAGGTTGTCAGTGGCTGATTTATCAGAAATTTCTAAGCATATCTTAATAAGTACTCAAATATACAGCCTTTCAGGTAAGCAGTGTGTTCACTGTTCATACCACTTGAAGATTCCCTGTGTCTCTGAAGGACACCGTTGTCTATGATTATGGAGACTACAACTATTTTTAATAAACAATTGCTTCAGCCAGTCAGAAAGGGAGAGAGAGAAAGAAAGAGACAGCACATGAGACTAGAGAGAATAAAGAAGTTCCTATGACCCTCATCCATATGTAAACAATATGGGTTATAAAAATTGAAGTCAAATTTCAAGAGAGAAAATGTGAGAAAACACAGAGTGCTACAACATTACTATGTAAGAGGAAGGTGAAAATATAAGACCCCCCAATTTCAAAAAAAACCCAACAACACTCAAAAAGAGATTGGTAAAACATGTGGTATGGGAATCCAGCAAAGAAGGTAGGTAGGGTGGGAACTACAAATTAAAAAAACCAGAAACTTAAAAAAAAAGTATTTTATTCCATCTACCCCCACCCGCCCCCGCCCTTGTAATCTGAGTGAAAAGTGCCCTGGTCTTAAACTGTTAGAAAATTGACCAAAATATACAATAATTCTATTTCAGTAAAATGAAATTAAATAAGTCATTCCCAAACTGATGTTTCTCGAAACTTCTACATCATCTGAGGCTGAATGAAAAGCTGGGGATTTTAATGATGTATGTAATACTGTGTGAAAATTAGCCCCTCAAAATAGCAAAAGAGAAAAAAAATAGCACAAGAGAAATGCGGCAGCTTAGCCAAATAAACCAGAAGGAAGGAATAATCTTGTTCAGTTAGCTTAAAGAACTGGCTGGAGAATGTAGCTAAATATTGGAGGAATTTATTTTAGTTGGCTGTGCATTTCTGAAGCTGGATATTTGTTTCACTTTATAAAGAAGCCACGGCACACTTGCGTAATGGACAAAAAGGGGGAAAAGATCACTACATTAAACAAATGAAGCACCGCTGACAATATGTCATGATAAAATCTCCCCATGCAAATGTAAGGTCCAGCCATATCAGTGATCGCTGGCAACTGTGTGGAGATCTCTGCTTGCATTCAGAATGAAATCAATCCATAGATTGATCTTTTTTTTTTTTTTTTTACATTTTATTAGGGGCTCATACAACTGTTATCCCAATCCATACACACATCAATTGTGTAAAGCGCATTTGTACATCGTTTCTCAAAACATTTTCTCTCCATTTAAACCCCCGACATTAAGTCCTAATTTTCCCCCCCATAGATTGATCTTAAGCAACTGTTATGTACTTAGAAAATTTGTGCCAAATGTGCCAGAAAGGAGAATAAAATTTTTAGTCATAAGGCACTAGTTTATTAATTATATGACAATTCTTGAATGACCTGTAAGCTAGTCTATAAATCTCATAAATCAACTAGTGATATTTACTCTAATAAGCTGCTACTAGCCTTCATTTGATGACAGCTATTGAAATATAGCTCCACTATCAGGATGGATACTTGTCCCTCCTAAAACTTAACACCCTTCTTTAAAAGGTCCCTTGCTCACAGAAGAATTGTTACTCTTAATTATCTTATGTTATTAAGTTATGACTCCTGGACGTATTATGAATTCAATTCACACAAAAATCTCTTTAAATGTCTTTAAAGTTTCCTCCATTATCTTCAAAATAGAATTTTCCTGAACATATAAGTAAATAACTACTGTTAATGGACAACCTGATGCATCCATAGATTACTTTAAACTAAAACTGTTTTTAATATTTAAATGACTTATAAAAGGAATCATTCTGGCTAGGTCTCTGTGGCTTGTTGTAGAGACGACATTAATCAATTGGAAATGATCAGTCTTGGCAAAATTCACAAATATTACATTCGAAGATAGAAATTTAAGAGAGTATTATTAAATTTCCATGACTTTGAATTCTATGTAAATTAAACTACTAAGGTTTGTTTATGGACACTTAAAAGTATGTCTTACATTACAACAAGGTTAATATTAAAACAACGTTCAGGAAAACGGGGACTGGCAACAGGAGTGTGTTTGTGACAGTGGCCATCACAGAAAGTCAGTAGTGGTGATGATGGGCTGTACTTGAGAGACAAAATCTGTGGCTGTTGACAACATAGCTTGGAACCACACTGCCTGGTTCTGTTACTACAAACTGTTTGACTTTGGGTGAATCACTTATACTTCATTGTTCCTCAATTTCCTCATTTGTAAAACAGGATGAGGACAGAGTAGGATTGCTATGCAAAACACAACATCTAATAGGTGTGAAATCCTTAGAATAGTCCCTGGGATGTGATAAGTAAGCAATAAAGAATAGGATGTCCTCATCGCTGTTGCAGTATATGAGTTTTGCTATATAACTATACCTGCTGCCATGGGCTCTTCACGATTATACTGCATGGAGTACCATCTGCCTCTCAGTTTCTGAGACTTAACAGGAGCAGACAACATCATCTTCCTCCCACAGTGTGGCTGATGGGTTAAAACTGCTGACCTCGTGGTTAAAGGTCCAATGCATACTCATCGTGCACCATTAGGACTGAATATAAAACAAGTGTAATCCTTTAAAAGCCATCTTACTTACCGAGCACAGGATGAACCATTGTCGGGCTCAGCAGCTTTGGACATGCCAGGCATGCTGAAGTAAGCACACGGTACAGCGTGTAACGGAAATCCACATGAGAGTGAACAGAGAGTGGATGGGTTTATATTAACCGAGACTTTAAATTTGAAGAGTATTTAGAATCATCTTGCCCAAAGTTGTCATCTAATAGGTGGAGATATTAAAACCTCAGTATTAGGCTGTGTGATCAAAATTCCAGAGTAGAACAGAGACTAGAGAGAAAATCTTTTAATGTCCATCTTCAAGCACTTTAGGTAAAATGGAGCCAAACAGGGCTCAAAATCCAAGTTCTACCATTTACCCAACATGAGATATAGGCAACCAACTGAACACCTCACTAAGCTTCCTCAAATATAAGATTTTGTGTATGATAACAGCTCATCTGGGAACTTATCGTGGAGATTAGGAACAGCACATGTAAAGCAACTAGCAGAATGGATAGCACACGGTAGATAGCTCTATAATGATGTCTATAATGATAATAACATGCTACTTCTCCCAATTCGATTTTCTATAGAATTCTATTTGTAATTTTCACATGCAATGCATTAAGTATAAGGATAAATTTATGATTGATGTATATAATATATATATTGTTGCCCATATATGCCACCTCCCCACATCATATACTGATTTATACTAGGTTGGCAGGATGCCTGTTTCCTTC
>NW_022111369.1:61121118-61142039 GCF_000313985.2 Echinops telfairi
GGAATACCAGCCTAAATCCCCAGTTCTGATCCTAATGCTAGCATTGTTCTTTCAATGCGATGGTATCACTAATATTTGCCAAAATGCATCCTTTATGGATTGAGTAAACTAATGAAATGGACGTCTTCTCTTTTCTCTTTGCGTGATATTCATTGACGTGTCAGGTTTTGCATTTTATAGGTTCATCTGAAGTCTCAGTCTAACTCTCTGTTATAATTTATACCTTCGATACCCTGGACAGCAGTTGGCACACTTACCACCATTTAATTGTTCCCACTCTCTTCATGACCACAGCAGTGGACTCAAACGTGACACATATTGTGAGGCTGGCCCAGGAGCGGGCATTGCATCTTTCTGTTGTGTGTTGGCACTGGGTGACGGCGCCTAACAGCAATATCTTCATAGCTATGAAACCAGTGAACATAATATCTCTGGTACTTTCCCACTTCATAGGCACACCATAAAAACGACTGTGTCCATACATTTAACAGATGAAGAGTCACGTTGTGTAACTGAGAACTAGATCTGTGTTTAAATAGAAAAGCTAGAGTGGGAGTGGAGACTAAGTCTGTACGGCTCAATGTGTACTTGAATTATTCCAAAGCCAATAGTCAGACCACATGATTGTTAGGTTCTGTCGCATCAGTTCCAACTCACAGCAACCCTGTGTGCAACAGAACAAAACACATCAAACTACGCCAAATGCCTTCTTTTTGTCTTCTTCAGGGCCTTGCCTGTTACCTGATGTGTGGTAAATTCGAGCTGACCGACTAGCTGTGATATGCTATCATGTCTTAGCAATGTGAATCAGTGCGTGGAGAGACACCAAAATGATCAGATAAAAACATGGCTGGAGATGAAACATAATTCTGATGTTCTTGACACTGAAATCATACAGTTTAATAATTGTGCGATTAAGCACTCACTCATTACTGAGAGAGCAGGGCTAACTACAGAGCTTTCCGTGCTGCGAAAGGTAAGACTTTGGGGAAGTACTTGTTTATGTAAGATTTGAAATATGTCGTTGAACTACTGTCAACGACATACCGAGATAGGAAGTCAAATGACAGCACTACTCCATGTCCTTTCTCAATCTACCAGGCGAAGAAATTTTCAACTAAGAAATGGGAAAAATAGGGACACGTAAAAAAATAAGCTTTCGTATGTTAGCTTAAACTATTTAAAGAACAACAGTCCTCTAAGAGGAGTTTTCACGATGATTGAAAAGAAAATCTGAAACTGACTAGATTTGTATACCCAGTAGGTCCAGAATGAAACTTGATGTTACCAAGACCCGGGAAAGCATGGTGTTTGACACCACTGCCACTCACAGTCACTGATGCCTGGGTAAGAGATAGGACTAAAATCATCACAGGACAACAAACTCCCATTTCCTCCCAAGGCACGAGTTGCCCTTGTACATTTGCTGTGGGCTTTGTACCGCTTTGTTCTTTACAAAGTTCTCTGCTGCTGTCCGCTAGCTAATTCCAACCTCTGACAAGCCTGTTTCAAGTGGAGCAAAACAAGTGTCAGCTGTCCTTGTCTGTCCACAGGATAGCTCAATACTGAACAATTGAACTCAGTACTGCCTGATGCTCACAGTTACTTCTGGTAGGGAAGAATTCTACAGAAAAGAAAACTGGTTTTGAAAAATTATGATCAATAGGTTGCCTTTCAGAGGCCCCTGATTCCCTATGTCTGATTCTTAGGGTTGGTACATTATAATCCATCAATAAACAATTGTAATGATTGAGCACTGTACTATATGGTATATGGGAACATAACAAGAAGCTGTGATTAATTGTATTGAGCTCAGTACAAACCATATGTAGCAATCATATAAACCAATTCAAAAATACGGTCAGAGAGTATCCAGTAACACATCAGGTGATGCGTACTTTTACGTGCTGAATATGGTGGTGGTGGTGCCCTTGAGTGATTCTGACTCACAGGGGCCCTGGGCACAGAATAGAGCACTGCCGATCCTATGCGATCCTCACAATTGTTCGACTGTCTGAGTCCATTATAACTGCTGTGTCAATCCAACTAATTGCGGGCCTTCCTCGTTTTGCGTTGCCCCTCCACCTTATCAAGCGTGATGTCCGTCTAATGTGTAATCACACCGCGTGGGCTGTCAGGTTATTGTTAGTCCTAGTCAGGTCGATTCTGATTCAAGGCAGCCCTGAGCTCGAGCCAAACTGCTCCTGAGGGCTTCCCAGGCTGTGACATTTCAGAAGCGGGTCACTAGACCTGTCTCAGACACCTCTGGGTGAGTTTGAGCCACTCACCTTTTGGTTAGTAGTGGAGGCTTGATCGTTGCCCTACCCATGAACCACTGACTGGCCATAATAACTACACACTTTTACTATAAATGAGCTATTGCTATGTATTGAATACAAAAACACAGCACTAGAAAGCCAAAAAGGAACAGCACGCTCACACATTTTAAACTGAACAAACTGGAAAAAAATTGAAGCCTCCAATCGCAATATTGAAATATTCTATGAGCAAAATATTGAATGATGCAGGAAGCATCAAAAGAAGGTGGAAAGAATAGACAGAGTCACTGTCCCAAAATGAACTTGTCGACATTATAGGATTTCAAAAGAAGCATATAGGAAGGATGAATGGTACTGACGGCCCAAGTTCAAGCTGTACTGAGAACATTAGCCAAAAGTGGCTCCAGGAATTGATGGAATACCAATTGAAAAGATTCAGCAGCTTATGACTCACTGGAAGCACCCACTAATCTTTGTCAAGAAATCTGGAAGATAGCTATGTGGCCAACTGACTGGAAGAGATCCATATTGGTACCCATTCCTAAGAAAGGTGACCCAACAGAATACTCAAAGTATGGAACAATATCATTGATAACATGTGCAAGTAAAACGTCACTGAAGATCACCCAACAATATGTGCAAGAGCACATTGGCATGAAGAAGTCACGGAAAAAGGGACATCATTGTTGATGTCAGACGGATCTTGGCTGAAAGCAGAGAATACCAGAAAGATGCTTGCTTGCATTCTCTTGACTCTGCCAAGATACTTGACTGTGTGGATCATAACAAACTATGGATAACGTTGAGAAGAATGGCAATTCAGAACACTTCATTGTGCATATTTGGAATGTGTACTTGGATCAAGGGGGGGTTGTGCAAACAGAACAAAGGAATACTGCATGGCTTGAAATTGGGAATGGTATGGTATCCTCTCACCGTACTTGTTCCATCCGTACGCAGAGCAAATCCTCGGAGAAGCAGGATTACATGAAGAAGAATGTGTCACGAGGGTTTCAGGAAGGCTTATCAACAACCTGCGATATGCTGGTGACACAAATTTGCTTGCTGAAAGAGAGAAGGACCTGACTACTTGCTGATGCAGATCAAGGACTGCAGTCTTCAGTGTGGCTTGCAACTGCACTAAAAGAAGATCACACTCCTCACAACTGGAACAATAGGGAGCATCAGGATAAAAGGAGCAAAGGTTTGAAGTTGCTGAGGATTTTGTCTTGCTTGGATCCATAGTCAATGCTCATGAAAGCAACAGTCAAAAGATTAGAATACAGGGTGCACAGGTAACGCTGGTGCCCATGACCTCTTCAGAGTCCTGAAAAGCAAGGATATTACGTTGAGGACCAAGATATGCCTGACCCAAACTATAATACTTTTATGGCCTTATATGCCTGTGAAAGTTGGACATTGAATAATGAAGGCTGAAAAAGAATAGATGGATCTGAATTGTGATGATGGGGAAGAATATTAAAATACTATGGACTGCTAAAAGGACAAACACATCCGTCTTGAAAGAAGTATGGCCAGAATGTACCTTAGAAGCTAAAATAATGAGACTTTGTCTTAGATACTTTGGAAATGTTGTCAGGAAAGACCAGCCCCTAGAGAAGGACATCATGTTTGGTAAAGTAGAGGAGCAGTGTACAAGAGGAAGGCCTTCAAGGAGGTGGATTGACTCGGTGGCTGCCACTCTTGACTTATTCATAAGAACAACTGTGAGGATGATGGCACAGGAGTGGACATCGTTTTGTTCTGTTGTTCCATCCATCGCTATGAGATGGAACTGATTTGATGGCACTTAGCACTAACATTCAAACAGCTACCCATCCCCACCCACAGGCACACCTGAGCACAAAGACACACATTCTAAAGTCTAGGCTTTATATGATGTTATTGTGAGGAGCTATGGAGTTGGTTCCCACCCATAACGACATTAGGGACAATGGAAAGAAATTGCCTGGGCCTGTGACATCTCACAATTGTTCTTAGGTTTGAATCCAGTTTTGCAGCCACTATATCAATCCATCTCATTTAGAGCCTTTCTATTCTTCATTGTCCCTCCATTTTGCCAAACATGTTGTCGTTCTTGAGGGACCAGTCTTTACTGATACCACATTCAAATTAAGACTGAAAGAGTGGACATGTCCACTGCATGTGAAGTCTCACCATGCTTGCTGCTAAGGAGCATTCTGGCTGTGCTTTTTCAAAGACAGATATGTTTGATTCTTTTTGCAGTCCATGGTACCCTCCATATTCTTTGCTAGCACCTCAATTCAACGTCATCAATTCTTCATCACACTCTCTTATTCAACGTCCAACTCTCACAGGCAGAGGAGGCTATTGAAAACACCCTGGCTTTGAGTCAGGTGCTCCTTGGTCCTAACGTGATAGCCTTGTTCTTCAACACTTTTAAAGGGATCTTGTGCAGCAGATTTACCCAATACAATGAGTCATTTGATCTCTTAACTTCTGCTTCCATGAGAATTTAATCGTGTATCGAAGCAAGATAAAATCCTTGGCAATTTACCCAGTGTAGGATGGAGTTTATGAGAACAAGGTCTGAACTGAGAAACTGCTGAATTGAGGACTGGACTTGGGACTTTCTAGTTGTATTCTTGAACATATCACTTAACCACTGTTAATCTCAATTTCTTCATCTATAAAGTAGTCATTATATGTTGGAATTGAAGTAATACATGTAAAGTATATTGCCCAGGACTGGATATAATAGCTCAATAAGTGTTAGTGGTTACCATTACACTTCATTGAGTTTATTTTTGTTTCCTTTTTGTTCCCACAAGATACAGCTCACTTCCATCCAGTCAATTCTGACTCACTGTGAGAACGTACCCTGTGGTTTTCTGAGGTTGTGACTCTTTACATGAATAGAAAGCCTCATCTTTCACCCTAAGAGCATCTGGTGGATTTAAACTGCTGACTTGTGACTTTGCCCAACACATAATCCACTATGCCTCCAGAACTTCTTGCAAACACTGGAACATATATTTCTAAGTGACATAAAAAATCATTATATTAGTAGACCTTCCCTTTTATTCATTTTTACTCTATAATTATCTGTTTTTTAGACTACTGTTTTAAATCTCCTTACTCTGTGAATCTCAGAGTACGGGAGGGAAGGGAGGGAGATCACCGCATATACTGGAAGGACAAAATCAGAGGCAGTATCAAGGCACTGATGGAAAGGAACGAAACGAGCTACTTTACCTTGGACAATGTCCAAAGAGGTACCAAACTGGCGATAGCTGCTCTGAGATTCTGCCAATCAGCCTTTCTCCTGCCCTCTGGAATATTATATAAACTATAAGCTTCCCAGTTCCCAAAGAATAAACATGGTCCTTTCAAGACCGCCAAGCTATTAGCAGTCCATATGTCACCTGTGGTGAAAATTCATCAAGCCATTAGTGAGCTTACCCAAAGGCCTATTACACTCCCAAATGTCCTGTCATCTCTGAAGGAATTTCCAAATGAAGATTTCCAGACCCATTTTAAGCTGAGGCCTTATTACTGGAAAAGGTAAATAAATAGCCACACAAGATAGAATGCAGATGTGAACAAACACATTTAATCTTTCTGATTAGAATCTCTTCTATAATGCCAAGTTTTACATGAATCATAGAATATGTCTTTGAAGTAATACCTATATTTTAAATACTGCCCATAAATGCTCTTCCTTCTTCTTTAACTTCTTATTTTTCTATCTCCCTCAATTTTCATTTGTTCTCAATGCTGAGCTTACACTGAAGCCATCCAATAACAACTGCCACTCCGCGGCCAGCTGCATTCTGGCGAGGGTCTGAAGTCAAGCAGGATGGGTGGACCAACCCGTTAATCACTGTCTTTGGAACACAGCTATCTTTCCACTGCTAGAGCTCTAAGTTATCTCATATGCATACACACACAGGACAGAGGACATGAAGCGCATGATGCATATTTTGACCAGATTTACCTGAAAGTCCTTTGCAACCCTTAAATGCTATGATTTTATGCCCTGGACAAGCACACTTCACTTCTAACTGTGGCTATGCTATCTGCACACGGCATGTGGCCTTTGCTGACAAGCGGAATTACTGAATCAGAGTGGGATTAGTCAATTGGATGTGTTCAACCAAATGACAGCAATTGCTATAGTCAAGAGACCTGTTTCTGGAAGCAAATGAAAGATGATCAGTTTGAGTTCCATCTTTGGATAGTCTTCAAAATGGTGTGTTCTGTTTAAGTGGTAGTTTCAAGTATTGGTAATATTCCATTACAACACTAGTTCAAAGTGACAGGAGATGGATCATTTTGCAAAAAGGAAAAGAATTCATATCAAACTGTTATACACACAAGAGAATGTTTGTCTCCAAGTCTGAAATCTTTGGGCTAAGAGATCCTTCCGATATACATATATATTTGGTTAGAAAAACAAAAGTCAAAACACATTGTGTAAAAACATAAAATTAACCACTCGCAAGCATACAAACATGATCTATAGCTTTCAATGTATATGAGGAAAGAAAGGTGAGATAGTTTATTGTGCCAGCCTGGCCTATAAACACAAGTGGGATTAACTGAAGGGCAGAGAGATAAATGGCTTGGTGAGCCTCGCCTTTCTTGTCATTCGCTCTTTGATCATCGGACCAATGTGCGGCTGCCTTGCTTGTTCTGTGCCTCAATTTAAAGGCTACACTATCTGTGGGATGCCTAGCCTGCGGACTGTGTCGCTGTAAGTTGAGGTCCCTTTAAGACATCTCTGGAGCTGGGGACTGGCAGTTGGTGACCTGCCTACATAGCCTAGCTCTCTCTATAAATAGAGGAAGATCTGGCAGCAGACTGGACTTGAAAGACTGCTAGTCTCTCACAACTCTCTCTCACAGGAGTGAGTTGCCTTGAGCCATTTGTAGTGTTTTATAATTTAACTGTTTATTTCTTGTATTATATATTTATCTGTAAATGATTTAACAGTTCATTTCTTGTTATATATCTAAATATCTTTATAAATAAACATATTAAATTAGCAGCAATTTGGTTTTATCTCTCTAGAGAACCCTGTCTAACACAAAAGGGTAAGGAAAACATTAGCAATATAAAATATGTATTAGCATCTTGTATTTAGAATTAATATAGAATATAGAATAAGATAATATAAAAATATTTAGAATTAATGCTAAAGAATTAAAATCAGACCAAATAGAATTCAAGAGAAAAATTATGTTTAAAAAATTCATTGTATAGTGAAATATATAACCCAATATGAAAATACAACAGCTGTATCTTTATAAGTTGAAAGTTATAACATAAAAATGTACTAAGTAGTTAAAATGTAACAAAACAAAACAACAAATTTGTGGGGAAATTTTCAGATCATTTTTGGACTTCTGAAAATCAAGGAGGTAAAAGGTGACTTATAAAAACACTGAGCTATTATTACACATAAAATTGACTTAAATCAAATTTAACTTATTTCAAACGATCACCAAAGATGTACAAGCTGTTGGCAAAGCTCCGGGAACAGTGCAAATATCAGTGTCAAGCAAAACTTTATAAGTAACATTTTTCTGACCCCAACACAACTGCATATTAAACACTAAGTAAGTGAAAAGTAATAATAAAAATCTAACTTGAGAATTTTAATATGTGCCACATAATTCATAGAACACGGAGAAGAGAGTAACATAGTTATAAAAGATTTAGCAAATAATCATGGTTATGCTGTTACAGATAAAAGTTATGAGTTCTGGCCAAAATTTTAGGCAATAGACATCTCTTTGCAATAAAGTACTTTATTATTAAGTCTTAAAAAGTTAAAACCAACCAATAGCAATTAAATTTAAGAAGCTAAAAAAAGAGTATTAAAATTTATTCCCAGGAAAAATATAAACTACAAGTCAAAATATAAACTACAAAACTAGAAACAGTAAATTTACTCAGTCACTCAATGCAAGTGGACCAGTAAATCAAACCAAACTTTCTGTGATTCCAACTCATAGATAGGACAGGGTAGAACTGTCCCTGTGGGTTCCTGAGACTGTCACTCTTTACAGAAGTAGAAAGCCCCGTGGTTCTCCCGCGGAGCGGCCTGTGGTTTTGAACTGCTGACTGTGCACTCAGCACCTCACTTCATAATCGCTTTGCCACCATGGCTCTTTCTGCACACAAAGCAAAGAAATAGACTGAAAGGCACAGAGGACATAAATTCACTTATGGAAATGCTAAAGGTAACCTCTGTATGTTTTATCAAACTGAAGAAAGTCTGTTCTAATAATTTCAACATCTTGATGAAATGGATGCTCTTATTGAAAACTATGAGCTATGCAAATATACTTAGTGAAAACCAATCATTTTCTACCAACTCACAAGCTTTTCTTAGACAGCCTGCCTCCAGAGGCCTGCAGGGGAAGATTTATGGGAGTCCACTATTACTCTGACCAGGAGCACAACCCACAGCCGGGACTTTCGTGACCAGCGCTAATGTGAATCCCATCCCAGCCACCGGTCCAGAGCGCCTCCCCCTTTCAGTGCCTTCCCACTCTCGTCACACTCTCTCAATCAACAAAACATCTATCTTAAAATTTCTTTTATTGCCTGTCTGTGACACATATGCACACACACACACACACACACACACAAATGTAAGCTCTGCATGGCAAAGATATCTGTCTTTTTTGGGGGGTGGGGTGGGGGGTGAGGGGCAGCGATGAAGTTAGGAGGTTAGGAGTGGGAGGAGGGGAAGACATACTATTTATTATACTTTTCATTCCCAGCCATTAAACAAGGTCTGGAATAGAGTTAGCATTAACTACCCATTTGTTAAATACGGGAATGTGGGAGGAAATCAGGGGTCATGTCCAGAGTGGTTGATTCTTTTTTACCACGACTTCTGTACATAGACACCAGGGATCTGAGTTTGCCAATTATGGCAGCAACGATTGGTTTTGTGTAAGTGACTATGGATTGCAGAAAGACGTGTAATGGATTGAGATGGAGAAAGAGATGGAGAAGGTGGAGGGGAAAACGATGAGAGAGGGAGAAAAAATAGAAACAGAGCGAGATGGAGAGAGACTGCCTGTTTACTTTTCCCTTCCTGATACTTTTCTTGCAGTTGAAATCTATGAAGAAAGAGGCAACGTTGAAATTTTGTGTTTGTACTTAAAATCACAGTATGCCAAGTGTACCACTGACGTGGTGAATGTAAAATGCCAAAGGGAAAAACTGTCATCTAGTCAATTCTAATCATAACAACCCTATAGGACAGGGTAAAATTGCCCATGTATTTCTTCCGGGGTAGTTCAGTGGCTATGCGTTGGGGCATGGGCTGCAAGATTGGCAGTTTGAAACCATCGGTGGTTCTGTGGGAGAAAGGGGGCTTTCTGCTCCTGTAGTCTCTGCAACGCTACAACTTTGTTCTATAGGGTCACTAGGAGTCAGCATGGATTCGATGGCAATGAGTTTGATATTGTTTAGTTTCACACTTTATGGGAGTAGAACTTTCCCCTGCAGACAGGCTGGTGGTTTCAAACAGCTAACTTCACAGTTAACAGCCCAGCGTGTAACCCACACCACCAGGACTCCTGATGTCAACTACCGTTGCTCTGATCTGGCTTTCTGCTTCCTCATCGTTCCGTTCTGTCTCTTTATGGTGGGGATTTTCAGACCCAGTATATCTTCTATGGGCCTTCTTATTCCTTTATTTAGTCAGTAATGTAAGAGCAGAGGCCTCACCTAATCCACAGGGTAAGTCGGAAATCAACATTGACTTTTTCCAATGAACACTGCTAAAATGTCTTTCCAACTTACTCAAAGGCTCCCATCATCTCCTTTTAAGACTAAACAGAATATTTTGCCCGTTTTGGGTAAACACTTTTAATTCTGAAAGTCACTTTCAAAGCACTAGCTCCATTTCCATTTATCTCATTCCGTGCTATTTAATTGTTAAGCCATTAATTGTACCTGCAGACACCAGGAATCTGAATGGACCCAACAACAACCAGAAATGAAAATAATTAGTTTAGAGGTTTAGATACATAATTGTTTTTTAATATTTTCTCAGAACCTGAAATGACTTATTGCCGTGAACACGAAGTTGAACTCTTACACTGATAGAGATTAAATCAAATACCTGCAGAGAGGCTTCTGGATGCTTTCCTCTCAGCACTGGAAGAGCTGCAATTTCCTGGAGAGGTTTCGATGTCTTCCTTTTGGCTTTCTCCATTTGAATATTGGTGAAATAGTTGACAGCAGCAAACTCAATGAGGGCCGAAAATACAAAAGCAAAGCAAACAGCTATGAACCAATCCATGGCAGTGGCATAGGACACTTTGGGCAAAGAATGTCTTGCACTGATGCTCAGTGTAGTCATGGTGAGGACAGTGGTTATTCCTTCAAAGCAAAAAAGCAAAGAGACAAAACACCTTATCATTATTTCTACATAAAAACCAATCAAAGAAACATAAGTTTACAAGTGGTACAAGTGTTAGGAGTCAACAAAGTTTGCAATGGCTCCAAAAGTAAAGAGGAACTCTTGGATGGGAGGATGCACATCCTCCTGGTTCAGAGACATTAGCACATGCTTTAGAGTGACAAACAGATGGGGGTTCAGATACAGGCTCTTCAAGTCATTGGCTCTATGTGACTAGGACTAATCAGGGAAAACTCCCTGGAAAGATATTCATTTGGAGTCTACTTATTGGACAGGCTGTAAAAAGTGTGCCAGGAACCTGTTATATGGTGGGTGGATATTAGTATCTCAGCCAACATACCAGAGGAACTCATCATACCCAGCAAGCTGAAGGGATTTCATTGAAGCCGCGATTCTCCAAAGGTCGCGGCAGGGTGGGAGCGTGGAATCTCTGGACTAGGCCTGGCCGATCTGCTACTGAGATTGACTGCCCGAAGAAGAGCACTTATAGACCGTTATACTTCCTTAGTTGTCATATATGTATCTACACACACACATATTAGTTGTGAAGGGTTTTGCTTCACATTAAACAGTAAATGTATATTCCTAGACAAACAGATTTCCAGGATGATTTGTCTTTAAGATGACTGTATGTCTATCAACCATCAGTTTATGACTGGCAGGAAACTATTAGCAGTAAGGACAGCTATTCCTCTTCCATCAATAGGCTTCTGAAGCATAGTCCTCTCAGGCTAGAAGATTCGTCTTTATGGCCAGTAGGAAAATTCTATTGCCACTGGAACTATAGAGAAAGGAATTACTTGAAAATGCTAATATTTGTTGTCCCTGCACCTATGTCTGCCTATCTAATTAGTATTATCTCATTAAGTTTGGGTATTCATTGGGGATTCACCGCATTCATTTAAACACATTTAACATAATGTCTAGTACTGCTCCTAAAACTGACACACCCAGGTGCTTAGGGAAGATGATCGTGATGATGATGATGATGATGATGATGATGATGATGATGATGACGATATCGATGCAAACATCTAAATTGTGATTCCAATCCAAGTCAATTCCCAGCTGAAAAGCAAATAACATATTTTCAACTGTAGCGACGAGTCCCATGCAACAATAAAGAAATCATAATATAGTGTATTTAGGAGGAAAGGACATTGCATTACTTAAGTCCACACCTTGAACCATTTCTTGGTTCTTCCACCTATATATGCCATATATATATATATGTATGTATGTATATGCAACTGATTGAAAACAGCCTCCTCGGGGGCAGGTATGGGCATTTTATACCTCTTCAGGATTTACCATAAGATTCCATATAGTTCTGGGCACATGAAAAGTATATTATAAAGATAATTATATATATATATATTTCTTTCAGTTCCTCACCAACTCATTTCCTCTGAAATCTAGTCCCCTTTTGAAATTTCCATGTTTTAGAACATTAAACATTGGGGAAATTGGACAGTCCCTGAACTATAGATTTTTAAAAAAACATTCCATCATAAAACATGAGCTATAGAGTATAAGGAAGTAGGGGAACTTGATTATATTCGCTTGAAAATGTGATTTAGCACATGTTTGTCTAAACTATTGTTTAAAATGTGCTTGTCCAGTTAAGTACTATCTTAGTTCTCTAGTGGTGCTACGACAGACATACCACAAATGGATGAATTTCACAATTTATTCTCTCAGTTCATGAAACAAAAAAGTCCAAATTCAAAGCGCTGGCCCCAGGATAAGGCTTTCTGTCTGTCTGTTCTCGGAAATTGGCCTGTCTCTATTCAGATCTGTAGGCCCAGTGTTTCTTACACATCTTCATGTGTCTTGGCTCCATCTTCTCCTAGTTCTAGGAATTTAACAACGCTGATCCCCCGGGTCAAAAGAAGGCACCCTTTCTTGGTAGCAGTAGGCCCCCCTCTCTTGGTTTACTTCCCTCTCCTTTTATCTAGAGTTTTATCTAGGTAAATCTGCTGCATAAGATCTCTTCAGAGCATTGGAAAGCAAGGATGTTCTTTGAAGACTAAGGTGCGCCTGACCCAAGCCATGGTACTTTCAATTGCCTCATAGGCATTTGAAAGTTGGACATGAAATAAAGAAAACTGAAACAGAATCGATGCATTTGGATTGTGGTGCTGGAGAAGAACATCAAAAGTACCATAGACTGCTAAAGGACCACACATCTTTCTTGGGAGAAGTAAGGCCAGAGTGCTCCTTGGAGGCAAGGATGGCAAGACTTCGCCACCCATACTTTGGACTTTTCTTCAGGAGAGGCTAGTCCCTGGAGAAGGGCATCATGGTTGTTAAAGTGCAGGGACAGCAGAAAAAAGGAAAGTCCTCAAGAGATTGATTGACACAGTGCTTAACAGTGGGCTCAGGGGTGGGAATGATGGAGAGGACGGCACAGCGCTGTGTAGTGGTTCTATATGTTGTGCTTAAGTTCCTTATGGATTGAAATGGACTCAATGACAATGAACAACAACAACAACAACCACCTATTGTAGCTTGTAAAATAAAAGATATTGTAGGCCACACCTTAGGAAAATTACCATTACTCAGGATCAGAGCGGCATTGAAATTAGGGATTTTGCATCTCACCCATAATTCTATTATTGGTTTATCAAATCAGATCCCAGCATTTGATGACATCACCACTGATATAGTTAAGGTTTATTGTGCCAACCTGGCTGATAAACACATGTGGGGTTAATTGAAGGGCAGAGAGATAAATGGCTCTGTGAGCCTTGCCTTTCGGATTCTTGGGTCTCTTGCTGTCTGGTGGTCGGACCAGGGTGCATCTGCCTTAGTCAGTTCCCTGCTTCAGCTGGCAAGGCTCACTTCCTGCAAGACATCCCCGAGGAGAAGCCACATGGACCTACCCCGATGCAGCCTTGGATGCTGGAGCAGCACTGTGGAGTCCACTGCCAGCACCGAGATGCTTACACGTTCACTGATTCAACTTTCCTCCTGCAGTCGGTGTCATAGTGTGTTTTGTGAGATGGAGGAGGACTTATGGATTGGTGTCGGACAGTGATGGAACTGTGTGTTTTTGAACTGTGAATTTTTATGAGAGTAGAAAGCCTCATCTTTCTCTCTCCGAGTGGCTGGTGGTTTTGAACTGCTGGCTTTGTGGTTAGCAACCCAACAATTAACCCACTATGCCACTAGAAAGATGAGGCAGTCTACTCCCATAAACATTTACAATCTCAGAAAGCCAAAGGGGCAGTTCTCCTCCACCCTGTAGGGTTATTATGAATGGGAACTGACTTGATGGCAGTGAGTTGAGGATGATTATTAAGAAGATTATCAAGAGCAATAAAATGTCTCAACAACGTTCTTAGATATAGAAGAAATGCAAATTTTCTAATATTATAGAAATTATTTTTAAAGCATTTGAAAATAAAATATGATTCACTGTCACCAGTTTTGACCGAGTGAATTCCAAATCACAATTACAGAGTAGAACTATATGTTCTACAGTATTTTCAACAGCTATGCCCTTTCAGAAAAGGATTACTTAGCCTTCAGGAAAGTGGGTTTTTTTAATATTCTCTTTAGTAGAGCAGGGAATGTAAAACTTGAACTGAACAACCTTTTGAGGACTCATTGAGTGCTTGACTTTGTGCCATCCAGGGGATTCCAAGTATGAAAAGCATCATTTAAATGAGAATGCTACTCATTTAGGAAGCAGCCTTGTCAGAGAGATGAGGCTTACTGCTGGGAGGGGCAGGACAGGAAAAGGAAGAGGAGAGAGGGGAATGGTCAAGTTTGGGGGAGCACAGGTGCAGACCTGTTGGTGGGATCGGAGGGAGGGCTGACCTCCAGGTGTGGGGAGAGGGGACTGAGGATGCTTTTGTGGACACTAGGTGGGGAGTGTCTTTAGTGGTATGCAACAGGTGGGCAACATTGAACTTGGGCGCATCTGGGGGTATCCTGGGAAACCAGGTGGGGTGCCATGGAATTCTGGGACACTGAATCCTGGATCTTCAGGGCACACAGCATGCTCCAGAGGCTGCATCAGTGAGACCCCATGTGGGAACTCCACTGGGTGAATTGAACTCTACCTCAGACACACTGGTAACCTGAGGACCTAAGTGGGAAAATACAGGGTGTCTGAGGAAGCAGAAGACAGCTGTGCCATGAGTGGTGTCCTGTTGGTTGGCGGACAAACAAGGTCTGGCTACATCAATACCCTGTATGCTGTATTACGATATCTATTATTCTGGTAATCATTTTGTTATATTTTGTTTATGACTGTTCATATTAGGATATATCTCAGAGGTGCTATGCCATTGGGGGTCACCCTCTTGAAGTTGGGTTATTTATTTTTCTGTTTTGGGTAAATGAAGGTTTGATGAGTCTCTAGTGACAGCAAATAGAACACGGGTTTCAGAGGAAGGAAGCAGAGGGGAGTGGGGGAGATAAAAGGGAAACATTGTCAAGCAGTCCAGGAAGAAAAAGTATGTTTGGAGACTAATTATGGAACCAATCATACAATTCTGCTTGATGTGATTGAACTATGGAATGATATTCCATATGTATTAACTTCCAAGTAACAGCAAATATTTTTTAAAAAGAAAAAGAAAAAAAAAAGCACAGATTCAGAAATGGGTCCTGGGCTTACACTAAATGCTAGCTCCAACTTAAGAACAATTCATTCTTACATCATCAAGCTGCCTGATACTCACCCAGGACGGGAACACAGAAGATACAGGTGCTATAGCAAAAGGTGGTGAAGCATTTAGATGGTGTCCAGCTTTCAGATAAAATAGCATCTTGGGTTAAAGGCTTGTCTCCAAATAAGCAGCCATCTAAGTGAGATGTCGACTAAGAGGTCAGCATGGAAGAAGCACACCATCATCGGTCACCAAAAGTTTAAAACCGATATAATCCGAAGTCAAAGGAGGGGTTAGTATCAGAGTTTACGTGAGCATCTCAAGTGCAGTTTGTGAAGGATCACAGTGGGAGCCCAAGTTTCATTTGTAGAACTAAATAGGAAATAAGCCTCCGGAGAACCCCCTTCCCCACTATCTAAAATTGAGGGATGGGAGGAAAGTGACTACTAAACAGAGTGCTTGGGAGAGAGCAGTATGGAAGATCAAAGGCACAAATCTGACATGAACAGTTAAAACATTGTCAGTAGATACCCCCTAGGTTGTAGGCTGGACCTAATCTCGTTTACAGATTTTCTGTATTTTTGGTTTGTACTCTTTGGCTTTCGTTCTTATTAGGGTACTTATTAGGGTACATCTCAGAGGTGTTCACCCTCCTGATGTCGTGTTCTATCTATGCTTTTCTGGTTTTCGGTATATGAAACCCAGGATTGATGAACTTTTAGGGACAGCAAGTTGAACAAAGGTTTCAAGGGGAGGGGGTGCAGTGGTGGTGGGGGAGTAAAAGGGAAAGGATGTCAAGGAGTCCATGTAGAAAAAGAATGTGTGGAAACTGATTGTGGTAACAATTGTACAATTCTACTTTACGTGACTGAACAATTGTACAACTCTATTTTATGTGAATGATACATATATATATAGTATTAAATCCAATGAATAAAAAAAGACTCAGAAAATTCTACAAAAGCCATAATATGATCATTGCAAAGGAAACCAAAACACAGGTATAAACAACTTAATGCACCTCGTGTTGGTTTGATATGTATTTTTTTCATAATGGAAAGATTTATCCTGAGGACCAGACGTCGTGATCTTCATCTTCTATTATAATAGGAAAAACATTTCCTTATAACTCCATGTAAGCAGAAAAGCATTGTAATCATTGAGTCAAGAATCCAAAAATTACTTTCTGATGAAAACAATGCAGGACATAAAGAGGAGTAAGGCACCAGGTTCACCGAGACATTACACACATTACAGGAAATCACTGGACATGGGGCTACTTTCCATTCGTCCTTCATTGCTTTGCATCAGCTTGAATTTAAAGTCTGTAGAAAAGCCTTCCAGATATTATGGCTCCAGACAGCATGATGATGGTTGGGAAAACAGGAAAGGAGCTGGCATAAACAGCTGAGTGTGTGAACTCTGCCATCTTTTCGAAATATTGGAAAGTTCTCCTTGCTTTCAGTTTCAACTTGGAGAAAAGCACTAGCCTGCTGGGGCGGGATCTATACACACGCCTTTTGGTAGAGTAGTCTGATGAAATGTGCACCAATGGAACACCAAGCAGATGCCAAAACTTGAAGCTAAGTAAGAATTCAGACTTCTTCCTCTGTTTCTAGGAAGGCAGGACATCTGTGGCAAATTCATAAATAGCTCTACTCTAAAACATTTCAATAACCATAAATCTTTTCCCTTGTTTAAATATTAATCACAGTAGCTACATTTAGAAAGCTGAATATGTAGCCCATTGGCTGGCCAGGATCTGGAGAGGACAAGTAAGAATAGGCTAAGACTGTACACAAGAGCGAAATGTTGGCTGACCTACCCCCAGAAAATGAAATAGTAATGACTTAGATCTGCCAGCTGGCATTTACTCACACTTAATGTTTTGCTTACTGTAGTAATTAGGAGACTTAAAGGCATATAGCTTCGGAAATAGAGGCCTTGAGAGATAATTTAGCCTACTCTTTGCTTTTTCTATGTTGTGTATTAGTGATAACTCTTACCTAGCAAAATTCTCTCCTTAAAAGTGACGGAGTGAAAACTAATGAGTGAAGAAAAAATCTAGACCAGAATTTATTTTCATTTAAATTCCCTATGAAACAGATCGCTAGTACCCCCAATATACTAAAATTTAGGCAGCTCCTTCCTAGAGCTTCCAGTGTTTTCCAAGTACAGATGACTGCCTCTTGGGTCTTCAAAGATTTTGTTACTACTAGGCCTAATTTCCTTGGTCAATCAAAGCCAATATTCTGGCTACAGAGCACAAGACCAGAGAAAATACCATATCCAAATAGCAAAAGGTCCCCCTCAAGTATCTTCAGCACACATCCATACACTCATACTTAGCAACACTCAAATTGCCCACAAGCCCTCCCTCCTCACAACCCTTGTGGGGACAGAGGGGCAGAATAGAAATGGTGCAGACCTCAACATCAGAGTTTGTCTTAGAACCATCACTAACAAGCATGAGACTGCTTACAAGTTTCTTTATGACTCTAAAGCATTTTCTTTATCTATAAGAATGAACAATGCCTAACTTAATGGGTTACCGTGGAAAGTAAGAGTGGGCCTATGGATTCTGATAAGAGTTGTATGAGCCCCAATAAAATGATTTAAAAAAAAGAAAACAACACAACAACAACAAAAAGCCAATGACAAACACACACACACCATAACAACAACAAAAGAGAAAAGCTTGTAGTTCATTCAAGGACTGTTTGTTGGCCTTTAGGAGTGTTTTATAGTCGAGTCTAATAGGGTGCCAAGATCTGACCTCAAAGTTTATTTTTGGTATTTCCTGGGGACTCTGTTGCTCTGTTCCCTTTGCTGTTCTGTTACATACCCTGAGTATTTTGCATCGGTGTGGCGGGATCAGGTCAGGCACAATTGCCACACTGTGTCTCCCGTATTGTACCCTGTAGAGCTGTGGGTCAGTGAGGGATGTCTTGTCTCATAGTGGGGTCAGCCATATGGTCTTCTCTGTGGATTGGCTGATTTGAGCAGGAATATGGCCGTCAAAGTTTAGTGGGCCAGGCTGTGCTCCACTCTCTCTTCTTCCCCCTTCATTTGCTCCCATGTGCTCTGATCAGACATGTCCCTCTCCCTGAGCTGTAGCTTCAATGCTGTCCTCTGAGATAAATTTTTCGGGGGAAGACCCTATATCTTTTGATAGCTGGAGAATGGGAGATTTTGACACTACAAACCGACATTCAGCTGAAGTCCAGAGCGCATGAACGGCTTTGGAACTTACTTGCAGAGGGAAAGTACCCAAACAGGAGAAAATGTGCTACCTCCTTGACTGCCTTAATCGGCTCTACTTATTTATGTGAGCCAGCCTTTTCCCACATAAAGATCACTAAATCCAAGTACCATTCCACCATGACTGATGATCATTTGGAAGTGTGCTTGAGGCTGGCTGTCAACAGGTATTGTCCGGACTATGCATCCCTGGCTCATTCCACTCAGGGCAAGTCATCAGAGTAAACTCAGGTAATGACAAAAAGTGTACACAATTAATTGTGTTGTGTTGTGCAATATGGACTCATGTGGTTATGCAAGTTACATAAACATACATTGTGCATATAAAGAATTCTCAATGCATTTATGAATAAATGTAATAAATTTAAAAAAGAGTGGGCCTAATAAATTATGGCAAATCTTATTATTATTGTATTATATTACAATTATGGCTAATAGAGGATACCAGAGAGATGTTTAGGAAGTCATTTGAACAAAACTAGGGAATACTGAATGGCTTAAAATCAAGGAAGGAGTCCGGTCTTCAGAACACAGTGGCTACAGCCACAGGCTCAAACATAACAGTAATTGTGAGGCTGGTGCAGGAGCAGGCAGCGCCTCGTACTGTTGTGCACAGTGTCACTGTGAGTTGGAACCAACTTGTCAGTCCCGAACAGCAATACACCAGTATTATTACGACCTGCTGCCAACTTGGGGCCCCGCCTCATGGTGACTCCATGCGTGTCAAAGTAGGTCTGTGCTCCACAACATTTCTAATAACGGATTTTTCAGAAGTAGATAACCAGTTCTTTCTTCTGAGAAGCCTCTGAACGGGTTAGCACCTGAGTGCATTAACCATTCACACCTCCCAGTCCTACTCCTTTATTACCCAAGGCTACTGAATTTATTTTGTTTGGATATGAAATGGAGGGGGCTAGGGCAGTTGTGATCAGAGCTACGACTCACCATACCATTAGAACTCATTATGTGGGGGACAATTATTCTTATTATTTGGATAGTGGCTGCCATTTGGGAAAACAATCAGGAATACATTTTAAAGTTGCTAGTAAAAATCATAAAACACACTGGACATTCACATTCGAAGACCAAGCAGTGATTCTCAAATTGGATCATCTTGGTGGAATGCTGTAATAGCAAATAACACTTAAGTAGTATTTATTATGTGAGAGGCATTGCTTTAAGTGTTTAATCCAAATTAACCAATTTAATCCTCATAATCATGAGATAGTAGGTGCCACTATTCATCCTGTTTTTACAAATCAAAAAACTGAAGCAGAAGTAGCTCACTGGAGGGCTAACCTTGTAAGAGGTGATCCCGGGTTGTGGGGGGCGGGGTGTACAACCTAAGCTAGCTGACTCCAGAGTCTGCACTTAATCAGAGATGGGTTACAATTTGCTATCCTGGATGGTGTTCAGGGCCATACCAGAAAGATAATAATATAAATACAAGAGAATTTTTTAAAGTATATAGTCTAATAGAAGCATAATTTTTTAAATTGTTCATGATGTTTTCTAAAACACTGCTATTATTTGTAGTAGAGATAGTTAAGGGACTTTGATTTGATGCCAGTCCCCCTCCACCCACCCCCCAATCAAGTCACACTTAATATGTGAGAAAGGACCCAAGGAATAATCATTAAATTAGGTACCTGCGAAGCAACATTTTTGGGCTGTGTCTGGTAGTCGACACTAAAAAGACATATATGTATGTTCTTTAAAAATAAGAAACAAAGTATTAGCATAAGTCTCCCTTTTGTTTGAAAAGTGTAGAAGGTAAGCCATACCTAGAAAGTGCCCCATGAACCTTTTCACAAGTACTGAGATGTAGAACACTTTGTATCTCTTCAAATTCTTTCTAATCTCAGATGTAGGAGCCCTGCTGGCGCAGTGGTCCAGCACTCACTCACTGCTAACACAAGGTCAGCCCTTTGAACTCACCAGCGGGTTCCTGAAAGAAAAAGCCTGCCACCTGCTCCTATAACGATTCCAGCTTCACACTCAACTCCAAACGCACTGCCACCAAGTTGCTTCCAACTCCAAGCGAGCCCATAGCGTGGAGTAGCACTGTCCCCCAGGGTGAACAAGGTCACAGAGAAAAAGGTGTGGCAGTCTGCTTCTGTGAAGGTTTACAGCCTCCAAAACATTAGGGAAACAGTTCTACTCTTTCCTCTGGGGTCACTATGAATTGCAATTTACTCAATAGCACACCAAGTCTATGATGCGGAGATTGAGCATCACAGTTTTATCAATGGAGCAAAATAGACCGAGGTTTTAATCCAAGCTTAGATTTGTTATCTCATTCAGTGTTTCTTTTTTTTTTTTTTAAAC
>NW_022111369.1:61143747-61148704 GCF_000313985.2 Echinops telfairi
AAAAAAATGATGAACATAAGGAAGAAATGGGTAGCGGGGGCACGGGGCGCTAACCCACCCAAGGGGAGGGTATTGTTTATATCTCCACAGGAAAAGAGGGACAAAACTTCAACCCAGTGCTCCGAGGTGTGAAGACATCATTCAGTATTTCTGATAGCTAAACTTTACTAAACATTTGCAATGTGCAGTTGTTCTTTGATTTCATCCTCACAAAGCAATCCAACGGGTGGTGCCATTATAGCGTCTCACTGCTTTGCTGAGAATGGCATCCTGCTTCCAACACTGAGCCTTCTTTGAGAGTTTGCACAGTGGGATGTGCTTACCTTCTTGGGGAAGAGAGGGCTTCATGGAAGAAGCAGCCCCATACGCAGCTCTATTATGGGCACCAAGACATCACTGCATATGAGTGGTTACTAACAGAGTGGGGAGGTAGGATTAGAAACATCAGAATTTGGGGAGAGCATCCACTTCCCCTTGTCCCTTCTCACCAGCCTCACTTCAGTGGTGGTGTGGTAAGAAGCAGCATAGTAAGGCTTTGATCCAACTAAATAAAGAAACCAAACCAGGCAACTCTGGTGACAACTGCCGCCACTCTGCAGCAGTTCCGTCATTTGCCCCCTCATCCCACCACTGAACACTTTGGCTACCCATGATGCCCTGCAGAGAGAATTCTGATATTAAATATGGTAACTCATCTCACTATTGAAAAGTGAAACTGACATGGAAGATTGACAACCATTTGAAAAACTTAGAACTCACGTGTTGCAGGCTTGATAAGGTTTAAAACACAATATATAGGATGCCACTAAAAATAAAAAAGTATCTAGAATATAGCACAAGTAAACTAAATCTATAAGACTGTCCACTTCAATGCATTCCATCATTTGCATAAGTTCCTCTTTATTAAAAGCCAAATTATTCTGAGGCTTTCAGATTCATCCAGCCATGACTTTTATTTGTTTTATTTTAAGCTCCCAGTGCATTTCATTTTAACACCTAGCTATAATTTTAATTCAATTACGCAGTATTAAGATAGGAGAACAAGAATATCACAAAAAGTGAAATTATCTCCAGAGTCACACCTTGTCCTCCTATGTCTCCTTGTCAACAAGGGAGATTTGAAGGGGCCTCAAGAGAACGGGATGAAGTCCCCAATTACGCTCAGATCTCATTATTTTGTATTCACCAGAGCAAAATGAAAGCTTACATGATTCTGTATGCAGGGGAGCCTGACGGATGATGCCTTGAGGCTTTCTTAGAAACAAATCCTAAGAAGAGTTGCCATGAATCATGATCAACATGTAATGTGGATGAAAACACCCCAGAAATGAATTGCAATTACCAAATACAGTCCTCGCTGGAACGGATTCCTTATTTATCCAGAAGGAAACTTGAGAAAGAATCACTGTCATAATGCATGGAATGTAAGTCTGAATCATAAAATAACCCATCTTCCGTCTGAGGTGGAAATAAACCGTCATAACAATATATTCACCTACAAATAAAACATGAGGAAAATGTGTTATGGGTTCTGCAGGCAAACTTTCAACAGCATCATAATCATATATTACAGACTGAAAATCAGTATTCAGGGCAAGGAAATTATCTTTGGTACATAACAACTCAACATTGAGGAATATGTAGTTTCCTAACTAGGAGGGAAATGACATTGAAGATCATTTGACCAAAAAACACTTTCTATGTAGTGACTTAGAAATTTAATAAACTGGGCTATCACTTAAAAAAATATCTTGCAGTATTTTTTTTTGTTGTTTTAAAGTCTAATATTGCTGAAGCAATTAGCCTTCATTTATTTTTAACCATTTTTTGAGAGTAGATCTTAAACCTTGAACCCAAGGGAGGGTGTTATATATTCCTTTATGTTATACATGTCTGCTTGTATTTTCTTCATCTACATAAACATTTAAAAATGTAACTCTTCTCTAAAGCCAAGTCTCTCCTTAAGCCAGTGTGCATGTCAGTAGAACACACACACACCAGCTTAAGGAGAGGCGTGGCTTCCAGGATTTTTATTAGCATTCGAGCCAGATGCCTCAAAAAACACCAAAGTGTGAAACAAACGATAAGAGTTCTGGATGACAAGAAAGTCTAACGCTCTACTTGAGGACCCGTGAAGAAAGGCATTGACGAAGCCATGACGGCATTCCGAGGAGCCCGGGGCGTGGTGGTCGTGCGTTGGGCAGTTCTCTCCTGTGTCCTGATGGCAGTGAGCATGGTTTGGTTTGGGATTAAATTTAAGGTGAGCACCAGCAGAGAAGTATAAACTACTGTTATCAGTTTGCTCAATGGTAGTGAGTTTGGTTTGGGGAGCTGAATCTTATTCAGACCGAAACCAAGAATAGGTGCTTTCGATCCTCCCAGGGCTGTTTTAAACCCACTTGAAAATCAAAGCAGGAAAGTCATTGACGGAAAAAAAAAAGTTTTTCCCCACTAATGTGTGCATGTGATGGCTGTACTGAGAACAAGCAATGCTTAGCCTTAATTAGCATTAATTATGATAAAAACTGTTTCTTTCCATTCACATCTCATTTACAAAAACAGAACAAGAAATCTCAAGAATAATTATCCATCACTCTGTGACAACTTTAAGGCATATCTTGATATATTTTATAATTATCCTTTAGAGTTTTTGCCTTTTCTCTTAAAAAAAAATCCAGACAAGAACAATGAAATTAGGCAAGGTTTAAAAAAACGACTCTGAGAAAACACACTCACACACACACACACACAATTCCAAGGTTAAAAAATAAACAACAAAAAACCAGTAGTGGAACTTCCTCCGTCTTCATTTCTTTGTTTAAAACTGTCTTAATATATTTGATTACTGACTTTTGTTCCTGAATAAGAGGAACAACTCACATTTCATTTTGAACTAAAATAAGATTATAATTATAAATAAATCTTGAATTGTGATGTATGCATCAACTCTGTTTCTGAACATTTCTTGCGACTCCTCTGAAAACACCGGATATTTCAATGAAGAAGTAGGATGAAGCTCTGTCATTAACATCAAGCAGGGGGTTAAGCATCTCACCCGTAATTGATTTGATAGTTTCACTTGATACTGTTTGCCCTATCAAGTCATACTGAACCAAGCTGGAAGACTCCTTCGGAACTTCGACTGATTTCTCAGGACCTTTGGTCCAGGTGTAGATCATCTCACTCTTTGGATATGCATCTGCAAGAGAGCACAGAATAAGGTAATGTAGCTGCTCCCTTTTCTTCAATATTTGAGAGTAGTCAACATGCTCACGAAAAGATAGGATCCATGAAAACAATGACCATTATGATTTTTGCAAACATGTTTAAGATTTAGAAAATTCAGAAATGGAATAAATAGTCTCGCAGCTTGGAAATGTTCCTTTTTATACCCGAGGATGGAAGGAGGGAAGACAAACAGCAAAGCAACTACAAGGCTACAGATGTTGCATACACTTGGAATCATCCTCAAACTAGTAGGGTATGTTGTTGAGAACCAGAACGACAACCCTTCCAAGAATACAGTCAAACTGCTACTTTTCCCATTCTAACGCACTTCCAGGACCTGACCAATGATTTCTTCTGTCTTAATGCAGCCCCGCCATTTAGAACTATACCAGATGCCACTTATAATAAAACAACAAAAACAAAAACAAATCCTAGTGTTGGGAGAGCTCTCCAGGGGTCACCTCTTCCAGATGGTGCCTCTGGGCAATACCCACACTGTTTGGGAACCATGCAGCAGTGACAACTGGCTCTATGGTTTGTAAAGCCCTCCAGGGAATATAATTACACAACCAGTTCCACTACCTCTAAACTCTTACAATCTTACAATCGGGACATTTTCTCTTCCATCTCCAACAAATCCCTCCCAGCGGCAATTTAAGCCCATTTTCTATTATTCGCTGTTCAGTGGAAATGGAGACCAGCTGCTTGCCTACCAAGTCGACCCAGAATAGATAGCTTGGCTCACACACAAATCAGTTCAAAAAGAACCAAAATGAATTGTGTACCACCTCCTGTAAACTTTCCTAAAATGACTGAAGCACAGGGGGTCCTCGCGAAATTGTTTTACCCTACAAAAAGAGTCCACAGCTAGGAAGGCTTTCTTTTTAAGTGACCTTGCAGAAAAAATAAAAGAAACAAAACCATGAAGCTAGTGTTATTCAGCAACCCACAGTCATGTGCAGTGTTTACCTCCAGAACTATACGAGGCAACGTCTGCGTGCATTTCAAGTCACCGTATACATGATCTTTTAAATCAGGCATTTCTCACTTGACTAGACTAGCCTTTTGCTTCTCCTGTTTGTCTGTTTGTCTGTTTTGTTGTTTCTTTCTCATTGCTCTGAATTGTAAACATAGCTAAATGGTGTGTTTCTCTTTCCAGAATAATTGGAATCCTTATATGCTGAGTACTATATTCCCCCTTTAAAAATTCCCAGTCCCCAAACATCAGCTTCCTAGGTGTACTTTCTTTATTTTCTACAAATCCTCATTAAGCATCTACTGTGCTCTCACCCCACGATGAAGAAGACAACATGGGAGCATTTGATGGGGTGGGTGTGGGGACAAATTCCTCTAGATGAGGCTACCTGGGGTAAAGCTTACATTATTACAACAGAAATGGATTTTAATTAATTCCTAATGAAACCTCCTTTTTGTTTGTGCGTCTTTCTGTTTTTAACTCCTCTCGTAATCACTGGTCATAAAGCAATGAATCGTCACTTCTAGTTAGCCCACTGACTAGTGGGACTTGACAGGTTCTAAAAAGAACGATGACTGCCAATGCTCATTAAGTTAAGCAATGAGCAACGATAACAGCAGGCCACGGTTTCAAAATCAGTGCAACTCGGAGTCTGAAGCAATAGTAAAAGCCACAATCTATTTTTGGTAAATTCTGATTGCACTGCATTGAATGTTTGAGGCAGACATCAGAAGAGCAATCACATTTTGCTGC
>NW_022111369.1:61148859-61161631 GCF_000313985.2 Echinops telfairi
TTCCTCTACTATCATCCTATTCTAAGTTACCATCTCCTTTTCCTAAACAGCACCACAGTTCCCACACTTGTCTCCATGCCCCCTTGAGGCTCACTACAATTCACTCTCCATTGTAAAGGCCGGAGTGACACTAAAACATGCCAATCAAAGCATGCCACATTCCCCTTGTAAACCTCCCATTGGCTTCTATAGCATGAGAATAAAAATGACAACTCCCTGACATACTCTCTAAGGCACTATATGATCTGGCCTTGCCCACAACTCTGCAATTTCCATGCTCCAGAACTTTTACACTAAAAGGCTGCTCATGTTATTTATACCAACCTAGGTCATGTCAGCAAGCCCTCAACCTTCTTTGGCCTTTTTCAAGTCTGTTATAAATGTCTCTGCTTATGAGAGAAACAAAATCATAAAACACACAAAAAATCCTAATCTTCTATTACAGCAAGCACTAGCACATAGAGTTTAGAGGTCCCTAGATTTTATTGCTGGCCACCAATCTATTCAGTAATGTGAATCCGTCAATACCATAGGTTTAAAGAGGATTCACTTTGGTGGAGAAAGGCTCTGTTTTCACTTCCATATCTTAAAATATTAGTCAATAACCCATCTTCTAACATTCAAACCATGGACAGTAGTTGTTAATTGACAATGATAAATCACTTTCATATATAAATATCATTGTGTATGAACTGGTCATAAATTCTGAAAGTATTTTATTTTAACTTACAACTCCCAAATTTCAAAGGACAGGCATGGCCATCCATGGGGAAATCCACCAGTTTCATTGGACACTCTGCGCTGATGGTGAGTCTATGAGGAAAGAGTTCAGTGGCAGAAAATTAGCCTTCTTTCTTTCTTTGCATACATTTGAAATGAACTTGCTTATCACTAAAGACAATCCCTAAAGACGCCAAGTCCAATTCAGTGTTATTTTCCCTCTTTTCTTAGCCACTTAGACCAATATTGAGGTCCCAGGTGGTGAGGAATCTGGAGGGGCTGTATTTCTTCCTTTTTTTTTTTTAAGAAGCATATTCTATGTAGTTACACAGCCCATTTCAACAAATAAACAGTAATAACATCCTACTTAAACCTCATAAATGTGGTTCTCTTTCTTTTCTTTTTTCCCCCTCCTCCCGTCCTTCGTCCCTCCCTCTATAACTTCCTACCCTCCCCCCTCCTGTTCCATTCCTGGCCTGGCCTCCTCGTAGTCTTGAAAGTCTTATCTTTTCGTGCAGCCTTTCGTCAAAAAGAGTTCTATAGATCCTTGAAAATGGAAAGAAAAGAAGAAAAGGTTTACCTCATTGTGTATAAAATAGTGCCATTTCTCATAATTCTAAAAAGCTTATTGGGAGCTGTCATATTATGCGAGACAGATTTCTTTCCATTCCTGAAGAAAGTATCAGGGGTCCATACTTTTGTTACCATCATATTGTTCAATCTCAAAATCTCAATGGGACCGTCGTATTTGAGCCTTTTGTCAATCCATGTCTGTCTGAAGAAGACATCCATCGTGTATTCCTCGGGAAAAGAGTTGGCAGTAGACTCAAAACACAGAAAAACATCAATGTGCACAGAAAAGCCATTAAACGTTGCCTTCCTTTCCAGTCATAAATAGACGCCCTCAAATAAAGTAAAATTAATAGGGCATAAGTTATTTTAAATCAATAGAGAAGCAAGATTTTCAGCAATTAAAGCATATTATGTCCATCTTGATACCATAATCGACTACATTTTTCAGATAAATAAATTATCATACATATCAGTCATTCAAGAATAATTACTATAATTTAATAAAATTGCCAACAGCCAGTAATTACAGTTGTACTTTAATTTAGATTAGGTAGCGAGTTATAACAAAATGAGTTAATGTGCAACAAGTATTATTGCATAATTAATCATAAAATATAAGGCATTTCCTTAAGACAAAATATAATCTATAAAAGATCAAAGGTTCTTGTTCACAAACGTCTCATATTAAATTTAGTCAAAAAACCCAAGGATGTTAAGTCACTAGAAGCTTAGAGTCAAAAGAAAATAAAACTGCCTATTTGTCACGTAAACTAAATGTATTTAGAATAAGAAGGCAGAATTGAGTGAATGAATTTATGCTGACCTATTGGTTGGTATTCTAAGCTCATTGAGCATCAAAGAAATGGAAGACGCAAGAGATAGCGAAAGAGAAGAAGTATGAAACTGGGTGAACATGAAGTGTTCAACTACAAGTCTCCTGTTGTTGTTAGGTGCTGTTAAGTTACTTCTTACTCAGGATGACCCTGTGTACAACACAACAACACATCGCTGGGTCCTGTGCCATCCTCACAGCTATTCTTATCCTTGAAGAAGGAAGAGACTGTCCACTTCAGAAGAATCAGCTACTGAAAACTCTATATATAGCATCAAAACAAGTGTCCTAGAATTTAATTTCATACCCAAACTAATTAAAGTCTCTCATTTCCTCTACCTCAATAGATTTCTCAAGAAAAACAAAAACAAACAAACAAAACCTATACTCACATTTGTGCCTTGGGGATTAGTAATAAGAACATTCTTTTCATTATTGGGAGTGACTCCAAACCAAAAAACATGCCAAGTTGGAGCTGAAGCATAAATACAGGGTCTTACATTTTAGAAATCTTCTGCATTTAATTACACTATTTCCTGACTCCTTAGCTTTGTGGAAATGACAACAAAATAAACATTAATTGCTTTCTTTTCTGTATGTTTTCATCAAACCTCAAAACTTGGGTTAAATTTCCCAAATACCTACCATTTCAACATCAGAAACAGGTCCAAAGCTGGTAACATATATGTCAGTTTTGACTTCTGTAACAGGACCTAGTAGGTGTGAAGTAAATAAGTGTGAAAAAATAATTACCAATTTTACAGGCTAGGTGGGTGAGATAATTAAAGAGTAAATACAGATGTGATATATTATGTTTTTATAAGCGCCTTATCCTTCAGTGAGATAATGCATCTCTACAAAAATAATGCAAACAAAGAACAGCAAAACTAGGAAACATTGTTTACCTGTAATCAAAAAGAAAGTCCAATTACTTACCAGGAACCTGGTTTCTTCAGAGACAAGTCATTCCTGGACACTGTTACCACAGACAGTGCCAAGGCACACAATTTTTCGCCTTTGAGGGATTATACAGTTCATCATCAGATGGAATTTTAGTAAAGAGAGCTATTAGGAGGAGGGAAGGTGAGCGGACTGCAAGGTCAGTTGGCAAAACATAATTCACAGAGATATAATGTTCTACAGCCTATTTTGATAAGTAGCAACTTACCAGAAAAGTAAAAGCCTTGTGAATTATTATCTAAGGCACAACTACTGGTCTCTCCCTCTCTGGAGAGAAGAAGAGTGAAGAAACCCACAACACATGGAGATAATGAGTCCAATGGAGTCAGGACGATAGGAACGTCAATCTCCAGACCCTGCGACCAGAAAGAACAGGTGTCTTTTAGAAGAACTCAGTCTCTGTTAGAAGAACTTTGAAAGAGATTGTATTAGAAGGTCCTGGACAGAGTGGGAGAAAAATGGGGAGCAAAATTCAAAATCAGAAGAAAAGAACCAGACCGATTTGTCTCACAGAGACCTCTTGAGACGGCCCTGGTGATTCGTCAGGCTGGGAAATGACTTATCGCACGGCTCAGTTTTCAGCCAGACAATTAAAAACAAAAACAAACCCAAACAACCCACTGCCGTGGAGTGGGTGCTGACTCATCCTGACCCTGGAGCACTGGGTGGAACAAGCCTGTGGGTTTTCAAGACTGGAACTGTTGAAGAGAGTGGAAAACTCAACTCCCGGAGGTTTCGATCTTGCAGACCTCGCCCCAGCTGCTAACCACTGTGCCTCCAGGGCTCCCCCACCAAACAATAACCCAGATCTTAGAACACTCCACAATTCAAGATAAAAACCTAGTGTTCACTTAAGGGCAACATTCAAGCGTCTAGGAAAGGAAAACATGGGGAGTAAATGGAATCAGTTAAATTATATTGTGGGGATTGCAATCAGTAGCATGAAACAAAATACAGATAAATTGCTAAATGGATAATTGATGTGCTCTGTACCCTATCATCCAATATATTAAAAAAGAAAGTTAAAAAAGAAGGAATGTGGCCAGAGGAATGGGAAGAAGAGAAAACACAACAGCTGTAAGGAATGCAGTTGAGGATGCAGGTAAATAATTTAAGCACAAAAATAATTCCTATCACCTTTATTATTTGATTGGGATCAAAAGCAAGCCCTCTTAAAACCAGATCAATCCATATTGTTCCACCTTATTAGTTGTACGATCCTGGGCAAGTTAGTTAGTCTCTCAATAGAAACAACAATACCTATTAGCAAGATAGTTGGTAGTATAATACGAAATCCTACACACAGACGACTCATTAAATGCTTGTTTCTTCTGCTTTCAACAAGGCTACTACTGAGATTCTCCCAATTGTCTAAATAAGGCTGATTCATCAATAAAGCATGGCTATGTTTGGCAGAAGAAAAGGCAAGTGCACCACAACAATGTTTGCTAACACAAATGTTAGACAATGGAAATTTTACTTATTTGTTTATAAAAATAAATCAGAATATTTCTCACTGTAAAAGATAAAGATTGAGCCACTCAAAGAAAGTTAGTTAAGGGTGAATGAGAAAATGACTTCTTAAAATGTCTTTTGGCCCTCCCCCCAGAAGAACTTATTTCAGAGGACAGCACTGAATCTGCAGCTCCGGGAGAGGGACATGTCTGATCAGAGCACACGGGATCAAATGAAGGGGAGGAAGAGAGAGTGGAGCACATCCTGGCCTACCAACCCTTGAGGATGATATTCCTGCTCAGATCAGCCAAAGCACAGAGAAGACCATATGGCCGGCCCCACTATGAGACACGACATCTCTCACTGACCCATATCCCTACAGGGGACAACACTGGAGACACAGTGTGGGAATTCCACCCAATCTGATCCTCCCACACTGAGGCAAAACACTAAGCGGGTGCAACAGAACAGCAAGGGAACAGAGCAACGAAGTCCCCAGGGAATACCAAAAATAGACATTGGGGCCAGGGCTTGATGCCCCAACAGACTGCACTGGAAAACACCCCTAAAGGCCAACAAACAGTCCTTGAATTAAAAAAAAAAAAAGTCTTTTGGAAGAAGATTAAGATAAAAAATATAGGTCAGATTACTACTGATGATGGCCCTTTGGAAAAGAAAGCAATTATTAAAAGTTTACTGAAATGTCATTTGCATGAGAAATTAGAGGCAACAACAAAAAGTGATAGCATTAATCTCTTAAAGTCTAATTGTTCCAGAAGTAGCCAGGTAATCCGGGAATCAGGTAATGTGAGTTTCACCTAAGAAGATGGAGTTTTCACCCAAATAGTTAAAGATTGTTAAAGAACCTCATGAAAGGATTGAAAGAAACCCTGTCTGACCAGACATCAGAACAAGGAGGGATAAGTTCCTTACAGCAACCAGGGCTGGCATTTCCCGTCACTGAATGGGGAGGTGATGGATTGTTTGATATGGATCGGCAAGCTATCGTTTCTGTGTCTCCCACCAAATAACTGGGTGAGTCCATGAAAACAGGGTATATGGAATGTGGGGATGGCTTTAAAATAAGCCAGCTCAGCAGCAGGGACAGGGATCTTCCTACTATCAAGAAAGAAGAGCCAAACGGAAGCATGTCATGTGGACCCCAGTATCCCTGCACACTGTGACACCAGGGGGTCAGAGAGGAGTCGCTGAGGAGCAGCGGCAGCTGCAGAACCTAGAACCAAAGCGACAGGTGACCCGATATACACGGCGAGTAAAGGTGAGTGCCCTCAGGCAGAAGGCTTGCTTGCAGCATGGGGTGTCTCCTGGCACTTTATGGGATGAGCCTGGCTAGGTTTGTCTATCCACAGAATCAGTCCCCTGCCTTTGGGCTAAGGCTTAATATCAAGCAGCGTGCCCTGTGGCCATCACTATAAGAGTTTTGGAACATTTCTGAGTAGAGGGGAGGCCAAGGTGTTGAATGGCTGACAGGCCTAGGGCCAGACAGATGTGTCTCTGCAGGCATGACTGAGGAAAGGTGCTACCTAGAGGAATTGTATCCAGAGCATTTCTGATCCTGATTTTTAAACTGAAAAGTTTCCTAATAAGCCACACGATTGTGAGTGTATTCTGTGAGGCCTGTGAGGTTATTGCAATGAATTATCAAAACCAACAGCGAAGTAGAGTGCCTTGGGAAGGACAAGTGGTGTCAGAAGTGTTAAAGAAAGTTGGAGGGTGGAAGGGTTTCTGAACTTAGGCTGATCCTGAGTTTATTTTTATCCCTGTGAAGTCGGACGGGGTTGGCTATCACCTCTGGGCCATTTTTACACACCTGGACTATTTGAAAAGATGGTTTAAATATTAAAATGTACTTTGAACATCAGCTTAGGTCAGTGGCTTACAAACTTAAGTTGCATCCAAATCTTGAGGAGGACTTGTCAAAGCAGAGATACAGCGTTCGCCCTGCCCCAGATTTGACAACTCCCAAGTCTCAGATATTTGTGAGTAGGAATAGCTTCATGGTTGAGAAGGAGGACAACTAACTTGCATTTCTAACAAAATCCTAATTTTGTTTCTTTTTCTATACCGAATAGGTAATATGTCTTATTCTACAAGGGTTTCTCAAATAGTATCCTACAAAATATTAATATCAAAAATATGTTATTGAGATGAAGAGAGTGTAGGGGAGGAAGGGACTAGGCTAATAATGCCTTTGCTGTGAATATATTTTAAGGCATATGTACATGGATATCTAAATCATTATGTCATAGGATTCCATGATAATGAGCATTTTCCAGTGCTTTTTAAAAAAAATAATTTTTCCCCAAAACCATTTTATTGGGAATTAACACAGATATATCATTCCATCATTCAATTTCATCAAGAAGTATTGTACAATTGTAGCCACAATCAGTTTCAAAGCATTTTTCTCCTTCTTTAACTTGACACCTTTACCAACAACAACCACCCCCCATCCCCATTATCACTGTACCCACTAGAAACCATTATTCTACTTGCTGTCCCTAAAGGTTCATCAATCCTGGGTTTCATACTGTGGCAGTTACATAATCTCCTGTCAACTTGTGAAGGGATGGAGTCTAGTCTGTCCATCAGCTCAGAGTTAATAATGCCTCTGTGTGGGCTTGGTCTTCTCCTGAGGATGCTGAGAACTCCTGTCTTCCTTCCTGGAGACAGGACACACCTTCTCTCTGTGAGACATTGCTGTTGACAAGCCACATGGAGCTACACTGATGTAGCCAAAGCCCTGGAGCTGGAGGAGCCATATGGAGACCTACGCCAGTGCTGAGATGCTTCCACCACCACACGACTTTCCACCCACTGGCCTGTGGTCTTCCTGCATTCAGCATCATTGCATGTATTGAGTGAGTCTGAAGAGGAATTTACAGACTGGTATCGGACATATGGGCTAATATCAGACAACTTATGGACTTGATCTGGACTGGGCTGGGATGTTTTCTTAATATACAATTACTCATATACAGCTCTTTCTTGTACACATACGAGTGTCTATGAATTTGTGTCTCTAGTCAACTCAGACTAACACACATATACTGACAAACATGTAACAAAAAGTCAAGAGGGTGATACTATCTAATATGATTTTCAATGATTCTTGGAAATTTTAATTTTTCAGAATTATAATGTTAATATTTGAGATATTCCATTAATAGGATTAGTAACTTAAATTGCTTAATCTCATTTAAAGAATGTAATCTTTAAACAGGCACCCCTTTAAACAGGTATCTGTTGCTCAGATACTCATTACATGATTATAAGACATACTTATTTTAAAACAGAAAATACCATGAAAACAAAAGACAATCTGAAGGCCAAGACTTAAAAGCAGGAACTGACAACTGCAAATTTTCAAGAAAGTATAGGACTGAATTATGGGGGACACATCTGTAGACACTGTGGATTTCCATAGAGCTTGTTCATGTGGAAAAGAAGGTTAAAGCTAGCTAGAGCTGCTGAGGAGATATAGATGAAACCTCTTGGTGGGCTTGCTGTGTGTTGCTGATTCTGACTCATAGGATGGAATAGATCTACCCACAGGGCTTCCATGGCTGTAATCTTCATGGGAGCTGATGCCCAGAGCTTTTCTCCTGGGAGCCACTAGCGGGTCCCTACCACAGCCCTTTAGTTTAACTATTAAATGTGTAATGACTGAGGTATCAAGGTTCCTTCAAAACCTCTCTAATGACCAGAAAACACGTACAGATCATCCTTAGAGTCCTCCAGATAGTTAGTGTCAACATATGAACCTATTCTTTCACATATTATGTATACCTCAATTAATTCTCATACTAATTCATTGCCATTGAGTCAAGGCTGACTCACTGTGACCCTGTAGGGCAGCCTGTGGGACTCTGAGGCAGTCACTCTTCACAGGAATAGAAAGTCTTATCTTTATTACAAAGGGCTGGTGGTTTCAAACTGCTAACCTTGGGCCACACAGTTAGCAACCCAACATGCAACCACAACATGAGCAGGGCTCCATTCTTCCATTACCTGGGAAGGAGAAACATCAGAAGAGTCGCACAACAAAAATTCTCTATATGAACTATGAGCCAGTATAAAAGTATCATTCACTAGAATAACTAGCCAACAGGATGTTTTGTGTCCATTTTTGGATGATGTTATTTTAATCTGAAGATAAAAATGAAGAGAAAAGAAACAGCTGTGACAAATCAAAAGATCAGACATAAAAAACCCACATTTTTTCATTAAGCATTTTCTGCTCTACACATCATACATGCAAGCTTTCAATATCACTTTGTAGTCTGTGCTTTTTGAGTAGGCTCTGCAGTCTGAGCTATGCTTTTTTCTCTTAGGCTTTTCAAAAGAAGCTTCTTCAGAAAATGCTCGTCCAAATCTCCATTTGAGATTGAACTCCAGACAAAGGCAAAGAGAAATGTGTGGCACAGGATTTTCCAAAGCTGCTTCCATAATTATGGAGAAACAAGATCAGGAAAATAAAGTATAATCTAGCTGGCTGAGGACTAAGCAGACATTCTGCCCAGACTGTATCCAATGAAGACAGAAATGATCAGTTGGTAATCCTAGAACGGTGCGCTTTGAAGGAGAGGAAACAGCAGCAAACAGACCAGCCAGACGTGTGCTCCCTGCAGCCTCACTAGCTGGGCACAGAATTAGCAACATACCATCATCCATTTAATATATATATATATAATTTAATTTCACACAAAGAAACACAACCTAATGGCTTAACCAGGTGAACAAAATACAGAGTCAGAAACTGTTTCTGAGAGAGAAATATTAATGAAAAAAACTAATAATGAATTCAGAACAGTATTTAGACATCAACAGATTTCTACAAAGATTGATGAAACCTTGGAAAACAAAGGAAAAACATTAGAAGAGCTTGAGGGAAATACTACAAAAGTAAAGTTAATATAAAATAGAAACAACAACAACAAGAACAAACCAGCAAGAGAAATTCAGAAGGTTAATACAATTCCAGAAACACATAATGCATTGCCAGCACAAAGGAATAGAATTAAGTCAGAGGAAGGCTGAATTCGTGAGCTTAAAGAAGACAAAGATCTCATGACTGATCCGCCAGAGGAGCGATCAGGGAAAAGAACTAAAAAATTCTGAAGAAAGCCTACGAATGATGTGGGAGACCATGCAGAGAAATACCTGACATGTGATCAGAATTCCAGAAGAGGAGGAGGTTCTGGTTTTTTGTTTTTTAATTTTAAATGGGGAAAACAGGAAAATTGTAGGAACAATGTTAAAAGAAAACTTCCAAGAACATATGCATTCAAGAGGCTCAATGAACACTAAATAGGATAGAATGCTGTTGGTCACTGAATTATGTCGTGGGGCTCATTTGGCGAGCGTCTCCGTAACTCTCCCCAAGCAACTATTTCCTAAGGGGTATGAGAAAGAAAAGTGAGGGGCAAATACTGATAGGATTCAGCTGTGAGTGCTTGTTACCGGGCTTCATGGTGATTGCCCATCTGCTGCGTATGAAATGAGCCCTCACGGAAGCCAGGGAAGGGATCTTACTACAGCAAGGGCCAGGAGTGGGGCGTGTGCTGCACAAGAACCTCCTTGATCTAGAAGACACTGGGAGACCAGAGCGGTGGTGATGGAGCATCAGCAGCAACAGGACCAGGAGCCAGAGCATGAGCCAGTCGGTGATGGCCTTCTCAGCCCCCAGAGCAGGTCCAGCTGAGTGCTTTGGGGCAGGATGCTGGCTTGCAGAGTGCGGTGCCCCTGGCACTGCGATGAAGGCGCTGAGTTTGCTGACCTGTGGAGCTGGAACTTTTGCTGAAGCTGCAGTTGAGCGCCTTCGGATTGAGGTGTCTGACAGAGTGGAGTGGCTCTGGGCACTTAATCTAGGGAGCTAGCTTCGAGGCTCCATGGGGTTGGAATTGTGTAACATGTCTTGAATAAACAACTAAATTCTGAGCATTTCTTACCTGCATTGTGACCTGTTAACTTCCTTAATAAACCCATAATGGTGACTATTAAAAGAAGAAAAAGAAAATTAAGTGTACTGTATGTCCCTCTTAAAAATGATCTACAATGCTCATTTTAAAAGCTTTGTAATAAAGAAATCTACTTCATGTTGAACCTGAACCCAAAATGTAGTTGATTTCAGAGGTTTTCATTTGGCATACCCCCCTTAACCTCTCGCAGAACTAGCCTCGTAGGAAACATTCTTTGGAAGCACGGATAGTAGAAAGGACACGTGTGTCGAGGGTCTCAGTATCACTGGGTGTGATCTTGGTGGGGAAATAAGGCTTGATGAGACCGGTCCTCAAGTTCATCCCATTTCTAATTTTCCCTGTGACATTAGGACTTGACTAAAATACTTTGCAGCTTCTAAAGCACATGTTTGATATTTGAAGAGTTTTGTTAAGACTCCTAGCTAGGATCAACACATAAAAATGAATAAAAAGGCAATGTGTATATTTGTGTAGTCAGGGACCATGCCAGCATAACGGGCAGCAAATGGTATTAAACCAGTCCAGGAAAGTGAAGGTCACCCCCTCTCAGGAAAATCCCCGCTCCACATGCCAGCGGCTTCGGCGGGAGATCTCAGCAGCCCATGGCTGGTTCGTTTAGACCTCAGCTGCTCTCCTACTCCCTCTGGCCCCCAGCCACTTGGGACTAGGAGACGGAGTACCTGCCATATGCTCAGGGGTCTTTGACTCTCTGCTTTGACCAGCCAAACCCTTCTCTTACTCATTCTCATTCACTGGGGGCTGGGTTTGCAGGCAACAGCTACAAGCTTGGGAGTCAACATGACTCCTTCCGGGTCAGACGAGGACGATAACCCGACCGTGAGGGGTCCAATAATTCAGCGTTCAAGGAAGATCCCATTCTTGCAATCACAACTTAATAGAGTAAAAAACAAATTAAGAGACACTGTGATGGTTAGGGATTGTGCCAACTAGATACTCCTGGGTGAGCGTAGGAGGACAGCCCAACTTCTCAATTGGTCTCAGAAACATCCTTTTTGGATAAGAGCGAAAGAACCTGAGAAGTCCCCCTCTGCCCCTTCACCTTCAGGCTTCCTGGGATTCTGCCTGCCTCCAGAAGCAGCCCCAAATGGGTCACCTGAGAGCTGCCAGCGCCTGCCACGTTTCCACCAACTTTGGATCCACTCAGCCCCTGCTCCCGGCTTCACCTGTCTGTCATCACCTGGGGCTGCAGGAGCCTGAAGAAGGCCCAGGCTTATATTGGACTTACAGGCTTGTGTTGGACTGGGCTGGGGTGCCTTCTTGATATAAGATTACTTCTTGATATAAAACTCCTTCTTATACAAACGGGTGTCACTGGATCTGTTTCTCCAGACAACCTGGCCCAACACAAGCACAGAGAGCAAATACGAGAGGGGCCAAAGTTAGAAGGTCCCAGTCATAGGGACATGTACTCAGTCTCCCAAGAGCAGACAGATGCTTTCTCTACCCCAGCAGCTCTACTAAGCTCCCCACTTTCTTACTTATTTATTTATTTTAAAAATCATTTTACTGGGGGCCCTTACAACGGTCCACACATCAACTGCATCAAGTATATTTGTACATATGTTGCCTCATCGTGCAGTCATGATAAATTGCAGCATGGCTCATAAAACGCCGTGTTTCCCTGAAAGTAAGACATCCCCCGAAAATAAGACCTACTTACAGTTTTGCCTTCCACTGAAATATAAGGCATCCCCCCGAAAATAAGACCCCCAGAAGCTACCGTAACTCGACTCTGGACCGCAGTGGCAGGCGCAGGCACTGCTGCACAAGCTCACTGTTGACCGCAGCGCAGCCGGAGCAGACAGCAAGTACAAGGTCTCTTTTAATCAGAGAGCCTGCACCACTGCCAGGACAAGCTGCCGCCTGCTGCTCGCTCTCCCCTGACAGAGTCTGGCTGACTCACAATTAGACAGTGAGTCACACGGGGCAGGAGTTGGGCACATTGTGTGGACACACAGGGGTGACTGAGGTAGGGGGGCAATGTCTGATAAAGAGGGGGTGATGTCTCATGAAGGTATCCACTGGCACAGGGGAGGGGGATCACTTAAAATGGCACTGGGGTATCACTTAGAATGACACAAGAGGATCAGAAGGGGTTACAAAATGGTAATCCCCCTCTGATTCTCCTGTGTCATTTTGGTTCCCCCCTCTGATCCTCCTGTGTTATTTTAAATGATCCCCCTCCCCCCACCCTGATACCCCAGTGTCA
>NW_022111369.1:61162231-61185672 GCF_000313985.2 Echinops telfairi
ACATGATTGCTATGGATGAAACTGCAGTGTTTATGGTCCAATCATCTCAAACAACAATTGAACAGCGGGGTGCCTTCTCAGTGTACATTCCCTCCACTGCTTACAAAAGTGCACATATTTCCTGCATTTTGGCAATACGTCTGGATGGCACTAAAATCCCACCTTTAATTATTTCTAAGGGCAAGAAGGAAAAGATTGAATGTGTTTTTGGCATTTTTATTCTTGAAACTGAAAAAGCCTGGGCCATACAAGCATTTATAAGGAAGTGGGTCGATTTAATGCTGCCACTTGTTATTCGAGGGAGCCAAAGAGGTCTGCTAGTCTGGGATGCAGCCAGCACTCACCGCGCTAAAGACATGAAGACATTTCTTCATGAAAGAAAAATAGATCAAATAATGATTCTGCAGGAATGACGGCCTATCTCCAGTCTCAATATTGCAATAAACAAGCCATTCAAGGACAAATTGCTCATGGAAATTAATGACTACATTGAAAATAGATTGGAGAGAAATCAGCGTGGAAACTTTGTGAAACCTAAACTGCAAGAGGTTGTGACTTAGGTGAAGAATTGAAGGGAGAAAATCACTGACAGTTGCATTGCAAATGCACTACGAGCAGGCTACCTTGACAAGAAGCACTCATTTAAGGACAGTGCTATTGCTAAACATGAGCGATTTGGTCCACTGATTCTGAAAGAAATGGAGTCACAAGAAATTCTCCAGGAAATTCAGGGTTTGGATTGTTATGATGATGTTCCAGAAGATGATGGCATGACTGTCATTGAATAAATGAGTAAATGTACCATAGATTGTTGTATATGGAAATAATGATAGTAACAAGAAATTCTTGATACTGTAGGATTTACAGTTTGTCTGGTTATGCTGGTTTGTGATGACAACTACTACCGTTCCGTATACAGGTAATACATTTCCTTTTTTTTGTTGTTCAACAATAAATGTGTGCTATATTCTTCTTCATGGAAAAATAGGACATCCCCTGAAAATAAGACCTAGCGCAACTTTGGGAGCAAAAATTAATATAACACACTGTCTTATTTTCAGGGAAACAGGGTACTATTGGAGCCCATGCCATCAGCTTTCAGAAGATCCCAGAACAAAAGGCCAAATTGTTTTCTGGACATCACAAAACTGGTCTTACATTTGGATTGGTGAAAAATTAATTTTGCCTTGAAAATTAATTGTAATCAATAAATCTTTGTTCCCTATTGTCTTCATCTTTATTCTGTGACCAAAGGAGTTTATAACTTTCCATTGACTCATACTTTACTTAAAACTAGCCAGAATGAGGCTTGTATACAGCTGCTTGGGATTAGCTTACTCCCTAGTATGAGATATCGACTTCTCTGAGCCATAGTGCTACCGTGCTTACCCGTTGGGTTGCTAACTGCAAGGTCAGCAGTTCCAAACTTCCAGGTGCTCCACGGGAGCAAAATGGTTTTTTGCAAGTCACAACCTCTTGCAATTTAGGTTTCTACTCCAGTCAAGAGTTACAGTCTCGGCAACTCCCAGGGCAGGTCTACTCTGTCCTACAGGGTCACTATGAGTTGCCATCAACTCAATGGCAATGAGTTTCAGGGTTTTTTGGTTTGGTTTTACAAAAGTAGATGGATCTGAAACAGCTTGACATAGGAAAACAAACCAACAAACAAACAAAGAGCAAGTTATTCTTTTCTAAGTAGGCAGCTAAAATAGGAAATATAAGGTATGTCTACAATAACCTTATTTTTGTATAAACTTTTGTGCTTTTCCAGTTTCAAAGTGCCGTTATATAAACTCTACCTTTTAATCATTGTCACAACCCCAAAACTAAGCTGTGCGGTTCTGGTATTACAAATTAGGAAATGGAGGTTCAGAGAACTTGCAGGATAGCCTAGAAGTCAGAAGGATAGCAAATAACAACTAAAGCTTTCCTCCACCTATAAACTGAGACTAAAAACCATCGCCACGCAGTCAGTTCTGGCACATAGGACAAGAACAGCGCCATACTATCTCCAAGACTGTGAATCGTTATGGAAACAGACTGCCATATCTTTCTCCCTGGTGGGTATGAACTGCTGACCAAGTACTTTACCCACGACACTGCCAGGACTTCCTCGCCCATATGTAAGTGGCTAAGGAGCCCTGGTGGCACAGTGGGTTATATATTAAACTGCTAAGCGAAAGGTCAGCATTTGAACCCACCAGTTCTTTCATGGGAGAAAGCTGAGGCTTTCTGCTTCTGTAATGATGTGCAGCCTCTGAACCCTTTGTCCTCAGGGTTGCTGCTGACTTGATGGCAGTGAGTTTGGTTTCTGAGTCCCCCAAAAGTTCTAAACAGCCTGTAGAGAAGATCTCTGTAAGCACTTTCCATTCCTCAGACAAAATTTTAAGTTACTCCTTTTCCTTTTGAACATATTCGTGGCTGGAAATGATTAAAGCAGACCCTCATTCATAGGTCTTCATTAACAATTAGGCAGAGCCTTATGCCTAGAGATCCTTTGTGATAACTTTGTTCATGTACATGAAACATTTATCCTCATCAAATATCATGTCTTGCACATGAACTAGTGACACGAATCAGGCTACTTATACTGGCTAAAATGATAGTCTTATAATGCCTTGCTTTACTGTATTCTTTGTACAGCAACTCTTTTTTCCTAAGCACAGGGTCAAATATATTCACCCCAACATGAAGTTTTTGTTGCTGTCATCGTTGCTGCTATTGACAGCTAGTTGATGAATCGGAGGGCTTTCTTGGTCTTGGGCTTTGGACATATAAGTAAATAATGGTGGCCCTTCCACTTTAATTCTAATTCATAATGTTAGCCTAACTTAAGCTGGGCATAGATACAAAATGATTAATTTCGAAGTGATTTCTATCATCAGAAATATCTAATTTGGATTATCTAACACTCAAGTTCTCAAAATCCCTAATTTACCAAAAGATTTTTTTCTCTCACTTTTTGCTATTATTAGCATTTTAACTGAAGCCTTTAATTAACCACCTGAACTGTATTCTCCTTCACCCACTCCAAAAAAGAGGTGATAAAAATGCCATTTTCCTCTAGCTTTAATAACCAATGTTTATTTCCTACTATCTATTCAGAATATTTGCTCATTAAATTCTGAACGGCAGTTCTCACTCACTGGCATACAGTCAACACTGACTCCCAGCGACCCTCTAGCACAGCAGAGCTGCCGCTGTAGTCATACAAAAGGAAGAAGGAACCAGAAGGATGATACAGCCTCCTCTTCAGCTGCCCCCGGCAAGTTTCTGTGGTGTTTGCAGTGGCCATTTTAGCTGGATCAGATTTCGTTTGATAGTAGTGAGCGGGGTAAGTATCTTCAATTAGTTGAGTATGAACTCAAGGCCACAAAGATGCCTTGACATGGGGGAGCAGGGCACTAACCCACCCAAGGAGAGAGTATTGGTTATGTCTCCATAGAAATGGGAGTGTGCATGCAGATCCCACCACGGTGCACCAAACCTTGAGGGCAATGTAACCACGTGGAGCAACACAAAAACAGAGGGGGCTACAGGGCTGGCCCCAATCAGAGCCAAACCGACGCCATCCCTGGAAGTATGTGCTACAGAGGACAACACTAAACCTACAGGTTGGGGAGAGGGGCTGGCCTGCCATGCCCACACAGAAGCAAACCAAGAAGGACACAGAAGCAAACCAAGAAGGACAAAGGGAGAGGGATGGTCTACACCTCATATCAGCACACCAAGCCTGGAGGACGGTATTCCTGCATGTTGCTGCTAAGGCACAGAGAGGACTATAGGGCCGACAACAGCTCCAAAAATCATGTCCCATCACTGGAGCAATACGGGGACAGAGAACAATATAGGGACACACAGCAGGGAGTTAGTCTGGTCTGAACACCCTACAAAGGGGCGAACCAAGAAAGGGAACATAACAGATCAGCAGTGGGAGCAAAGCAAAGTCACAAAGCTGGGGGAGGGGGGAGGGCAAAGTAAACTTCAGGCTAGGAGGGGAAGCTCCTGGAATTCCCCCAGGAGCAGGGGGGAGATAGTCATAAAGGTCAACAGACAGACCTGGGATGAAGTATGCTTTATTGTTTGTTTGCTGCTAGTTATTATCTTTTTTCTTTTTCTTTTCCCTTTTTATTCAATCTTTTCTTTTTGTTTGGTCTCTGTTGTTGTTGGTTTGCCTACTTACATAAGATAGGCATAGGAAGCAAGCTCACGGAGAAAGCAATGACCAGACCAATGTTTCCAGAGGGAATTGGAGGGTGGAGGGGGGGAATGAAGAGGTGGGAGAAGGGAGCGGTGAGTAAACAACACCATAGACAGGGGAACAACTAGGGAATCAAAATCAACAGCAAGGAGGACGTAGAGATCCTGCGGGTGTTGGAGCAACAGCAATCTAGCTGAGAAGAATTACTATGAGGTGGAAGAAGAGCAAGTGTGATGGTGGGGCAGGAGGAAAGTAAAAGGAAACTAGAAAGAGCTAGGAAGCAAAGCTATGGATAGAGGTATAAGCATAGGTGTGCACATATGTAAATATATTAACTCATAAAAATAGAGGTATTGGCCTAGGTACAAATATTTATATGGCAACATACTGAGGTAGTAGACAGACTTTGGGCCTCTGCTCATGCCCTCCCTCAATGCAAGAACACTTTGTTCTAACAAAGTGGCATTCTGTGATGCCCACCATCCTGGCACAATTTCTGAATACAAAATGGGTACATAAGCAAATGTGGTGAAGAAAGCTTATGGTGTCCTGCTATCAAAAGATATAGTGTCTGGGGTCTTAACTGCTTGAAGTTAAACAAGCAGTCATCTAGCAGAGAAGCAACAAGCCCACATAAAAGAAAGTACACCAGCCCGTGCGATCATGAGGTGTCAACAGGATCAGGTATCAGGCACCAGAAGACTCAAAACAAACAAAGAAGCAAAGAAAACCATATTGCTGAGAAGTGGATGGGGGGTGAGGGTGGGGGTCAGAGCAGAGACCCGACATCCATCTATAGACAATGGGACATCCCCTCACAGAAGGGTCACAAGGAAGGGATGAGACAACCAGGGCTCAGTATGAAACACACAATACTCCTCTGGTTCCTTGAGGCTTCCTCACCCCTACTATCAGGACTCTAGACCTGCCTTTTACTGTGGGCTAGACTGGAGCATGTGCACAGGTACAGTTAAGAGATAAGAGCTCACGAAGTAGGGAATCCAGGAACAGGGATGGGAGTAGCGATACCAGGAGGGTGGGGGCAGGGGAGCCAAGGAGGGGAGGAAAAGGATTGCAACGATTGACTCATAACCACCACCACCCTCCACCCACCTTGGGGACGAACAACAGAAACCATGGGGGAAGGGAGACAGCAGTCAATGTAAGATAGAGAAATAATTTATAATTTATCAAGTGGTCACGAGGATGGTGGGGGAGGATGGGGAAAAACAGAAGCTGATACCCAGGGCTCAATAGAAAGTAAAGGTTTATAAAATAATGATAGCAACTGATGTATACGTATGCTTGATACAATTGATGTATGGATTGTTATAGGAGCTATAAGAGCCCACAATAAAATGTTCTTTTAATTAAAAAAATAAATAAAGATGCCCGAGTTAATCCCATCACCGGCTTAATCCCTACCTCCTCTCCTCAGGTTAGACTCAGGGTGCGGATGGGAGTAGGGAGGAATAAAAAATTTGCAGATGTTTACATTGCCTTTTTCCCCCCACTAATTTAAATCATTTTATTGGGGGCTCTTAAAGATGTTATAGCAATCCATAAATCAATTAGATCAAGCTAACTTGTACATATGTTACCATGATCATTTTCAAAACATTATTTTTATGCTTGAGCCCTTGGTATTAGCTCCTCTTTTTGCCCTCCCTCCCCCCCTCCCTCCATTGTGAACCTTTGGCAAATTATATATATATAATTTTGTTCATCATTGCTATTGGTTCCCCTTTTTTCCCCCTTCCTCCCTGTGGTAGTTACATATTCTGTTGTCAAATTGAGACTGAAGAGTGAATGGGGTGGAGTTTAGCCTATCAATCAGTTTGCAGCTTGATGACCTCATTTGGAGGTGCTAAGGAGATAAATAGCTTGCTGGAGGTCGGACGCAGGCTCGCTCCCTGGGAGATATGCTTGCTGTCAAGGCATATGTAGCTATGCTAGAGGCCTGGAGCTGAAGGAGCCATGTGGAGACCGCTGCCAGCATTGAGATGCCTCTGCCACCACTGGATCTACAAGACTTTCCACCCATTATGATCTTCCTGCATTTGGCACCATTGCATGTATTTCATGAGTCTGAAGAGGAATTTATAGACTAGTATTAGACATATGAACTAATATTGGACTTATGGACTTGATCTGGACTTGTCTAAGATGTTTTCTCAATATTCAATTGCTCTTGTATATAAAACTCTTTGTTATACACATGAGTGTCTATGAATTTGTTTCTCTAGTTGACCAAGACTAACACACCCCATTCCCCCTGCCTTATGGTGTCACTATTCCCATTACTGTTTCTGAGAGGTTTATCTGTCTTGGCTTCTGTGGGACCAAAGCTCTTATGTGTACCCATGTACATACTTTGTTTTAGTAGAATTTGTGAGGTAGAACTGGGGTCATGATAGTGAGGGGTTGGGAGGAAGCATTAAAGAGCCAGAGGAATGTTGTGTGTTTTGTCATTGCAAAACTGCACCCTGGCTGAATTGTCCCTAACCTGTGCCCCTTCTGTCTTTTAACTCAATCTTTCCATGAACTTTTAAAAGCCCCCCTGTATCCCTTAAAAACAAAATACATAGTCTGCTCCTCCTGATAGATAATCCAAATCAACCCTCAAGCCTCATATTTTATTGTTCTTTTAAGGTTCCAACTCTAAAGCCTGTAATCATCTGAAGTTCTAATCTTTGGAAATACAATAATCAGCAATTTATTTCAAAAGAGACAACCTTGCCCCCTGCACATCAGACTCTCCACAATGCTCATTACACTTTAAGCCACAGTAGCAGGGCCTGATTAGATCACCATATCTTTCAACTAAAGAGTCCCCAACCAAGAAATGATGCGCCTGTGTTCTCCTCTTACACGTACCTTTAAACTGCAGAACCATTACCTTGAAATGAAAACTAGCTTCAGGGAAGAGAACAGTGGTGTGATTTCCTTTACTCTCAGAGGGAAAAAGGAGGAGACAATGTCCCCTTAGGAAAGATCCATGCAACCCAAAGGGAGATCTATTATCTACTTATCACTTTCTTTCTTATAATGCTCCTTGATAAGACCATCAATACAGTCTGGGAATGTCCAGCGCTTAAAAACAGAGTATTTTGATTCTCTTGGCCTCCTCACCTTCTTCTAGAAAATTTTCTTTGTTCTCCTTGGGCTTGCTAGTTTCATTCAAAATTTTCAATGGCAGGAAAATATTTCCATCCATACGCTCTATCATTTTATAGCATGCAGTTTTTAATTAACAGTGAAATCTTACATTGACACTAAGTAAATCAGGATTTATTTACAAGAAACAAATGTAAGTTTCTCAGAAAAAATACTATCTAGAAGTTATATAAAGAATACCATCAAAACATTGCATATAAAACATTGACTTGTGGCCACTTGTTTACTTTCAAGCCTTTAAGTCCCCAGATGCTATAGGTCTCAATAACCGGGCACCACCAGCCTTCTTCACCACACTTACTTATGCACACATTCGTCTTCAGCGTTTATGTGAGTAGGGTGGTCACACAATGATAGTTTTTGTTCTTTGGTGTCTGATACCTGATCCCTTCAATACCTCGTGTTCACACAGCCTTGTGTGCTTCTTCTCTGTGGGCTTCGTTGTTTCTGAGCTAGATGGCCGCTTGTTTGCCTTCAAGCCTATAAGACCCCAGACACTATATCTTTTGATAGCCGGGCACCATCAGCTTTCTTCACCACATTTGCTTATGCACACGTCTGTCTTCAGCGATCATGTCGGGAAGGTAGGGATCATGAAATGACCGTTTAGCTGAGCAAGGTGCTCTTGTATTAAGGGAATGCACACGAGGAGGCCCAATGTCCACCTGCCACCCTACTACTAAACCTATAAATATTTGCACCTGGGTCCATTTCCCCCACAATCTTAAATATATTTACATATGTACATGTCTGTATTTAGGCTTCTATGTATGCCCTTTGCCTCCTACTCCCCTCCTCTATTTCCTTATGCTTTCCTCCTGTCCCACTACCATGTTCAGCCTTCATTCTGGTTTCGACAATAAGCAACAAAGCCCACATGGAAGCAGCACACCAACATGTGTGATCATGAAGGGCTGAAGGGACCAGGCTTCAAGCACCAAAAGCGGGGAAGGAAAAAAAAATTATATCATCGTGAATGAGGGTGGCACGTGATGGGGACCCAATGCCCATCTGTAGACAACTGGGCATAACTTGCAGAGGGGTAGTGGGGAGGAGATGTGTCACTCAGGATTCAGTATAGCAATAATGAAACCCACAACCTTCCTCTAGTTCTTAAATGCTTCCTCCCCATAATTACCATGACCCAAATTCTACCTTGCAAACCTGGTTAGACCAGAGGATGCATAGTGGTACAGATGGGAACTGGAAATGCAGGGAATCTAGGACAGATGAACCCCTCAGGACCAGCGGTGACAGTGGCGATACCGGGAGGGAAGAGGGGCATAGAAAGGGGGAATCAATCACAAGGATTTACATATAACCTCCTTTCTGGGGGATGTGCAACAGAAGGGTGGGTGAAGGGAGACGCCGGGCAGTGTAAGATAAGATATAATAATAATTTATAAATTATTAATGATTCATGAAGGAGGAGGGGTGGGGAGGGGGAGAGGGAAAAATGAAAATGAGCTAATTCCAGGAACCCAAGAGGAAAGCTAATTTTGAGAATGATGAGGGCAACAAATGTATAAGTGTGCTTTACACAATTGATGTATGTATTGTGATGAATTGTATGAGCCCCAATTAAAAAAACAAACAAACATTGACTTGTGCCATGAAAAGCAAAGTAATCCTCTATTATTCCAGGGCAGAAAGACAAGGCTTTCTACTCCCATAAAGAGATACAGTCTTGGAAACACACAGGGACAGTTCTACCCTGTCCTATTGGGTCACTACAGGAAAGAACCAATTCAGTGACAGTGAGTTTTTATTATTCCATTTGCCACAAATATTTATAAAGTTGCCTAAAAAACAAATGCAGGTAGAATTAGCAGTGCTAAGAATGACACTTAAAATGTGTAATGCCTTGAGAAATTGCTGTGGACAAGCGTTCACTACTGAAAATGTTAAGTGCAAAAAATTACTGTATATGGATATTGGATGTTCAGAGCAAACTGAAATAGTCAATTACAAACTTATATAAACTGTAGTAAACAAGGTTTTGCGTATAAATAAGTAAGTATTTAATGGAAATATTCCAATAAGTGAATGGACAGATATGTTTCAAAGTTAAGTGCCAATTTCTAGTTTAGGTCAACTTCCATAATGTTTAATCCTCACCAAATTATTATAGAAAATTTTTCTCAACATTGAAAAGTACCCCAGGGATATTGTGTAGCTTGTTTTATTATAAGGCCAACACCTCTACCTAATCTCAAGAATATCGTCTATTACAATTTTAATCCAAATAAACCAGAAAAGAAAGGAACACATTTTGTTGGGTATGTGGAACAATTGGACATTCATAGGTGAGAAGTCATATAAAATATTCTTTGAGATTGAATGGGGTTCTAAAAACATGATTGGTAAAAACAGTTCTTTATTCATTCAACACACATTGACTGAGTGGCAGGTTCCCCACAAGCTTTGGCACAAGAATGGTAAATAAGACTCAAGTTTCCTGCCTTGACGTGCTAGCACTCTACTGGGGAATCAGACCACAAGCAGTGAAGAAAGGAAAAAAATGGCCGAGGGCTATCATTCCTACGCAGGAAAGAAACAGACTGGTAAGAGAACCTGGGAAGGCCACTGCAGGTGTGTGGTCAGAGCACTAAGACTATGCCTTTTTTTCTTTCATTGATTTTTGTTTTATTACAGTAAGTTTGTATATAACAAAATATTAACTCTTCCATTGAGTTTTACGCATTTATTTCCATCATGTTAATTAAATTCATCCTGCTGTACAACCATCATGGCTATCCATTTCCAAACTTCTGTTGGGGCAGTGACTTTTAAATGAAAACCAGGAGGTGGAGCAGGAGACATTAGCAAAGCCGGGATCATTGCATTGCACACAGGGAGACAGGCAAGCAGCAAAGAGCTTAGCGTGTTGAGCGGCTAGTACAGTGGGAGCAAAGTACAGAAGAGAATGGAAAGAAATGAAAGTCTGGGGAGGGAGGGGGGGAAATGAGGAGCTGACGCCAGGGGCTTACACGGAGAGCAAATGTTTTGAGAATGATGAGGGTAATGAATGGACAAATGGGCTTTGTACAACTGATGTATGCATGGATTGTAATACGAGTTGTATGAGCCCCCAATAACATGAGAAAGAAAGAAATGAAAGTCACGAGTTAGAAAGAAAACCAAATCACAGGATATAAAACACCCACCCCCTGAACTCGTATTCTGAGCAGTGGCATCTTTCAGCAACACATTTAGAATGTATAGTAAGGGGACCGTTGTTAAAATGAGGTGGAGAATGTCTTGGAGAAATCGTAATGAGATAAAGGGCGTCATCCATTGTCCCGTGTCTCCGTCCTCTGTCTTTCGACCAGCTCTCCCTCTGTTTGCAGGTTACGCCGACTGGCTTTGTGCCATGATCAAAGGGAGGTCCTTTGGGATTTGAAGTAAAAAAAATATATAGGAACTAAAGTTTGGTTTTGGTTTTTAATCACTCTGGTAGTTTTGTGGAGATAGAGTATATGAGGCAAAAGTAGAAAGCGTGTTCTTATAAGAGGCTGTTGAATTAGTCTGCAAGGAGCCCGGGTGGCCCGGGGGTTAGGGTGCTAACTGGAAGGTCAGTGATTTGTACCCACCAGCAGCAGCTCGCCCTTCAGTAAGACTGAATGAGATTCGGAAGTGATGATGGCAATGGCAACATATGCACAAATATGCTTGATACAATTGATGTATGGAATGTTATAAAAGCTCCCGATAAAATGACTTAAAGGTGAGGGAAAAAAAGACTGAATGAGAGCCATAGGCACTGACTCCATCTGACCCATAGACTGTTAAAGGCACAGGTAGGGACAGCTTTTCCCGATGACCTCAGGGTCGCCTGTATTCCAGAACCAGCATTCTAATCTTTTCATGCTTCTTGCACTATTTACTTTGGATGCATCATTACGGAAGACCAATTGCTAGAAAAGGATGCCATGTCGATGAAGTAGAAGGTCAATGCCACCACAGGAAATTCTCAATGAACTGCATTGACGCAACAGTCTCACAGTGGACTCAAACATGTCAAGGATCATGACGACGGCTCAGGACGGGGCCACGTGTGCCGCCGTTACACAGGACAGCCCTAAGATGAAGCCTGCTCAGTGTCAACTAATAATTGCCCTTCAATTGTGTTCTAGTTTTACTACCATTCTTTCTATCATAAAATAACAAAGGAATAATCGCTTAACCAGATGTGGGTTGTTAACAGTACACAGTGGGCTATAGCTACATGTCCTATTTTGGTCATGATTACTTTCTAAACAATGTTCCTGTAGCTCTTTTTAGGCTTTTTCTCTATTACAGCCTGTCTGGATCTGTCTCTCACCCCTTAACACCAAAGGTGAGATATTTATCCTCTTTGAAGAGGGTCACTAAGAGTCAGAATAGGCTAAATGCCAATAGATCTGTTGGGTTGCTAACCACAGGTCAGAAGTTTGAAACCGCCAGCTGCTCCAGGGCAGAAAGATGAGGCTGTCTATTGCCAGAGAGAGCTACAGTCTTGGCAACACACAGGGAACGGTTCTGCTCTGTCCTCTAGGGCTGTTCTGAGTCAGGATTCACTCAACAGCAGTGAGGGTTTGGTTTGTGCAATAAAGAATAACTCTTAGAGATACTTCCTCTATTACTACTGTTTAAGATGTTCACATCAACCTTCCTAAGAATTACACTCCTCCTGAGAGGAACTGTCATGGAAATAATAAGAAGTAGCAGCGTGGTTGAGGAGCCCGAGTTACACTGCGGTGACTTGTGCTGACAAGTCCAAGTCAGCAGCTTGATACCACACGGATGAGACGTTCTACTTCTGTTGATGGTGACAGGCACAGAAACCCACCGGGGAAGTACGACCCTGTCCTCCTAAGGTCTGGATGACTTGGAAGCGACTTCATGGCAGTGAGCGAGTGAATGAACAATAAGGTCAGCAGTTTGAGTCCAGCAGCCAATCCTCAGAAGAAAGAGAAGGCTTTTGACTCCCGGACACATTTATGCCTTGGAAAGTCACCCTCGGCTACAAGGTCACCAGGAGTCAGAATCGTCGCAGCGGCAGTGTGGGAGGCTTTGAGAGAGTGGAATTACACAGAAACCAGGTGCTTTTGAGCTTGGGAAGACTTCTTCTCACAATTTTTATATGCATTTGAATGATGTCAAAGCCATCTTTAATTTTTTTTATTCCTCTGGTAACAAGGAAACTTCTTAAGCCCTGAAATAAGGTCAGAGTCCTTAAGGCAACTAAGGTGATCTTCAGCAGTGTTTCGAAGAGCGAGCCCAGCTCACCAAGATCAAATTCAAGGTAATTGCACTCTGCTAATTAATGAATCTAACTTGCTCAGAAAGTGGGAAGGCAATTAACAATGTATCAGATAACTCACCACGGTGTGCTTTACATTAGCAGTACAAAACTAATCAAAGGGCATCACTTTAAAATTACTTCTGGAAGCACAATGTCTAATTTGCTGTCACACCAGGAGAAAGACCTAAGTGAGCTTTGCTGATGCCAATTCTTGTTCCCTACATTACCTCCTCAACTCTGCACTTGAAACATTTCCAATTACTCAGCCACCTGGATCTGTACGTCCAGCTACATCTTACCAAACAGTGTCTTCAACAAGTCTTCAGTAACATGTTTAAAGAAATCCCCAATCATGTCTGTCTCGTATTTACAGAATGGAGTGATCCCAGTCTTCCTAATCTGAAACAAAGACAGCAAATACCCACCGATATTTCTAAGGGAGCAGAAAACTCTAGAGAGCTCCAGATTTTTTCATTTGCTTAGAGGACATGAGACGATTACTATTTCCTGTTACACTTTACCAATCCGGGTCTACTTTGTAAATAATTTAAACCACTAAATCCATAAGACAAGCATAACCAACCCAGTGAAAGATGGGCAAAAGCTGAACACAGGCAATTCTAGAAGGAAAATGATTGTGGCTAATGAAGATTTGAATAGAGGGTCAATCATTAACTATCAGAACACTCAAGTCATTTCACAGTGAAATACCATTGGTAAGTATTTTAACAGTAGCATGTAAAATATAATAACTATGTGCCTACGCACAAGGGGGCTTCAAGACATTAATAGAAAAATGGGATTAAAAGATCATGGAATTTTTCACATACTTTTGAGGACTACCCCCAGCCCCCAGTCTGGCGCGCGCGCGCGTGTGTGTATGTGTGTGTGTGTGTGTGTGTGTTATAATAAAATTTGTTAAAGGTATAAGGATGTTGGAATGTATATTCATTGTGGATGGCAATTTGTAAAACCACCATGCAAAGCAGCTTGGCATTCTCTCATCAAACTGAACGCCCACTCACAATAAACCCAGAGATCCATTTTAGGTTATATGTGCAAAAGAAACGTTTGCACATTTCCAGCAGGAAATTTGAGCCAGGATATTCTCAGGAAGACAATCTTAGAAAAAAGTAGAAAACTGCCTAGTGCCAACAGAGCAGATGAATAAACTGATTCCTATGCATATGGAAGCAATAATGAATGATCTGCAATATGTAAAATAAGAATGAATAGTAATAATATAAAATGAAGTGAAAATATCCAAAGATTATACAGATAGCATGTAGAAGATAATTTAAAAATGGTAAGTGTACTTGAAAATGTGAGCGGACGCTGGAAAAAAAGCAAGACCAGCGCGTCTAAAGGATTCGGCGTGGCAACTCTACTGTGGGTGTGGGAGAATGGAAACTGGGTGGGGAGGGACCCGGACAGCATAAGAGTTGCCAAAATGCTGGGCTTTGTGCTGGCGGAAGGGTTAAATGATTTTTATTATAGGAAATTAATAAATAGATAGATGGATGCACAGATAAAAAGCAGGCATTGAATGGACCAATAATGAGAGTGTGTTAGGAGCCCAGGATTACTAATCCAGAATCCAGTTCTGTGCACCTGAGGCTTATTAGAAAATAAATATATAAACAAGGCCTGGAGAATAAAGGAGCTCTTTGTTGAATTCCCCACAAATGTCACTGGATGTATATTTTCATCCAAAAGAAATCTAATGACTCAGTGATGAGTTATCTAAATATCCACAAAGTTACTCAGACCCTGTATCTATAGTGGACCCGAGTCACTGTCTCAGAAACCCAGAAGGGCAATTCTACCCTGTCCTACGGGGTCACTATGAGTTAGAATGGACTCAATGAGTGTGAGTCTGGGTTGCTTGGTTTCAAAAATGCCACACTGATTTCTGTAGACCCTCACAAAAGATAAATAGAGGATAACGCAAGTCTATCTTTTTTAGTTGTCAAATCAAGAGCGTAAAAAAAAATCAACGCATGTTCTGAATTCTATTCTCTCATCTCCTCCAGGATGTCTCTTTTCCCTTTGTCTTTTCCTTCCACTCCTCTGTTCATTTAGCCTTGTGCCCACCAGTACACAATCGTGTAATGGTAGTTTTACCATCGATAAATAAGCCAATCTCTCTTAGGGGGAAACAACCTAAAGCACAGTCTGACAGGTGGTTTCCTTCCTGTTCACCCGGTCCAGGAGCCCAGCAGTGGGAGGGTTGAGCACGACACTGCTAACTGAACGGCTGCTGATTCAGACCCTCCCTGCAGCTCTTCAGGAAACAGCCTTGACAATCTGCTTCTATACAGCATGTCGTCAATGAACCCTTATGGACAACCCATGCTCTGTCACAACCATTTCTCACACTTTAAACAAATGTCTCTGTTATCAGTGTGGTTAAAGTGCCTCTTACCTCTGTCTGGTTTCAGAGGAATACCTATCCACATTTGCCTTGCCCCTGGCATAGCAACCAGGTGATCATTTTAAAATAAGTCAGTGTCGGTGTTGGTGTGGTGACATGAGAGTTCACTGAGTGGAAGCAGAATCCTTCCTGGACTGCACACTTCTACTTAAAAGTGCTTTGTATCCCACTCGCATTTCACACTCCTTTGTCCCATTAAAATTCACTGTGGTTCAGAGGTTAGCGGTGGGACTGTTCCAGAACGCACCAGCTTCGGTGAGGGTGCACAGCCCTGGAAACCCGATGAGACAGTTCTACCATGATCTACAGCAGCGGCTCTCAGCCTGTGGGTCTCCTGATTCATAACAGTAACAAAATTACAGTTTCTGAAGTAGCAACGAAAATAATTTTATGGTTGGGGTCACCAAAACATGAGGAACTATATGAAACAGTCGCGGCATTAGACATATTGAGAACCATTGCTCTACAAGGTCATTATGAGTCAGAATCGACTCCAATTTAAGGGGGTTGCTTTGGTTTGGGGTAGCCACACTGACTTCCTCAGTCAGTATGTTGGCACTTACAATGCCTAACCAGAAGACCCCATCCTAAAATGACCTATTCTCCTATCTACTTGGAATCACAACTTAAATATTACCTTCTCAATTTAGACTTCCCCAAAGAAGTTAGTTAACACTGCAACTCTCCCATTCCTTATAGCATAGGTTCCCAAACTACTTTGGGCTTTTCAGAAAAAAAAGGAGAAGGAAAGAAAATTCATTTCCCCACTGGCCATTAAAAACTTTTGTATGACAGGTCATCCTCCAGGGTAAAGTGCCTGCCCTCGCCCCAGCCCCAAACTCCTCCTCGGATCATCCCAGCGCTCCCCAGGGGATGGTATCACCGCTTTGGCAAACCCTGCTTTTTAAATATTAGCTGTTTCTGATAGTCCGTATTTTATTTGTTTCTCTTGATTATTTTCTACTCACTCCACTTCACTACAAGCTCAAGAAAGCAGACATTTCTGTCCCTATTATTCCCATCCGCAGTGCCACCCTAGAACAATGTCCGGAACATAATAAATTACTGATGAAGGGTACCTAGAATTAAATATATCTCTGTGGCTCTCCAGTTCTTAATATCAAAGAAGTGTTTGGCAGAGGCACCACAGTCTTCTTTCCCAACACACTCAATTTTCTTCACTGCTGGAACTTGGTACCCTCTTCGTTGCCCCACTGAAAGAAGAGGCAGGCCTTCAATAGGATGGATGCCGCAGTGGCTGCAATGATGGGCCCAAACAGAGCAATGATTGCAAGGAAGGTGCAGGACGGCGCCGTGCTTTGTTCTGCAGCCCGTAGGGTTGCTGCGAGTTGGAACTGAGTCAATGAGTTCATAAAACAACACTTGCCCCACCTCATCACCGCCTCTTCTTCCGTGCTACCCTTTCATAATTCTAATTTGTCTGCCTTTCTTCAAACTTGGACATTCCCGGGGGCTTTGTCCGGAGGGTTCTTGTCTCCACTCTGTTCTCTCCATTCCTGCTCACAGCTTCGTACCCTGCTGACTCTCTTGGGTACTACAAGATAACCTTGCATCTGAGCAAGAAACAACTACTACTAGAAGGCAACGAATGCAGCATCCTGCGCCCAACATGTCCATATATGACCTGGTGGCTCCCCGCACCCCTCCTTTGGTGCTCCTCAACTTTCATTGCAACCATTTCTTTCCAGTTTCTCTAAGTACCTATCTGTTATTTTTATTTCTCCTTTTCCTTTTCTACCCATATCCAATCCATTGCTAATTCCTTGTTGAATTGTAACTCCAAAATATATCGCAATATATATGCAATTATGCCCATCTTTACCATCTCTATCACCTATTGAAAGATACCATCAACTTAATTTCACTGCCAGCAAGTCAATTTTGACCCGTAGTGACCCTGTAGGACAAGGCAGAAGTACCCTGTTGGGTTTACAACAGTTTAAATCTCTATAGGAGCAGAAAGCCTCGACTTTCTTCCACAGAGAACCTGATGGGTTCAAACCGCTGATCTTGCAATCAATGCATAACCCCCTTTGCTACCAGCATTCCCATAACTTCTAAATATCACCAATGAATTAAATTTCTTCATTGCTTTCCTTACTTCCAATATGGCGTCACCTCATTTTCTAAGCTTTTCTTCATGTAGCAGAGGAACTATATTGTAATTAATGCAGTAATGCTACCACCCTACTTGAAATCCAATAGTTTTCAGTTTCACTATGAGAATAAGCTAAGCTTCCTTACAGAATCTTCAAAAGCCTTCTTGATCTGATCTCTGCCTACCTCCTCCCCTTATCCTATGAGGTGCTTCCTCTTGTTTCCTGTACAGTCACACTAGATACTTTTAATGTCTAAATATACTGATCCATTTTTTTGCCTTAAGATCTTTGCCTTTCTTTCTGAGAACTATTCTCCCACTCTTTCTTTGCCTGGTACCTTTATGTCATTTGAAAATTCTTCCTGGAAAAAAACCTAAATAGATCCCTCTCCCAGCTTATTCTCTCTCTAAGTATCCTATTTGGTTTTTCATTAAAGTTTTAATGTAATTAAACTGTTGTTTGAAATTTTTATGTCTCTACTACTAAATAAAAAGGTCCAAGAGACCTGACTCAGAGTTATACATTCACAACCTAACATTACTCAATATTCATTAGTTCAACAAATCAGAAAAGAATAAAGCTAGATTTTTCTCTTGCATTGCATATTTGAAACCTTCCTATTTGAATGCTTAAAAATACATATTCTCTATTAACGTTCAATAGTCAGCACCAAACTCAAAAACCCCCCAAACAACCCCAAACCCACTGCCCTCAAGTCAATTCTGACTCAGGTTAACCCTGTAGAACAGAGTGTAGCTGCTTCTGCTTCTTAGGGTTTTGGAGACTATAAACCTCTATAGGAGCAGACAGCCTCATCTTTCTTCTGAAGAGTGACTGATGGGTTCGAACTGCTAACCTTGCAGTTAGCAGTCTAATGTTTATTCCTTAATGTTAGTGTATGACACATTGACTTTAAAAAAAAATCATTTTATTGGGGGCTCATACAACTCTTATCACAATCCATACATCCATCCATTGTGTCAAGCACGTTTATACATTTGTTACCATCATCATATTAAAAGCATTTTCTTTCTATTTGAGCTCTTGGTATCAGCTCCTCACTTTTCCCCTCCCTCCCCACCCCCTCTCTTTCATAAACCCTTGATACTTTATAAATTATTATTATGTTGTCATGTCTTACACTGTCCGACATATCCCTTCATCCACTTTTCTATTGTCCATCCCCCAGGGAGGGGGTTCTATGTAGATCCCTGTAATCAGTTCCCTCTTTTGACCCTACCTTCCCTCCACCCTTCCGGTGTCCCACTCTCACCACTAGTCCTGAGGGGTTCATCTGTCCTGGATTCCCTGTGTTTAACACATTGAACTTAAATGGGGATATAAACAGTTTGAAAATATTACAAAGGTATTTAAATTTGGGAAGGATATTCCAAGTATAACTAAATATATAACATTTCCCATATGTTCTTTTTCATTTACAATGACAGTAGGGGTTTGAAATAAAAGTTCTCATTTCATTCTTTGATGGGAAATAGAGTGCTGTTGGGATAGCATTGGACTGCTAACCAAAGGGTTGGTGGTTCAAATACATCAGCTGCTCGACAGGAGAGAAATAAGGTCGTCTGTGCCCACAGAGAATTACAAAGCCTCGGAAAACCTATGTAGGGTGGTTATTAGTTGGGATTTAAGTGATACATTGCGCTTTGCCATAGTAAGGAATACTGAAGAAAGTTGGGTGTTTGTCGATACAAGAAAGACGTATAAGTGGATGTAGTGATAACCAGTTGTCTCAGTAAGAGATTGAAGACTGGGATGTCAACGGCAGCTTTCCCCATAATTAGCTGTAGCAATCATGGTCCATTCACTGCCTTTCTCAGTCCCTTCTTGAACAGAGGAATGCTCACGCCCTGCATCTCTCATGTTCTTGTGATAAATATATTAGATCTTGCACATGAAACTGTCATCCAAATTATGTGTTCATTCATGTGCACTGGGGCTGTGTTCATTCGGAGAGGTTGTGACAGGGGATCCCAGGCAAGCAACCACGATTCCAGGTCCTGCAGCCTCAAAAGATGAAACTGCATCCAAAAGGCTGCACAGATCTTCCTGAGCTGGAAAGTGGGTCAGGGCAAGCTTCCTGAGGTATCTCCTGGTGGGGCATACACCAGCTCTGCATTCCTAAGGTGGTGAGAATAGTGCAGGAAGTGGGTAAGGACATGGTGGGATGATTTCCTAGCTTCTTTGTGGAAGCGTTCACATAGGTGTCACTTCTAAGCAGGTGCAGCCTAGTTCAGAATGATCGCAAGCTGATTGTCAGAGCCTGAAAGACCTTGTCCCTCCCGCACCCCGTAGGAACCTCAATTCCACTCCTCTCATCTTGCCTCCTTCATTCTCTTTCCTCCTCAACAGGGTACTCCCGGAGACAAGGGGGAGGAGACCCTGGAGGGATGAAAGAAGCGAGCCATCTCCGTGGCTTTTCTGTCACCATTGCAGGCTGCGCTAAGGAGTTAAAAAGATGTACTTCCGTTTCCAAATCTATTTCGGCCCCTGCCTGCCCTACTGAACAATCACAAGGTGCCCAATTTCAGTTCAAATCTTTGCTTTTAGTTTTCTTTTAAGTGGAATAGAGCAAAGATGTATAAACAGATATAAAGTAAATGCTCCACAAAGAACGTAAGTAGGATTAAAGGGACCAGGAAGTCGGTCTATATTTATAGCCTATGGGCCAGAATCAGCACCGTTCTCATTTCACTTCTCAAATGTCAAACTTTCCACCAAGTATAAAATGGCAAAGAAGAGATCACACATGTGGCATCTAAGAGTCTAGGCGGACAATGTTTCGGAGGTGCACATTTGTAACATGTAAACAGATTGCACGTTTTCTTTCTTTTTCAGGTGAGAATTACTATTCTCTTGTCACATTTGGAATACTACACATTTACAGAGAATGACCCACTTCAAACAATGAATCACACTCACCACAAATATTTATGAAAGAATAAAAATAAAACCAAACTCCATGTTACGTAGTATATTCTAAATGACTAATCCACTGCTAACACTTCAAGGCAGGTGAATTCCTCTCCTTACCCTAACACTAGAAAAGTATCTCGATGCACGTATCATCTATTGCTTGTCAATCACAAGCAAAATGACTAATAATGTTCTTGAGACATTTCAACAATGTTGAAGTGAACCAAAACCTAGGAATTGCTTATGGACTCTTATTGTACTCATTGGACGATCTCTACAACGGGATGGGAGAAGGTATTGTTGCTGCTATCCAGCTCACAGCAACTCTATGAACCACAGAATGAACCAGTGCCTGGCCCTGCACCAGCCTCACAATTGCCGTTGTGCTTGAGCCCGTTGTGGCACCACTCTGTCAATTCATCTCACCAATGGTTTTTCCCTTTTCTGTTGACCCCTGCTTGACCAGACACGATGACCTTTTCCTGACACCTTATTTAAAGTCCATGAGATGAAGTGGGAGACGAGAGATGGTAAAAAGCACTCATCTACAGTGAATCTCACTTTCCTGTTGTATTGTTGCTTTAAAAAAAAATGAACTGGGAATTATATTATTTTCATCGGTTAATGATATAGAGACATTGGTTTGGTTACAACTCCATGTTCATTTATTCTCAGGTACATCAACTCTCTGATGCATATTTAAATTATGATTTGTTACTTCTGTTAATTCTTGTTCTTTCCTTGAAAGGTCAAGCTTAAAATCTTCCTAGGCAGATAAATCCTCTTTCATTGAGATATCTTAGACTTACATGGTATCAAATCATCTGAAATATTTGCCATAAAACTATTTTTGATCTAATATAATTTCCCAGTCACTTCTGAAAGATCATGTACTGACAAATGACTCACTTCTCTGATGAAGTCTCTTTTTAGGTTTGCATAAATGCAAATGCAGTGCACAGCACCCAAACCCTGGAGAGGCAACAAAAAAAGAACCTGAATCTTTCCTCCTCTCATCCCCCCTGACCACTGTCAGTAAGTAAAGAAAGACTCAAGGAATACACTCTATGGTGTCCGTACCCTTCCAGTCTAGAATCCAGAAGGCCTGTCCCTGCCAAGCACTAATTTGCTGTGTGTTCTTGTACATACCATTTTCCCTTTTTGGCCCTCAGTACCACCATCTATTACAGGCAAAGGCGACTAGATGGTCTCTGAGTTAGTTAATTGTGCCAACCTGGCCAATAATCACATGTGGGGCTAATTGAAAGGCGGAGGGATAAAGGGGTGGTGAAGCCTCGACTTTCTAGTTCTCAGGTCTCTTGCTTTGTGATGGTTGCACCAGGGTGCAGCTGCCTTAGCACTTCCCTGCTTCAGCTTGCAAGATTGACTTCCTACAAGACATCCCCAAGGAGAAGCCGCATGGACCTATCCCGATGCAGCCCTGGGTGCTAGAGCAGCCGTGTGGAGACCCCTGCTAGTGCTGAGATGCTTATTCGTTTACTGACTCAGCTTTCCTCCTGCAGTCGGCATCATTGCCTCTGTTTTGTGAGGTGGAGGACTTTGTGGACTGGTGTTGGGTTAATGTTGGACTTGTGGGCTTGGGCATCATTGGGTTGGGATGCTTTCATGATGCACATTTTCTTTACATAAAACTCTCTCTTATACATGAGTTGCTGTGGATTTGTTTCTCTAAAGCACCTAGACTATTACAGTCTCCAAAGTAGCATGGGGCCCGTTCTACATGATGTCCAAGGATGCTTTCTTTGAGACCCCACTGAAGGCCATTCCCTTCAGCCTATAGTGTCGGGCTTCTTTCACATTGTATCTAATAAGGTCCCCTGGTTGGAGAACGCTCTGCTCCCACTCTTATACTTCCTCCACTCTCCCATCTTTACATGCCCTAAGTAAAACCAAACCCATTACTTTTGAGTCAATTCTAGCACATGTCCTATTTTGGATTTACAACTATAAATATTTATGAGAACACCTAGCCATTAGCTTTGTCCCATGGAGCAGCTGGTGAGTTTGAACCACTCACCTTGCGATTATCAGCCCACTGCCAAACCCAAAGCATCAACGGGGTTCCTTAAATAAACAAACAAAGAACAACCTACTGCAATTGAATCCATTCTGACTCCTAGGGAGGGACCCTTCAGGCAGAGGAGATGTGAACTCTAGGGCTCCTTCTAAATCCACTGCTGCTGAGACAATTCCAACCCCCAGCACCTCTGAAGAATGCAGTAGAGTGGCCCTGTGGGTTTCTGAGGCTATAAAAATGTACAGGATCAGAAAGCTTCATCTTTCTCCCAAAGAGCGGGCTCCTTACACAACTTTAAAAGACATTTAAAATTCCTCCGTGCTGAAACTCGGTGAAAGTCCAAAGTGTGATACTCATCACGGAGGGTCTGATATCATACCCATCGTCAACCTGTGGCTTTTAAATACACAGCCTGACCTTAATTCACATCCTGCCTCTGCCGCTCATGGACTCTTTGACCTTGGACTAATTATTTTGTTTCGAGCCTCAATTTCTTCATCTGTGAAAGGGAAATCGAATAGTGTTCTCTCAGGTTTGTTATGAGGATTAAACAGACCTGTAAAATGACTGATGCACATAAACATTAAAATATATAAAAACCTTTAAAATACTGGGGTCATTATGATTGTGGTTACTGTTTACGTAGAATAGAATAGACGCTCCCTTAATCGAGGGCCCCGGTTCCTGAATCTGTTCTGACTCACAATGACCACATAGGACACCACAGTTATTCCAGGGAATTTTCTAGGCTGTGATTCTGACAGCGGCAGTTTGTCAGGTTTTTTTCTTCCTCAGAAGGGCTGGTGGTCTTAATTGCTGGGAAGGTGTTCAAACCAGCAACCTTTCAGTTAGCAGACAAGGTGGCACCAGGAGTGACAGACCATGTCGGGTAACACTGTTAGAGGAGGTGACACCATAATTACTGTCTATACATTTTTTTGTGCAGTCTTTCAGCAGTTATGCATCCTTTTTACAAAAATATCCCTGTTTTTAGTTGTAAATAACAAACGCACTTTTCACAAACCCAGCTCCCATATATCATTATACCTACAAGGCTAAAATTTATTTTATGGACCTTCTAATAAGCCCCTATCCTAACTGTTATTGTTATCCAATTAGAGTGATGCTTCAAATCATGTGATTTTTGCCTGAGCAATTTTTCATTGCTGCCCATTTTTTTAATAGTTACTGGCTCTGTCAAATTTTCTTTTTACCTATAATATTGTAATACTCCAATGACCTTTTTTTTT
>NW_022111369.1:61185772-61188191 GCF_000313985.2 Echinops telfairi
TCCCCGCCCTCACCCAGGCACTGCCTCCTCTTCGCCCGCCCAGGGCCCTCCAATGGGAAGGGATGGGGAGCTAACCAATCAATTGGGTCTCTTCCTGGGTTGGGTGGGCACCTGTTTGTGTACTGTACCCATTTTCAAGTCCCAAGGTGGAGAACGAAAGGGCAGGGTGATGGGGATGGCCGGCCAGGGGAGGGAGGTGGAAAGGGGAGGGGACCCAGTCTAAGCAAAAACAATCCCGGAGCACCTCCTCCTTAGGAGTGGGAGGAGGGAAAGAAAGCTGAAAAAGATTCTTCTTGGTAGAAAGGGTGACACTCCCTGGGCAGACTCTTGCCCAACTGTTAGGAAGTGGACTTGAACCTCCACGCGTTTGTCTTGCAACAACTGAGAAGAAACCAAATCGCTTTATTCTGCCTGTCCCCACAGGGCACTGGAGGCTTCTTTATTTTCTGTAGGGGAGGAAGCAGGCAGAGACTGGCGACCCCTGATCAAAATCACTTTCATTTCTTGTGACACTCTTTCAAAACAGACCTGACTTCCTGCCAGAGGTTGACCTTTTCAGGAAAGGGCCCAGCCAAGGGTCTTCTTGAAGCGCAAACCTAACAACTGGGCTGGTGCGCAGGATCCGGGGAGCAGGGTTTCCTTGTGCTGAATATGTGGCTATGGGTAGGAACCAACTGGAAGCACCTACCACCACCACCACGACCGCCTCCTCCACCACTATCATATACCATGTATTATTCTGTGATTAATATTGACAATCAACATTACTAAAGATTCTGGATGGTCTGTTATGAGGAGGCCCACAGGGGAGTAAGGGGTGACACCGATTCTAGAGATGCGACTGGTGGCCAGGGATCCTGTGTAACTAGTTCCATGTAGTGCCAAGTACAGGGAGTTCCCAGTCAGGAGCCCAGACAGCACCTGCCCTAGAGGGTGATCCTGGCTTTGCTACCTGTGTGGTCATTACATAAGGAAAAGAAATAGGACTATGGACAAGAGCAATGGGACTGTGGGGGGATGTTCTGATCATAACTCTTTGTTGAAGGAGGGATACATCTTCAATAGCTCTGACTCCAGAGTCTTAGGAGAGGAGCAAATGCCACCTCTCCTAACAAAGTAAAGGTTCATCTCGCTGTAGGAGAGAACAGACAGGCACTGGGCTCTCTCTAGCCGAGCAGATAGCTTCGTGCCCCAGATTCATGTCCTAGGTAGAACACCAGGTCGACATTTTGGCAGAGGGACAGACACGTGGCAGGGCAAGGGACTTCGGATCAGCTGCCTCAGGTGCAAACTGCTGTGAGCCAAGTAGCCTAGGCCAGGCAAACTCCTCTCTGCACGCGCAGAGCAGCCCCGCAGCCGAGCCCTGAGATCCTATTTTTGACTCTTCCCCTCCAGCCTCCCCCACCCAGAAGCCAGGTCCCAGGAGGTAATTAGTGTGGGGGAGAGGCGAAGCCTCTGAGGGGGCAGGGAGATGAGAAAGTACGGGTGGGGGCGGCCCTTCTTGTCATAGGTCTCGCGAAGAGAGGAGAGGAGAGCAAGCGAGTGAGAAAAAGGGAGATTTTTGTTGATTTATTTTTTTTGTCATTTTTGCATGTGAGGCATACCTAATGATATTCCCACAGACAGACAGACAGGCAAACGAAGAGAGGGACAGACAGGACACAACTTGCGCGTTTGGAATCGTTCATACCCCCAAATCCGGGACGCAGCCTGTTGTCATAACCATCGAGTAAACCGTCCAGGATGCGGGTAAAATTTTCCGGGCATAATTTCTCTTCCTTTTGGTTCTGTCCTGGGGATTCGTTTAAACTGAAAGTGGAAAAATAAATAAATAAACACGACGAAGAACCAAAACAAACACGGGGGCGGGAGGCATTATTTTAAGAATCCGCGCCAGAGAACAGGTGGTGACAGAAGGTTAATCTAAGGAGAGTCCCTGACTGGTCCCCAGCTAAACCAGGCAGGGCTGCGGGCAGGAGGGGGGCCTGCAGCCAGGACCAGGGACAGCGCACCCCGCACACACGCACTCCCGGAACCCACTCGCTCTCCGCCTCTACGCGGTCCCACGGCAGCCTGGTGGCCCATCCGGACCTGGCGGAGACGGCTGGAGGGTCGAGCTCGCCCCGCAAGCGTGGCGGCTGGCCGAAGGCGACCGGGGACGAGCCCCGTCTCCCGCTTCCCACTGCCCCGGCAGCCCGAGAACTCACCAATCCGCCAGGCACAGGGCGTGCAGGAGGGCGAAACTGGCCACGGCGGACAACGCGAGCGCGGGCACCTTCTTGGCAGAAACCATCTTTGCCACATGCCATACTTCAAGCCTGTTCCCGTTTCCAGGCTCCGGAGATGCCCCGCGCGGGTGGCGAGCGCAGAGGGCAGCGCGGCTCCAGCGGCGTGCGCACACTCGCGCTCCCTCTCTCCG
>NW_022111369.1:61188458-61189692 GCF_000313985.2 Echinops telfairi
TACCAAGGACTCAAATAGAAAGCAAATGTTTTGAGCATGATGATGGCAACAAATGTACAAATGTGCTTGACACAATGGATGGATGGATGGATTGTGATGAGTTGTACGAGCCCCCAATAAAATGATTTTTTTAAAATAGAACATGATGTCCTTCTCCAGAGATGGGTCTCTCCTGACAACATGTCCAAAGTCTCATCCTCCTTTTTTTTAGAGGGTATTGTGGCCAGACTTCTTTCAAGACAGATCAGATTGACCTTGTAGATGGAGAGGTAGGTAGACCCATGATCCATTGTCTTGCTTCATTCATGGCTCTGATTAAAATTCATCTTAATTCCATCTGTATCTTTCTCGTTTTGTAGACAATACTCTCATGAGGTCTTCACGTAGCTCAAATAATTGTGAGGATGGCACAAGATCTCATGGTGCTTCCTTCTGTGGTATGTGTGGCAGCTATGAGGAGGCACCGAACAACAGAAACAGCCCCACGAGGGCAGGGATTGTGTCATTTTTGTCACCTATATGTATTTTTTGTTGCAGATTACAATCCCTGTGTGGCACATAACAGGAACACTACATCATAATTATTTATTGAACTAACCAGTAAAAAAATCAATTCATTGCTTGCTCCTAAAGCCTCCTTAAGTAATTTGAAAGAAATGAAGATGTTTGGTGCAACACTTTTGTAATTCTCAAATATTTAAAAACGAGTAAATACTATTGCATATGTGACAACTGATAAAATGTATATATAAGTCCTATTGTTACATACTTTGATTCCTTCACTTATTTTGATTTCTAAAACCTAAATTCATTTCCATTGTCCTGCTTCTCTTGTTTCTTTTTAGTGTAAAAAGTTGCTGTTTTTGTTGTTGGGCGTCATCTAGTTGGTTTCATGTGTTCCAACCCTCTGGCGAGCAGAGCAAGACACTGCCAATCCTGTGTCAGGTTCACACTTGGTTTTGTGTTTGAGCTTCTTGTTGTCGTCACTCCAACAACCCCGCTCTTTGAGAGTCCTCCTCTCTTCTGCTGACCCTCCCCCTCACCAAGCACGATGTCCTCTCCCTCTTTAGTATTTGTCCAAAGTAAGAGATGAAGTCTCCCTACGGACACTTGTAAGAAGCATTTGGGCTATACTTCTTCCCAGACAGATTGTTTGTTCTTCTGGTAGCCCTTGGTACTTTCAATAGTCTTTGGCAACACCTCAATCCAAATGCATAAATTCTCTTCTCTTCCT
>NW_022111369.1:61190500-61191919 GCF_000313985.2 Echinops telfairi
TTGTTTATTGTTCCAGTTGTGAAGATTTTGTCTTTTTTACACCGAGTTTTAAAATCCATACTGAGAGCTGTATTCTTTGATCTTCATCGGTACATATTTCAAGTTCTTTCTCTTTTCAGCAAGAAGGATTGCGTCATGGGCATATTGCAAACCATTAATAAGCTTTCCTCTGATTTGGATATGATGGTGATCTTCATATTTCTTACATTATTCATGTTTCTTACATTATTTTCTCATCATATATGTATATTGAATAAGTATACTGAAATGATACAACCCCGGCACATGCCTTTTCTTATTTTAAAACATTCAACATCCCTTGAACTATACTGAAGACTGCCTCTTGGGCTATATGCAGATTCTAGCTGGGCAAAATTAAGTGTTCTGGAATTCTGATTCTTCTCAATATTATCTACAGTTTGATATAATCCACCCAGCTGAATTATAATCCACCCAACATGGTCATTAAAACACACGTAGATATTTTCTGTTGTTCTCTGTCTTCAGGCCCAATCCATCAGGCGTCACCAATGCTGTTAGGTGCCATTAAGGTGGTTCTCACTCAGAGTGACCCTATGCACACCCGAACTCTGCATGGTCCTGTGCCATCCTCACCAATGTCCCTATAACTGAACCAAGCGATGCAGCCTCGGTGTCAGTCCATTTTGTCTAGGCCTTCCTCTTTTTGTCTGCCCCTACATTTTACCAAGCATAACATCCTTCTCAAGGGACTGGTCCCTCCGGTCCAAAGTACATAAGACAGAGTCTTGCCATCCTGGTCTCCAAGGAGCACTCTGGCCTTACTTCTCCCAAGACTAATCTGTTTGTCCTTTTAGGAGTCCATGGTACATTCCATATTCTCCTACAGCACTCCACTTCAAATGTATCGAGTCTTCTATGGTCTTTCTTAGTATACCAATAGTATACCTTCACCAACACTGGACCTCATTCCGTATCGTCTTCTGAATCTAGCTTGAATTTCTGACAACTCCCTGTTAATGTACTGCTGCGACTGTTTTGAAAATTATGATTGATGTGATAATAATGATATTGTTCAATAATTCCTCTCTTTTGTTGTGTGTTAGTCTGGGTACACTAGAGAAACAAATCCACAGAAACGTGTGTATGAGAGTTTTATATAAAGTGTAAGTGTACATTAAGAAAGCATACCAACCCAGTGCTGTCCAAGCCCATAAACCCAACATTAGCCAATATGTCTGACACCAATCTGCAAAGTCCTCCTCAATCTCAGAAAACACATGCAACGATGCTGACTGCAGGGGGAAAGCCGAATCAGTGAGCGTGTAAGCATCTCAGCGCTGGCAGGGGTCTCCACACAGCTGCTCCAGCACCCAGGCCTGCATCAGGGTAGGTCCATGTGGCTTCTCCTCAGGCATGTCTTGCAGGAAGTGAGCCTTG
>NW_022111369.1:61193729-61201911 GCF_000313985.2 Echinops telfairi
TCGGGAAGGTGAGCATCATAGAATGCCAATTTACTAGAAGAAAGTATTCTTGTGTTGAGGGAGTACTTGAGTGGAGGCCCAATGTCCTTCAAGCAAGGATGTTTTTTATGATGAATCTGATATTACTCCCCTTGAATTTGTCACTCCAAGCATAGTAAACCATACTTTTAACTATTCAAAATGACCAGTACCAGTTTATTTCATTCCACCAATGCTTAGGATATAGATATTTATGCTTTATATTTTATTTCTGACCACAGATAATTTTTCTGCATTTGTGCTTTGTACATTCCATGTTCTGATGATTAATGAATATTTTCAGCTGTTTCATATCATTTGGAGTCATGCCCCATAAACAAATAAAGGTCCTGAAAGCTCTGCTTCATGCACAACAGTAAGGTTGACTCTACTCTGGGAGACAACTCTTCCCCAATCATTTAGGCTGCACTTTGTATTATTTAAAGAAACTATGGTCTTGATATGATGGTGCTGACTGCTAAAACCTTAAGACAACATATTTATTGTCAGCTAGAGTTTTAAAACAAATTCTACACTCCAAGAAATTACAGTGTGCCTCATCTACAAATATCATCAAATATGTAATATGTTAACTTGAAGTTTGATATATCATTTGATACATTTTTCTTTTCTATATAAGGACCTCTTCATTAAGGCCCAGGTTTTATTGTCAGTGGATTCTGTTGTGATTGCCAATTGTGACCATGCATAAATATGAGGGTGTTAAAACTATATCTGTAAATTCCTTCTTCAAAGTTTCAAATCGGATATAGCTGAGTGTGAATAATCATATTTCCCTAATGTGAAAGTCCAAATGGATTGGGAGGCCATAATATTCATGTAGTACTCTGAGAATGGAAAACAAATTCTTGTATTTTTGTTAGTATGTGCATTTTCCTGTGGAACTCTTCGTAACATTTCTCAGATTTTCATTACAGTATGGATCAGTGCTTTAATGTGAAAGATTACACATGTAATAGAAAACTCAACCAAGCAGGTGAGCAATGTGTAATTAATATGTGATAGAACATTTCTTTCTATAACATTCCATTCTATAAGCTTATCCATCACCAGTATTTACAGACTATTATGTAGATCTGATCTCCTCTGAGGATACTTAGCTTCATTCCTTGTGAATTTACCAAATGTCCACTTAGCTTGGAAAGCCAAAAAATATTGAAAATGAATTGAATAATTTCAAAGGATTAAACTTCCTCCTCTATTTTTCCATTGGTTCTTTCTAATAATATAAGAAAGTATTGGCACAAGTACTCCAATTCATACACACATGGATTGATTCCCAACAAGACATTTTAAACATAGCTGACAAGGGCTCTTAGTAATGCACTTGTCTTAAGTCTTGTTAGGCTGCTTTCAAAAAAGACCTAATCAAAAATGGCTTCCAAAGAGATCTGCTGGACCAGTTACATTCAAGGTAGAGAAGTCACTTCAAAAAAGTATGGCAATGTAAGGCGCAACTGCTGCCATCTCCGCATCCAGAGGAAAAAGAAGGGAAAAAAGTAGAAAACACATGGAGACAATTAGTCCAATGGACTAATGGCACACGGAAACATCAGTCTCCACAATTTTCAACCAAACAATTGACACATCTCTTAGAGGAAACAAAAACACTAGGGAGGTATGCTTAGAATAATCAATGGTTTGAGATTTTCAAGAGGCAGCATTTTTAACCCAAGGGCAAAATTCAGAATGGTTAAGGAAGAAGGCGAAATGGAGACAGGAAACTTAGGGAGAAAGTGAGATACGTGATGTTACGTTGTAAGGACGGCAACCAATGACCAGAAACAAAATGTGTATAGATTGTTAAATGGAAAAGTGCTCATAAATCTTCATCCGATGCACAATAAATAGTTCTAAAAAGTAAAATTAAAAAGAAGTTTATGGTCCCTGTGGGGGGATTGCCAAGGGGTAATCTTGATATTTTCAAAGGCACATGATGATTCACTGACATGTTAGTGATATGTTGGCCTGTTTCCATTGTCTAGTTTTTAATTTTTATCCTATCCTAATGACAGCTCAAACAACGATGTGGCTATTGTACCAATGGCTGCTATGTTACAAATATGCTCTGGAGTCTCTTCCCACTGCCATTGAATCAATGCCGATTCATAGTGACCCTGTAGGACAGGGTGAAACTGTCCCTTTGAGTTTTCAAGACTGTAATTCTTTAAGGCAGTAGAAAGCCTTGTCTGTCCCCTTATGAGTGGCCAGTCATTTAGAACTGCTGACCTTGCAGAGTGCAGTCCAACTTGTAACCACAGGGAATATTTTATTTGAATGAGCATTTCATAATATTAACTATTACTCTAATGAGTATTTATTATTTTGCCAGATTGATCATGCAAATGTGGTTGTTTTTCAATGGCTTTTTAAAAATAAAAAATAAAATGCAATATCTGTATTGTTTTCAGAATAATTTATGTATATGAAATTTGGAAAGTGGATTATTATCATTGTTGTCCGATGTCCTCGAGTTGATCTGACTCGTAACGAGTCCACGTGTGCAGAGTAGATGTGCTCTGTGGCCTCTCCAATAGATTGCCATGCTGTTTCCTGAGGTGTCCATCAATGAGCTCTGCTAACACTTGGACTAGTAGTTGAGTGCTTAAACATTTGTGCTTCCCAGGGACTCCTGACTGTTTCAGTATTTAAAAATTATTAGTCAAATGGTTATTATAATTTCCTGTGATCTGGTTGAACACTGAATAAAGTATTATTTATATATAATAGTCACCAGGATTTTACATTAGTATCAATTTAATAGGATATTCTAATTCTCTGATACCAAGTTTTATTTTACTTGAAAGTACAGTGTGTTATAAAATGTAGAAAGAATACCCGTTAAGGGTCTGCAGTCCAAGTAATGAATTTAATAAATACTTTGTAGGTTCATTTGCAATGAACTAATAATGCATGAAACGTTGTTTTATTTGTTAGACCTTAAATTCTGGAATGAGTTCTTAGAGTAAATTTAGAAGTATTCTTTATAGCATACTCCAAAGAGCCATAATTGCTTTTGTGTGTGTGTGAATGTTCTATAATCTTTATAAAGAGTACTAATTATTAGAAGGAAATTTCCTTTTATTGTGTGAATGTGCATGTGTATTTTAAACATTACTGGGAAAAAATGCAATTTCCAAGTGCTGCCTTTCCCCCCATCTGGTAGCGGTGGTTTGTCCGAATCCCCTCTCCCCTCCAGAATCAAAAACTATTACTCATTTCCCCTAATATAAGGTGACCAAACGTCCCGCTTTTGGTGGGATAGTCCCGATTTTAAACAATGTTTCCTGCATCCCATGGCATTTTTAAAAAGTCCCAATTTTTTGAAAGAATGCATGACAAGCTAGGGTATACGGTTTTCGGCTGCCATGTGGCTATTTTGCCAGGATATGAGTTTCATGAATGGTGTCTCACTTTACCAATGTTAAAATCTGGTCACCTTACATAAACTAATAAAATTGCTTTCAAGGACAATGTATGCATTACAAATAGTGCCCCAAATGAAACATATTTTTAATTTGATGCTAAGTGCTCATTTAATACAATGTAATATCTTATTTCAATAAAACAAATTTGGAAAACAATTTAGCAATACACGCTAGTCAAATATTTTCACACCCTATGATCAAACAATTGCATGCCTTGTTTTACAGCCCACAGAAACTCTCATACATGTTATAGGGAGACACCTGAAGTGTTATACATGGTTTGGTATAGTGGAAATCTTCAAATATGTGACAATCCCATTAACAGGGACATGAACATATTATACTCTGATAGAAATGGGAGTGTTATTGTTGCTAGGAGCTGTGTCGGAATAAGGGGTTACACATTGGGCTGCTAACTTCAAGGTTAACAGTTCAAAGCCACCTACCTGCTCCAAAAATTAAAAGAAAGTTTATGCTTTCTACTCTCATAAAGATTTACAATCTTGGAAATCCACAGAGCAGTTCCACCCTGTCCTACAGGGTTTCTACAAGTCAGAGTTGGTCCAATGGCAGCGGGTCTGGCTTTTGGTGTGGTGATTGTTGCTTACTACTGTGGGGTCTTTTACAATCATAGAAACCCCACTTGTGGAGAGCAAACTGCCCCATAGAGTTTTCAAGACTGTGCCCTTTTAAAAGCAGAACACTAGGCCTGTCCCCTGAAGCACCTCTCAAAAACAATTCACTACCACTGGGTTGATCCCAACTCATATTGATCCTATGGGACACAGTAGAACTCTACCTCTGAGTTTCCTTGGCGAGTGGGTTACATGTGGCATTGATAGCATAAGGTCAGTAGTTCAAATCCACCAGACTCTTGGAGAGAAAAACACGAAGTTTTCTACTCTGGTAAAGATGTGTCATCTCAGAAAACCCCCTGGCGTAGTTCTCCTCTGTTCTATAGTGTTAATATAAGTCAGAATTGACTTGTTGGCCATGAGTTTCTTTTGATTTCTTAGAAGTCTTTGTGGAAGCAGAAAGCCTCCTCTTTCTCCCATGGAGTAACTAGTAGGTTTGAACGGTTGACCTTATGGTTAGCAGCCTAAAGTGTAACCCAGTATTCCACAAGGGCTCCTTGAAAGGCCTCTAACTGATTAAAACAGCCCACTTTCAAATAGTAATGGAGTGCTTTAATAGTATGTGCTGCCAGGGGTGATATGAATGAACTGTATGTGTAAGAGTGTGATCTTTACTAAACGGTAGCAGTTCAAACCTACCGACTGGCTCTCCTAAGCCATTTTGTGACATGGGTCAGGATTGTCTCCTCTCACTATACTTACTCAGTCTTTCTGCTGAGCAAATAATTCGATAAGCTGGATGAAATGAAGAAGAGTGCAGTTTCAGGATTAAAAATAGGCTTATTAATAACCTGAGATATGCAGATGACCCAAGCTTACTTGCTAAGAGTGGAAGGACTTGAAACACTGGCTGATGAAGATCAAGGATTGCAGCCTTCAGTGTGTATTGCAACTCAATGTAAGAAAAACAAAATCTGCACAACTGGATTAATAGGTGGCATTATGATAAATGGAGAAAAGGTTGAAATTGTCAAGCATTTTGTCTTACATGGATCCACGAAGCAGCAGTCAAGAGATCAAAGGACACATTTCATTGGCTAAAAAAGCTGCATAAGACCTCTTTAAAGTGTTGTAAAGCAAATATGTTCCCTGGAAGACTACAGTGCCTGACTCAAGTCATGATATTTTCCTCTGAACTCATGCATGTGAAAGTTGGACATGGAATATGTAAGACCAAAGAAAAATCAATGCGGTTGAATTATGGTGCTGGCAAAGAATATTGAAAGTCCAATGAACTACAAAAAGAATAAACAAACCTGTCTTGGAAGAAGTGTGCCAGAATGCTCCTTAGAGGCAAAGATGGTAATATTTCGTCTCACTTACTTTGGACTTGTTGTCCGGAGATATCAGTCCCTGGAGAAGGACATCGTGCTTAGTGGAGCAGGGGAGCAGTGACAAAAAGAGGAAGGCATTCAACAAGATGGACTGACACAGTGGCTCCAACAACGAGCTCAAACGTAAGGACCATTGTGAGTATGGCCATGACCAGGTTCGGTTCTGTTGTGCACTGGGTCGCTATGAGTCAGAACTAACTCAACAGCACCAACAAGCCGTTGTATGGTATTTTGCTATGGCAGCCATTGAAATCTGAGATACAAACATTTACAAATTTGGGTAACTGCTAAGTACATAATACAAATAAAACACAAAATTTGGTAGCTTTAAATAATTTATGATGATTTCTCATGGTTTCCATGGTTCAACAGATCTCATCCAGGTTGTCTTACTGGAGGTCCCTCATATCTTCGTGACAGTTAGATGTTGGAGGGGATGAAATGGTCAGAATATTGAAAGGAGCTGGTCATCCCAAATGATGTCTTGTCTTACATGACTGGGAGCTCAGCTGGAATTTCAGAAAAGGAACAGCTGGCATCTGGCTGAATATTTCTTTCTCAGATTTCTTCATAGCAGGATAGACACAGTTTACATGAACTTCTTAATTGTAATTAGCTTTTCTCAGGGCAAGTATTTCAAAAGTCAGGCTGATGCCTTCCGCTTCACTTACAAACCACGCCTTGTAAGTCACGAACATGACCGCTGCTGTATTCAATTGGTTAACTGAAGTTTTTACATGGGTCCCAACCCAGATCTGTGCACAGAGGGTACAAAAGATGTTAGATCTTGACAGCGTGTGTCATTGAATGGTCACCTTTGATCACTAACTGTCTCATCTTTTTCTGTTCAGGGTCTTGGGTCTCAGGTTTCTCTGAGTTGCTCATTGAAAGATGTCCGGCTGGGATTCATTCAGTAGGACCCATGGAGAGCCCTACGGTGTGCTGTTTTGTCGAAGACCTGGGGTTCCTATTACTCTGAATTGACTCCCTGGCATCGGATCACTAGGCCTCTCTCAGGGCACCACCGAGCATGTTTGAACGCCAATCCTTAGCTGACAGGGGAGCCCAGACCATTTGCACTGCCCCAGGACCATTGATAGCCCTGTGGGATGCAGGTCTAGTCTGAAACGCATGAGATCACTGTGGGTCGCAGTTGACTCAATGGCATCGGGCATAGCTATAGACCTTGAAAATTTAATATAAAAATGAATAATATTGTATAAGAGCGATATGAGGCTTTAAGGCTAAATATTTAGTGAATCTCTTTTATTTCAAGTAAAACAATGGCTGTTTCCATGCAACAACTTAATTAATTTTTTTGGCCTGGCAAATGCCATTAGATTGCTTTAAAAAAACAAAAACTGTTGTGAAGTTCTGATAAAATGCCAAACTTTATCTTACAGGCACTATTGTTCCTCTTAGGATGGGAAGTTTTTCGATGCCACAGTTTAGGACTCAAGAGATAAGAACATTTACCACTAAGTCCACCTGGAAGAAGCACACCAGCCTCAGTGACCAAGGATTGTACATCACATACAGTAATCCGAATTGTGAGAATGTGGTGTGCAGAAGGCTATGGGTGACAGTGGAACCCGAGATGCATACATTTGTGGGGTCCACACAGGAAAGAAGCCTCCGGTGATTTCCTTCTATCGTGGAGGGAGAAGAGGAACGCGGTTACCAACTAGAGGGCACTGGAGAGATGACTAGAGAACTTCAGAATGATAAACCTGACTTGAGTGGTTAAAACGTCATCAATTGATCCTCTCTCTGATGCATGTTAGGCCCGATGTGGTTTTCAACATTTTCTGTGTTTTTGTAGTTTGTTCCCATTGGGGTTGAGATCATATGTATTATGTCATTGAGGGTCTCACTTGCATTTTTGTTAGTCTGTTTTTCAGTATAAGAAACTCAGGATTGACAAACCTATAGAGACAGCAAGTACACTAAGGGTTTAGGGGGAAAGGGGTGCAAGGGGGTGGGGAAGGGAGCTGACGCCAGGAGTTCACAAAGAAGAATACTTTGAGATGGACTGGGGTGGCAGTTGTGCATTAGTGCATGATGTGATTGAACTATGGAGTAATATGATATCTGTATTAATACCCAATACAATGGTTTAGAAAAATAAATAAATAAAATAAAAGTAGCTAACATTGCTTGAAAAAATGAAAACAATAACATATGAACATTTATATTCAGCATGCAAAACATAGAAACCCTGGTGGTATAGTGGTTACACATTGGGCTGTTAACCTCTAGGTCAGCAGTTCAATACTCCCAGGCTCACATATGTGGTCCACAGCTAAGATTCTAAATGAATCATTGTATTTAAATTCTGTATTTTGAATTTTTTATCAAATGAATAATGCTTGCTCACTAAATAAAATTTGGAGAATGGAAAGCATTAGTAAATGATAAATTATGCAAACTGCAAATATAAATGAGACACCTATTTTTGTTTTTGGCTAAAAGGTCTCAGTCTGAAGAAATTTCACTATTTACTTAATAAGCTTCTGGAAAAACAATAGCAACTATAATTGACAATTACATAACTCAAAAAATTTCAAATTTTATTTTATGCAATTTAATTGTGCATATTTAAATTTTATATTTTATTTTATTAACGTTTTGTACAGGTGATATAAAGAGATTACTAGTTGAAGCAATTTCTTAATTTAAAAAACCCATTAAATTAGCCTAAAAGATAAGGAATATCACAGGGGATTTGACCTGTTGGAGTCATGGG
>NW_022111369.1:61202614-61204231 GCF_000313985.2 Echinops telfairi
GGATACAATTGATGTATGGGTTGTAACTTGAGTTGTAAGAGCCACCAATATAAAGATTATAAAAATAAAACCATGGACTGCCAGAAAACAAACAAGCCTATCTGGAAGAAATGCTGCCAGAATACTCCTCAGAAGCAAGGATGGCAAGGCTTTATCTCATGTACTGCGGACAGGTTATCGGGAGAGATCAGTCCCTAGTAAAAGCCAGTGGGACAGAGGAAGATGCCCAGAGAGATGGCTTGACATGGTGATTGCAACAACGGGCTCAAGGATAACCACAGTTGTGAAGATGGCATGGCAGGAAGGACCTAGCAGTGCTATGTCCTGTCGTACATAGGTTCGCTAGGAGTCAGAACTGACCCCATTGCACTTAACAATAACAATAAAAGAGGTATTATGTTAAATAATAATTCTGCACACACATATGAGAATAAGTATAAATGCATTGCTACTACACTTTCAGTTCATATATGCCTGGGTTTATCAAGGCGTGTTTCTATGATCAGTGGATGGCTGCAGACACATGTTCTACTTTATAGGCATGTCCTAGTCTCACTATGTTGCCTTCAAAATAAAAGGATACTTCTATGTCTATTTTGAGTTCAACGCTAATATCAAAATTATCATAAAACTCAACTGGACATCTTGCCAAATCACTGAAACTTTGCAACGTGTTTGTGGTAATACTGCTCTAAATGACACACTACAATTTAGAGCAGCGGGCCTCAACCTGTGGATTGCAACCCCATTGGGGGTTGAATCACCCTTTCACAGGGGTTGCCCAATTCATAACAGTAGCAAAATTATAGTTGTGAAGTAGCAACAAAAAAATTTTATGGTTGGGGGTCACCATAACATGAGGAACTGTATTAAAAGGTCACGCATTAGGAAGGTTGAGAACCACTGTTTTAGTTGATCAAGCATTATCAGGAAGGTCAAACTCAAACCAAATTCACTAACATCTAGTTGTTCACAACTCATAGCAACCTTATAGGACTGGGTAGAATTACCCCAGTGGGTTTCCAAGACTGTAACTCTTCATAGGAGGAGAAAGCCACATCTCTCTCTCATGGAGTGGCGAGTGGTTTTGAACTTCTGACCTTGTGGTTAGCAGCCCAAAGAAAGTCAGGAAGACCTCAAAAATGATCCAAGTGTGTGCAGACCATCAACCGTGACCAATAACGAAACTTAGGAAAGTTCATAAACTGGCAGAAAAAGACTGCAAAATTACAATCGATGCATTATGTACTGAAGTTGGGATTTCATGCGATTCAACAGTCTCAGCTATAAGTGATTATCTTTGGTTTTAGCAAGAGTTTGCTTTGATTGGTGTCCAACATGCTGAGTAAGGATTACCTAATTCAAGGGCTAATCTTTCCACTGGTCTTTTAATCAAGATCAAAGCTAATGGAGATGATGTTATGAAATGAATCATTACTTGGATGAACCCTGTTGTTTACCAATATGATCCATAATTTGGTACTGATTAATCAGTTTAGGCTGATAGCAATGGACCCTATGCATTATAGAATGCTCAGTATTGCTCAGTCTTATGCCATCTTAACCATTATTTGAGGTCATTGTTGCAGCCACTGTGCAATCTATCTTCTTCTTCTT
>NW_022111369.1:61206874-61215285 GCF_000313985.2 Echinops telfairi
GCTTGGACTATGGACCCCTTACTCCTCAAACTGGTGTATTTGCTCAACACTTTCAAGGAGGTCATGTGTGGAAGGTTCGTCCAACGTAATATGGCCTTTTATTTCTTGAGTGTGCTTCTCTGCGTGCTGATTGTGGATCCAAGTAAAATAAAATCCTTGAAAATCCACTCTTTTCTCTGTTTACTTTCATAGTGTGCGTTGGACCCAGGTCCAATGGAAACAGTGCTGGACCATTTAAGTTCAAGACCGAAAGGTCTGCTCAGAAGGTTACAGTGGCTGCTTGGAGGCACTTCAAAGGGTGATCTTAATACATTACCTTGAAGGACGCAGAATGGCCATGGGAGCTTATTATGACATTTTTTAAAAGACTGAAACATGTGTTGGTAAGAAAAAGGCCAGAAAAATTGTGCCTAGAATTATTTTTTTCCCCATTGGGGGCAATTCACTTGCTCATTCGTAGAGATTATCAAAGGCTGTCCTATGAGAATTTTGTTCAGAAACCTTACTCCACCCACCCTACAGGCCCAGCTCTATCCCTTCAGACTTGTTTTTGTTCTCGAAACTCAAAGAATACTTCAAAGTAAGAGGACTTGGGCCCCTTGAGGACACCGGAACTGCTGCTTCATGTGGTGCAGATCGAAGCGTGCAGAGGTCCTCAGAGAAGGTCTCGCTCACTTTCACCGCCATCCAGTCAATTCCAACCAATAAGAGGCCCTAGAAGACAGAGCAGAACTATGCTTGTGGGTTTCTGACCCTGTCACTCTTCACAGGCGCAGAAAGCCTCCTCTTTCTCCTGCAGAGGGGCCAGCGTTTTCAAACTGCTGATGTTGCAGTTAGCAGCCAACCTTGGTCACCACTAAGCCACCAGGGCGCTCCTTCTTCAAGGAAGGGCTAGAGAGATAAACACAATACCTTTAACAATGCATGATCTCCATGGAAAATATGTCAAGAAACAATAGTTTCGCATTTTCAGTTTTTTTCTTTAATAACACTTTCTATGATTTTGTAGTAATACTTTTTATTTACCTTGGTATTCTAACGTTTCAGATCTTTAAATAACAAAAGCTTTTAAATAAAGTTACAATAAGACCAAAAAAAAAATAAAAGCCCACGTCCATTGAGTGGATTCTCACTCATAGAGACCCTCATGTGGCAATTGTGAGACTGCAGGTCTTGATAGGGGCTGACAGCCTCATCTTTCTCCCTTGTTCTGACTAATGGGTTCGTATCACTGACTTGCAATTAGCATCCCAGCACTGTCCCCACAGTGTCACCAAGACTCCTAATGGTAGAGAAGACACTTATTTGACTTTTCATAATATTTTAAAGTCCTCAATACAGAATCAATCATAAAAACTTAATGCGCACAAACTAAGCAATTAAATACTAAAGGTGTTCCCTAGCCAACCATCAAACCAATCCTGTTTTAGGAGCTCTACAATTGAATAGATAGCTGGTCCTCAAAGGCTCTGAAGCCAGGCTGCTCTTCATTACCATCTGGTGGCTACTGCATGGAGTGACATTAACTATGATTTCCACAGAGACTTCCAGGGACTGAATGCCAGACTGAGGAAGGAGAGAGGAACCGCAGCATCACTGAGGAACATTAAAAATGCATAAGGATAAAAAGCAAAGAAGGATGGGGAACTTTTCTTATCATAGAATATATATTATCAAAAGTTATTTATTGAGAGCAATTTCCATGGGCAGAAATTGAATGTCTGATGAATAAGATTTATGAATAACACAAGACTCCCAAACCAATTTTACTTGTAACACAGTTGAAAAAGGCAAGGATTTTATTCTATATTGTAGTGATATTTTATTTTTCTGGGTTCATAAACATTTTTAGTCTCCTGTGTTTCTGCACCTGCCTTTTGCTTCAGAATTACTATATTAGCTACCTAGAACATCTTTACATATCTTTAAAAATGTGGCTTAAATACCCCTCATTTGAAATGCTTACCTGCTCCTCTCAACTAAAGGTTCTATGCACCCTCAGTTAGAGAATGCTGCTGCATATTTATGGATTACTTCTGGACATTTTTTTTCATAACTAGTCAGGTTTTTTAAGAGTGAGGATGATGCCTTTTGTTAAAAAAGTGTTCCAAGACTTACGTTCTAAGCATTTACTTAAGGAATGAATTCAGCAAATTTTAGGAAACAAATCAAAGGAAATGCATCACATTTCAGACTGGACAAACAGATACAAGGACAGAGAAAAGAATACAGGCCAACTTCTGATTACAAATGAATTCTGCTTTCTAGTTGAATTTGTACGATTGTTCTTAAGTCAGAAGGGCAGGTAGGTATGTTTCATATCTGATGTTAGGCAAATGTATGTCTTAATATATAGTGTTCCTTTATTTGCATAAAAAACGCTGCTCAATATACTCAGATATCTTTAACAAAATAATACAGTAATAATAAAAGTGTTTTTAATCTTAAAAATGACTTCATTTTATAATATTTTTATAATGTTTTAATGTGCATCTCAAAATAGCAAGTTTATTAATATGAATTTTGAATACAATACAATAAGCTTTTAGCTACAAGTTGTAATTAAGTTGAACATTTAAGTAGAACTGCCTGTTTCCCTTGTGGGAACCCTGGCGGTGTGTGGTTAAGAGCATGGCTGCTCACCAGGTGCTTGGCAATTAGCATCCATCGGCAGCTCCATAGGGGAAAGATGTGGCTGTCCGATTCTGTACCTACTTACAGCCCTAGAAATGCTATGAGGAGTTCCACTCTGTCCTATAGGGTCATCATAAGTCGGGATTAATTTGACGGCTATGAGCTTATGGACCTTTCAAATTTCTCACTTCCACCTCACAATCACAATGCTGAGATGGAACCACAGAAATCATATAGTTCAGTCACTTCCCTGTTAGAAATAGGACTGATGCTTAGGAGACTACTTGACTTCCCCAAATCCCCATAACTAATAGCTCATTGTGGTTCATTACCGTAGAGTCCATTTTGACGCATGGTGATTTCACATGTCACATGGAAGAACATAAGGTATTCTTGGCTGTAATGCGAATGAAACAGGTTGTCAGCCCTTTTCTTCCACACTACCACCTCATGGGATCCAAGCCCAAACTTTAGATTAGCAGTCAAGTGCAAAACATTTGCACCACCCAAGGATTGCAACTTTGTAGTTGCTCTTAAGGGTCATCAAGCCAATTCGGATTCCTAGTAGCTCCACATGGCAGAACAGTACTGTCCTGGAAGATGTCCCAGCTGTGGTGATGCAATCAATGGCTAAGTGCTTGCGTGCTAATCTACCAATGGCTCTGGGGGAGAAAAGACTTGGCTATCAGTTCCCATAAAGATTTCAGCTGAGTAACTCTTTGGAGTCAGTTTTCGGTCCTGGAAGTTTGCTTATAGGATCAGAATCTACTCAAGGATCTAAAGCCTTCATGGAGCAGATAAACTGTTTTTTCCTCCCGAGGGGCTGCTGGGTGAGTTCACTGACACACCAATCTTTCCATTAATTTTACTATGGTGCCACCAGAGTCCCAGATCATAATTTGAATCCCTGTCTCTGGCTTCATCTTGTGAGGTTTTTATTTTGCTGGTTTAATCCCTGTCTCCCTTTAGAAGAAACCTAATTCTAGGAAATTAACATTGAGCTTAAAAATGAAATACTCTCTTAATAGTTTGAAATCTGTACTTGATCCATCGCTCTGCACACATCAGTTTACAGGCCATATTATGGAAAAGTTAATGATGTCAAAAGATAATATACTCACATATTTCAACTTTTTAAAAGTGCCTGTATGTTGTGCCAGTAGTTCCACTTAGAAAAATTGATTTTAAAAAATATAAAATAAAGCATAACTTTGTGAGTACAATGAGAAACTCCTGATTCCATCAAATATTCCATATTGCTTTGGGGAAAAAATCTGTTACATTGGACCTCTTTAAAGTGTTTAAAGTGTTTAAAAGCAAGGATATTACTTTGAAGACTATTGTGTACTTGACCCAAGCCACGATATTTTCAATCGCCTCATATGCATGTCCATCACTTGTTTGTCAGTTTACGTACTGTAGTAGCTTATGTGTTCCTTTGACACTGGAAGCTATGCCATTCATATTACAAATACCAGGAATTCCAGGAGGCTCACCAAAGTGACCAAGTATTAGCAAAGCTTCCAGACTAAGAACAAACTATGAAGAAGGCATTGAACACTGAAAACCCTTTGGATATACCATTGAAATATTGTCCGAGACTGCAGGCCAACTGAATAGAAGTAGATCATTGTCGGAGATAGTGCCTGAAAATGAGCCCTTCGTGTCAGAAGGCACGCAGCATGGCTAAAGGTGAGCTGCTCTCTCAAAGCAGAGTTGATCACAATGACATAGATGAGTAAAGCCTGTGTCAGTAAAGTCTTTGAGACCTTCATTTACTGATAGGCCCAGCTCGAAATGACACAAAAGAGCTGCAAAAATCTATTACTGATTAGAACTTGGAATGTATGACATGTGAATCTAAGAAAATTGGAAGTTATTAAAAATGAAATAGAATGCTCAGAGATAGATATCTAGGCCCTAGGTAACTAAAATGGAATAGTATTGGGAATTTTGAATCAGAAACTCTTATGATTTATTGTGATGGGAACAACACAGTCACAAAGAATGGCAGGGCCTTCATCATCAAAAAGGACATTTCAAGATCTCTATGAGTACAATGTAGTCTGTGATAGGATTATATCTCTCCCCATGCAAGGAAATTCAATCAACACAACTATTATTCAAATGTATGCACCAACCTTTAAAGCAAATGCTAAAGGAATTGAATTCTATCAACTTCTCCAGTCTGAAATTGATCAAGCATGTAATCAAAATGCATTGATAATTATCAGTGACGGGAATGCGTACGTTGAAATCAAAAGGAATGGGCAGTAGTTGGAAAATACAGATGCGATGGAAATGAAGATGGAGCGTGCCTGCTGAATTTTTGCAAGAGAAACAACCTGTTCATAACAAATACCTTTTCGACAATACAAACGGTGACTGTATGCATGGACTTCACACGGAACACACATGAACTCAGTTGGCCACATCTGTGGGATGAGGCGATGGAGCAGCTTAATATGAGTAACTAAACCCAGCTCAGGGGCCAACTCTCGATTAGATCACCAATTGCTCATATATAAGTTCCAATTTATGCTGAAGAAAATTAAAACAAGCCCAAGAGTAGCGAAATATGACCTTGTGTTTGTTTCACCTGAATTTAGAGAACACCTCATGAACATATGTGATGCATCAATTGTGTAAAGCACATTTGTATATTCATTGCCCTCATCATTCTCAAAATATTTGCTCTCCACTTAACATCAGGTCCTCATTTTCCCCTTCCCTCCCCGCTCGCCTCTCCCTCATGAACCCTTGATAATTTATAAATTATTATTTTGTCATATCTTTCCCTGTCCAATGTCTCCCTTCACCCACTTTTCTGTTGTCCATCCCCCAGGGAGAAGGTCACATGTATATCCTTGTAATTGGTTCCCCCTTTCCAACCCACCCTCCCTCTACCCTTCCTGTATCGCCACTCACACCACTGGTCCTGAAGGGATCATCCTCCCTGGATTCCCTGTGTTTCCAGTTCCTATCTGTACCAGTGTACATCCTCTGGTCTAGCCAGACTTGCAAGGTAGAATTCGGATCATGATAGTTGGGGTGGGGGGTGGGGCATTTAGGAACTAGAGGAAAATACTTTCAATATTCTTCTCCAACATTGCTTATCTGTCTGTTTGTCACAGATACCGTGGTGGCTTGTGGGTTGCTGTGAATCTGAAAGCAATGTCACTGGTATTTCAAAGGCCAACAGGGTCACCCAAAGTGAACAGATTTCAGGGGAGCTTCCAGTTCAACAACAGACATTGAAGATAATTGCATGAGTATAACAGACAAAGTAAGATAATAGTTTGAGTTAATGCTGAAATATAGTTAACATGACTGTGGAAAAGTGAAATTATTTGGTATGTCTATTCTTTCTATAGTCTTTATAACTCACATCTAGTGGCTGGGTCTCAAAAACGCACTGCCATCGAGTAGATTCGGATACTCTGCTATCCCACTAGAAAAACTAGAATTGTTCCTGTGGGTTTCTGGAAGTCAAGCCTTGGCTTTTCTCTGCCTGTAAACAGGTCCTCCCCTGTTGCCTGCCCTCTCCACTGCACATGTCTCTGTGTCCATTCAGGTTGTTCACTAACTCAGACATTATTAAGTTAAGATCCATCCTACCCTGGTATGTCTTCAGTAACATCATAAAGGAATCCCCCCGAAAAGGGTCATATACATAGGCAGGGTTTAGGATTTCAACACATAATTCAGTGGGAGGGATAGAAATCAATCTATGACAGAAGACAAACTCAAATATGTAGAGCTTAGTCAAATAATGTCTTCATCTTCAGTGTCCTCTGCCCCAGTTTATTTACAACCAACAATCAGCCTTTTAACCCTTTTCTATGATTACGGGGCTTTTCTGCTTTCCTCCCTTCTTTCCATTCAACCCATTTTTCTTCATTTACTTGAAACTTTGAAGAATATGATTTGTAGAAACTTTTGTGTTTATGTTTTTCCCCCCAATCAATAAAGAGACAATAATTTTGTTTTTTCTCTTCTGTGATACACTTTTTTTTCTGACACTATTTTTTCAAACATGTTTTCTTTCTTCTCCAGCACTTGTCTGTCAGTTTATCATACTGCGGTGGCTTGTATGTGGCTGTGATGCTGGAAACTGTGTATTTCAGATAGGAGCAGGGTCACCCAATCTGAGCAGGTTTGGTAAAGGAGTGGGGGCAGAGAAAAAGAGGAAGGAAGGCCCTCAAAGAGGGAAACTGACACCGTGGCTGCCACAACTGATCAAGAACAGGAGCGATTGTGAGGATGGTGCAGGGCCGTGCTGCGTTTCATTCTGCCTAAGGTGGCTATGGGTCAGAAATGACTAAATGGGACTGAACAACCACAACATAATTTTTTCCTGATTCATTTTGTTGTCCTTTGAGAATGGAATCCTATCCATTGGATTATTTACAAAACAATTATGATAGAAAATGTGTTTTTCCTTCTCCCTCTCATATCCAATTATTATCATTGATTTTGATTTGGGGTTGGGATTGGCTTTCAGAAATTCCCTAAGGATACCAAACTCTTAGAGACAGACTCCTCATTATATCACTCCAAGGTCCTGGCTCTTGGACAAGATAGTTAACATATTATAATATTATTTCATTATTCTTGAGTGCATATTCCCGAAAGGTAGCAGTGACCAAAAAAAAAAAGAAAAGGAAGTAAAAGCAGGTTTGAAAATTGGTCTCTAAAGATCAGGATGTATAACTATTTTATGTGTTCTGGGGCTTCTTTTACATTTGTATTGTGTTTTACATGAATACAAAATTGCTTTAAAATAAAATTATTTCACTTGTTTATATTGCAATGACTTGATTATGATAAAGTGTGTATTCTGTAGGAAAACGATTTCTAAAATAACGTATTATAGCACAATGCTTTGAAAAGCATTAGACCTGGTTTTATACATAAGGTTTCATTTCTAACATATTGTTTTCAACATGTTTGTCTTTGCTTGTAACACAATAATGTGTAACCTCAAAGAGGAACACAGGACAAGTTTCTATATAAATAAAAAGTGTAGTAAAATGATAGAATTAACAAAATTACTTAAAAAACGGCATTAAATATAAAAGTAAATATTGCAGTTAAAAATTAGACTACAGATCTAGTTGAATAACAAAACAGATCTAAAGTATATGTCATTCACCCAGCTCAAGTAAAGAAAGTAATTTATGTATGTTGTTACTAGATACCATCAAGGCAATAACAACTCATAGCACCCTGTGTGCAAGATGCCAGTTTCACGGCATCCTCCCCTAGGCTGTTACAGTGGAACCCGTTTCTGCAGCTACGATGTCAATCTACTTTGAAGATAAAGTATACCCACGATGTCACTGTATTATTATAAGATGATGTACGTTTTCTCTGTAAGAAGCATTATTAGGGATATAAAGAGGAGCAGTTTATACTGATAAAGAGATAAATCACCAGAATAATATAGTTTGGAATCTGTTTTCACCTCAATTTAGAACTTAAAAGAAAGGGAAAAAACGAAGGTAACAGACATCATGCCAAAATTAAGATTTCAATCATAAAGGAACATTTTTAGCATGCTTCTCTTAGTAACTAATGGTGAAAATAGACCCAAAATGTCAGTAAATGTGTACTTAATTTTAACAGAACCATTAACAAACGTATTGTTTGATGACAGAGAAAGAATTTTGCACCCTAACAATGACTAAGTACATATTCTTCGCAAACGATATGGAACATATACTTTGGGTCATAAAGCACATTTCAAGGAATTGCAATCGTGCCAAGTCTATTCC